>NC_134650.1:4560555-4864259 GCF_030463565.1 Pelecanus crispus
ACTGTTCCATATCCTGAGAGAAGTTCATGATTTTCTTGAAGTCTCGGTTCCTTCCAGATAGGCTATTTTCTATAAGCTGCATGTCTGCACAGTGATATAGAAGGTGGCTCTAAAAAAGAAAATTGGGTTATACATCAATACAGGGGTTGTGCTGTACGACGTGACAGCCCCACATAATGGTACAGCCTTTACGTTAGGGCTGTCTCACAGCAGGAAAGGGCTGTTGGGAAGCTTTCAGTAGAGGCACATATGTTGTACCTGCTCTCATGGTAGCTATTCATCTTGGGGGACTGGCATGTTAAGCTGTTGGTTAATGTAATTTTAAGGGGGGGGGGGGGGGGGAACCCCAGAACTTGAATGGAAAGCAATGAGCCAGGGATGAGGCTGGTGGGAGCAGTGGCCACCTGAGGGAAAGGAGTCCTGTTTTGTCCTGCAGTTCATATTTTGAGCTTTTTTCCCCTCAGTTTTTTTTTCTAGGATTTTTTTTTTTCTGCTCATTCATTACTTGGTATTGAGACAATATTTTGGAACACTAAGACATGGGAAAAAAATGTAACACTAAAACTTAGTGGAATTATCTGTTTTAAACAACTTCTGCCATTTATGAATTCAGTAAATTCATCTTCAGGCAAAAGGCATTATTAGGCTTTTAAAAACAGATTCATGTTGTTTCATAGTCAGTGGTATTGCAATAGAGATGAATGAAGCAAATGTCCTCAGTGTGCGTATGAACTCTGAAATTGTATTCGTCAGCTCAAGCATCTTCAAAATGAAGTGGAGAAGTACAGATCTAAAACCTTGAGTCATTTGAAGAAAGAATTATCAAAATAGCTCAGTCTTTACCATCCCCACAATTACCTTCATATACAGATATTTTTATGAGTTACTTCAATAAACTCTGTTTACCATGGTATCTTAATGGAAAGAGAAGAGCTTTCTGATGCTGAGAATTTTTTTGTTTGTTTTTAACTTCTGGCTGTTGGTAGCAAATCCTTATCCACTTCTTTTACGTGAGTTAATTTTCTTTGAAATGACTCAGTGGTGTGCGGTGAGCTTGGCTATAGGGGTGCATAGGCTGAATTGCGCTTCACAGTCTGGGTGTGTTTTGGTGAGCAGCATGCATTTTAAGAGGCAAAAAGATTGTATAAGGAAATGAAGTTTTAAGGATTCCTGTAAATTTTAGCTACTAATAGTAGGATCTCAGGAAGGTTTTATTACAGCATAAAATGTGGAGTTCAGCAGCAAATTTATTCATAGCTTTTCTACTTGAATGGACTCTATCTGGTTTAATTCTGGGTGGGAAATAAAGCACCCAGGTGGGCAGCCCTGCAAGCACTTGATTTTATTATGAGACTGTGATGAAGGAAGGTCTCAGCCCTGTGTGGGATGAAGGGGAGTGTTGCTGGCTGGATGCTCAGAGACATCCATGGTGCTCAGAGGTCCCTGACAGCTTCCTTGGGAATGTGGTGTGCTACATTGCCAGCTCACTATCCAGAAATTCATTAGATGAGAAAACTGCAGGAGTTCTATCCCTAAAAATCCTGCTGTCCATTCTGTTGATCGCCTCTGTAGGTTGCTGTTAAGCTTCTGGCTTTTAGGTTTGGTCTTAGTTGTTACCCAGGCACCCTGGAAGGATGCATGTGGGGCAAAAGAAAGGGTGCAGTCTCCTTCCTTCACAGGCGGGTGGTAGTCGGCAGTAATCCTGCCTGTGTTTTCCCCATGCATATGAGAAAACATCCCTTTGCAATTACTTTTTCTTTTTTTTCTGTGCTGTCACTGCAGATACTATATGGAAAACAGAGTTCAATTTTTCAGCAGTTGGAAAGACACCATAGCAGATGAAAAGAAAAATGGGGACCTTTGGATAGTATCAACATAAATGTTCTCGATAGCAAGATTTTTAAACAGGACGTCTTGTTAGTTGTGTGTCACCACATAATCAATCCTCCAGCTCCTTTTAATGTGGAATCTTCCGCAGTGCACAGGTTTGCCAAGGTACGGTCTGCCACGCTTGAGCAACTTTTCCCTTGGGAGTTGCTGAGAAGTGTGTGTTCATCCTGTTGTGGAAAGGGACTATCCTAGACCTTAAATCACCTGCATCGGAGGCTTGACTTCTGCCTCTAAGTCCTGGATGAGTACACGTATGATGTGCAGACCCCTTGGCAGCTCCCTGTTGCTGCAGCACCCTCCTGCTGTACCCTTTAAAGCATCACTGGGTTTTCCTTTCCCTGCTTGATAGGAGGCACCAGGCTCCCCTGGACCAGAATAGGCATGATGGAGCATGAGTCACGAGCTCTGCATGTTCTGGTATCTGGAACAAGTTTCTGAGTCTAATTTAAACCGACACTTAGAAGGAAAGAAATGTGCCTCTGAGCCTCTGCAGATGTGTAGGCAGTCAGGAGGGCTACATCTTAGCAGAGAGAAATGTTTTGTCTCACTCCTAGTTAATGCTTAAGAGCCTCAAGTGTCACCAAGTGAGGCTTGAAAAAGCAGTTAAGGCACTTCACTGCCACTGGGTAAGTCTCTGAGCTCTTTGACATGCTCTTAGATACAGATCTAATAGTGTGATGCTGGGGTACTCGACTGGTTGCTTTTCCACACATACCTTCCCTCCAGAGGTATGGCTTTTCAAAATTCTTAGCAATGGCTTTACCCCATGGTTGGTCAAAGCCTTGATGTGGATCTTGCATGCATAGACAAGGAGGTGACCTAAGGTCTGTGTTCCCCTGCCTTTGTGCATCAGTGCCATTGGAACAGCCTCAGCTCTTCACTGTCTGCTGTCCCATGGCTTGTTTACATTCAGATGTCTCCACAGTCAATGTCTTCCTCTGACCACAGGGATTCAGCAACATCTTAAACACGCAGATGCAAGACAAAGCAAATGAGCTGTGGTCAGACACCACTGCTGTGACAAGGAGGTCCATTTACAAGTCTAGTTTTGAAAGGCCAGCAATTAAATCCATTTTCTGCATAATTGATGAGAAATTCTGGCTGCCTAGCACCAAGCTCTAAATAAGAATGTGGCTTAGAAGGAACTTTACTCTCCCAGAATGTGGTGCTGTATGCCTTTGGGCTGCAGACTACTTTTAAGTCTCTGCCCATCAGCTTGGATGGGCATTGCCTGACTCCTACCGATATTTTTTTTTTTTAATTTTATTTATCTTAACATAAATAAGTACTAAGATGGTGTTCTGGTATTTTTCTCCCAACCTCCATGTGATTGATAGGGAATGACAGGAACAGAGCAATGCTGAGAGCCTCTTTTGCAGGGTTTGGGGGAGAACATCACATGGGAGTAGATAACCATGTCCTGAAAGGCAAAGTTGAGTCACTCCAGACCAAGACAAACATTGAATCATGAACACGTTGGTCTGCACCATCCACTGCCAAGCACAGGATTACAGACAATTCAGAGTGAGAGATGACCACAACAGCTTGAATAGCAAGATGTGAAAAAAGGAGCAAGTTATAGGTCTAATATTACAGCTGCCCGCTGCAGATTGGGTTGTTTAAGGTAAAGGCAAACTGGAATGTCCATGAAGAGTGAGAGGAAAGTAGTTGGCCAAAGTGCTGTGTGCCAGGTCCCTGCTGAGATGGCATCACTCCACCTTGCCTCAGGCGCTGGAGCTGCAGCACTTGAAGATCTGGTCTGGAATTTTTATTATATTCAGGAGCAAATTAGATCTGGTTTAGGAATTTTCCAGTAAAATCCTTCTCTGCTGAACAATGTAGATTCAATGAACCCAAAACTTACCATAATGAGAAAGCCTTCTCATTATATCCTCAGTGTGGTTTTGGTAAGAGATGGACACCATCACAGCATAGCTCACACTGGCTTAAGAAACTGAGGCTGGTATTTCAGACTGAATTTAGGCTAGGGAGGAGCTCGCTCATACCTCAGGTGCAGCTTGGTGGTTTTCCCCCCTCCTCCCCTCCAAGAGATGCAGGAGGTCTCACAGCTCCTCATATGGACTTGGGCAGTGCCATGAACTGAATGTCAGGGAGTATTGGAGCTGGCTGGCTCCTTACAAAGCCCAGTGTGGCTCTTGGAGACCAGAGGAGAGGATCTCCCCAACCAGCCAAGCAATGCTCGATGGGCCGGTCATGAGGTGTCCCTTGAGCACACACAACTTGCTGGAGAGTTACAACAGGTGGAGGTTAATGGGTTCACATCTGTTCTCAGCTCCACAATGCAGGAATGAACTTGTCAGGTTTAAACATTTGACATCTCTTACAGTTCCACAGACTCTTCCCAGATGCAATAGTGGAAGAGGAAATTAAGCTTGACTAAATCCCCACATGCATTAAAATGTACCATGCCTGTTTACACCCTGTTTCTAATAATTCACCCCCAAAACAATGACTTTTACCTCAAAATTATTTTCTTCCCTGACTTCTGGGACTATATCAGCTTTCACTAGGGATGGCAGCTGATTAGAGAGGGATGGAAAAGAGGAAGAAATAATAACTTCTGTTTCTTGGGCTGCTCTGCAAAGAATGGCTTTTCTGCTCCATGCGGGGGGCTTAGCTGAGTGAGGCTGCCCTGCTGAAAGTGGGACAGGCCCCTGAAATAGCTTATCTTGTCGATTAATCAAAGTTCCCATTAGGTGGACTCTTAGAAGTGGACCTGTCAGAAGGAACAAGGCTCTGCTGCAGCTGGAGGCTGCAGTTGAACCTACTCACATCCATGCAACAGTGTGCGGCTCAGGCTGTAGCACAGGATGGCAGGCTTGGAGACAAGAGTAGAGTCCCGTCAGCCCAAGTCAGTGGCCTGAGCACCCACGTCCTGGGAATTCTGGGTTTGTCGCTAATTGTATGGATCATGCCATATATGACTTAGGGCTAACAGCAATGCCTTTTGGTGACTTGTGTGTGCCACACAGTGGTCCAAAAGCAAAGACATGTATCAGTGCTGCTGTTCCAAAAGAGCTCCACCCCCCAGGGATCTATTCATTCATAGATGTACCCTTGAGTTACTTACTTCCAGCCCACTCCTTTGTGGAGAGATGTCTTTACCTTCCGTTTCCCTTGTTATTTTTAACCAGGGCCAGAATTCAAACAAGGATTTGCAAATGGGAGATAGTGAGCAGCGCACCTGATGGCACTGGCCCTGCCTGCCTGGAGCAGGTGTGAGACAGCTTCTGCTTTGCTCCCTCCCTACCCACCCCATCTCCACTTCATTGAGCTTGGCCATAGACCTCGGCATCGTACTTGGGACAAAGCTGAAGCTGAGCTGCAAGTGCTTTGGCTAGTGTTGTCAGCTATGCAAATTTACCTCTCCATTTAAGTAAACTGCCTAAATAAATAGATAAGTACTTAATATATGTACTTAAATACATAACACAGTACTGTGACACCACTGTTATGTCTATAGCAGCAGCAGCTCTGTCCAATAGAAAGTGTATGTCCAGATTAGTGTGGCCTTTCAAACCACGGCACGAGGTCTGTTTGTGAACCATTACCTGTCCTTTTGCAACTATGTGCTGATGGGATGCAGATGCCTGTAAAGTTTTGGTCTCCAGTGGCTATAATTGCTGCTAGCTTAATACTGGCAAAGAGTCTGGAATTTGTTCTATGTCTCATCTGTTGGATTTTAATGATGATTTTTTTCCTCCATCACTCTAGATTTTGCACATACAGATGCCTTGCATTTTATGAGCCTTATGTAGAAAATGTACCAGCGCTCTAAGGTAGTAGTATAATTATATTTACTACAAACTCCATCCACATTCTTGTGGATCTAATAATCTGTTTCTGGAGACTAGATAGCCATGTCTCTGGCAGTCAAATATATCATAACTGTGCCACACAATTACTGCAGGAGCAGAATCGCTGTCACTTGCAGCAAGCCTGTGTTTTTACTTGTAAGAGGGTGACTATAATTGGAACCACCTGCAG
Organism: Pelecanus crispus; assembly: GCF_030463565.1. Taxonomy (NCBI): domain Eukaryota; kingdom Metazoa; phylum Chordata; class Aves; order Pelecaniformes; family Pelecanidae; genus Pelecanus; species Pelecanus crispus. The sequence continues at coordinate 4,566,454 of NC_134650.1, forward strand.
TCACTGAAGCCAGGAGCCTTTTGGCTTCAACAGAGTTTTACTGAGAATGCTAATGCAATTACTTATGTGAACTAATCTGTAAAGGATGTTTTTCTGTTGTCTCTGCATTAATTGTTTCCAGCTTATGGTGTGGAAATGTCACTGGCCCTGGGAGGCCAGGGGGAGAAGGGAAAGAAGGAATGTCAGAAGCAAATGGAAGGTTTGGATGAATGTAGGAGGTAGTTGAGGTTTTTCCTCCTACGTTCATTAAATCATGGGAACAAAGGTAAAACTATTTGATTAAGTCACACTCAGTAGAGCAGGCGTTGGTCTGCTACAGGGCAGCTGTGAACTATTCTATAGCTGCAAAACTTTCTTAAAATGGGTCATCCTGGTCCCCAGGGGTCTCTTGCTGCTTGGGAGCAGGTCCTCAGCCTCCCTTCTGTTGCTGGTGCAAAGAACTGGCTCTAGTAAAGGTGTCTGGGATTCCTCTCTTCCCAGAGGTCCTACAGACAGACTTGCTGTCCCAGGGTGGCTGCTCTGGGATCCTGTGGCTTCCCTCAAGTCATTCTGCTGCTCCCAGCACACAGAATGTGGGCACCAGTAGCTTTCAGCCAAAATATTCAAAGCTTGGGAGCCTGTGAAGCATCTTTGCAGCTTTCTTCCTCCTGTTGCTGCTGAGTCTGTGGTGTTCAGCTTTGGCTTCCTCACCTGTGATTTACAAATGTCGGCCCTTCTGCCTTGCCTCCGTTTGCTTTATCTCCTCACCCTCGGACTTGCCCAACTAGGCTATAAGAGTGTTAAACATCACATTAAGCTAGCTCGGCAAACAATCTTCAGAAAAGCAACCTCCCTGCTGGGCTGTTGGAGCAGCTTTGCTTTCAGAGAATCATCTACCAACGTATCTCTTCCCTTGTTCCACTTTTTTTGTAAGATCCATTCTTTTCCTCTTGTGGTCACCTCAGAAATGCCTACTTACTTTTTTTTTTCCCCCTCTTGGCACAACTTGTTGTCCCTTCTTTCATATTTTCTCTTCTCTGTTCCAGTCCCTCCCTCTTTCACTTGTGATCATACCAATATCCTTCATGCTGCATATTGGTTCTGGAAACCGTCCAGTGTACCACCTCTGTGTGCTCTTCCATTGGTGTCTCTGAGCAGAACCCCTCTCCAGGGAGCTTGATACCAGCAGAAACCTAGAAGGTCTCTGGAGGCATCCAGAACCATTCAATCATTTGGGTAATGAGCAGAGCCAGCAAGCAGAGATTCCAGACTGAAGGTGGCTTCCTGGTTTGTAGGTGGCCACCTTGCTCGGAAAATGGTGTTGAACCCCTCCAGCTGAGGGGCAGCTCTGATGCAGTCAGCTCTCTGAGCATTGCTTGTCTAACAGAGCAAAGTGCTGTCAGGGAAGAGTTTGGAGTGTAGCTGAGCTACCAGTGTTTGAACGCCTCTCCTCGGACTGCAGATAGATGGCTAAGTCCTCAGCTTTGCAGAGTCAAGCATCTAAGACACTGAATATTCACACCCGCTTTTTTCCCTCCAACTTCTGTGTGGGAAACATCTGTGGATGCAGGTATTTTTGAGGAGAAAAAACTTGTAGAGAAGCTTTGGCCATTTCCAGCACTCGTGCCACTTGAGTAAGAAGGCTCTGTACGTGGAGCCTGATGCTTGGAGCACTGAACTACCTGTTCTTGACGGGGGTGTTGGAAACAGTGTCAGACTCTCTTACGTCTCTGAAGACTTCAACTGTGCATGTCAACACTTGGATCTGAAGGCAGCTGTACTGAAGAAATGTTCCCAGATCAAAATGACTCATTAGCAGAGGCTGGGCTGAGGCCATGTTATTTTGAGTCAAGCTCCACTTGTCCCATCTCCAGCAGCCAGTCTGTTCCAGAGAGGTTGCATCGGCTAGACAACATTTGCTCATTAACTAACACATGTACATCCCTTCCCTGCAGTAGCTTCCACATGCTGAAATTACTCACTTGACATCAAAATATCAATGGAAAATGTCTTTTTAATACTGAAAGTCATTCCCTTCTTGCATTCATATCCAAACTGTAGCCTTTTGGATAAGCTTCTGGCATACTGCTGGTTTCTCCAAAGCAACCCTCTCCTGCAAATGGTAAGCAGCTAAATGGAAAAAGAATATCCATTTGAAGCACTTGGAAAGAGAGATCATGAAGGTGCTTCACACAAAACTGCAAATTTTAATCCCAGATAAAGAAGCTAGAATTCTTCTTTGGAAATGCCTGTTGCTTTGCACAGGCTGTTCTTTCCAGGCATCAAAGTTTTTCCTATAGAAGCAGAGCAGGGAAGGTAGATGTTGCAGAGTGTTGCTCATCAGGGAATTTAGCATGTTTTTGTGTGCTTTTCCTGGGAGGGTCTCTCCCACTACCTGTTCCTCTCTTCTGTTCCATTTTGAAAATGAAAATGACTTGCTGTGCCAATGCTAACTCATGGTGCCACAACATGTGGTGGATTTGCTAGATAAAATGTAAGTTTATTTGCCTATTTACATAAGGTTTCTCCAGGCATGTCAAGTATTTTAGCTGTGGAAAGAGCACAGTCATTTTAATACGGTCAGACTGTATTCAGACGGTCTAGGGATTTCAGAAATCATTTCCTTAAATTTATTGCTGTTTCAAGCTTTCGTTTTGTCTGTAATACTGTGTATCCTGGGTTTTCCTTTGCAGCCTACTCACCATCTGCAAAGTTGTTTTAAGTGTGCTACTGTATCTTGATCTGTTTCCTCAATAACCAACATTTTGTACTAAGTAGAAGTGCCTTCACTCTGCCCTGCAGAATTGGGATTATTTTTTTTTTTTCACTGAGCCTCAACCCAAGACTTGTCAGTCCCAGGCCACCTCATCCTTTCTGCAGAGGTGTTGGTGATCGGAGCAGGATCACCTTTCAGAAGGGAAGAGACCGGCCTGGGCCAGGTTTGGGCTGTGATGTGACATCCAGAGCATTTCACCTGGCTTTGCAGAGATGGTAGCCGCAGGGCTGGCTCACAGGTCAGGCAACGGCTGGAGGTTCCCCTTCCCATGCACTCTTCCCTTCCCTCTGGGAAGGTCCTGAACAGAACACTACCTTGTGAGCCACGAGTCCATCAGCACCACCCTTCTTTCCACTCCTGTTCCCTCTGCTGCCTATGGATCTCAACACTGGGGCAGCTCTCCCCAGCCTCCTGGAAAGAGTCCCAGACTCCCCTCTTCTTGCAAAAGCCCCTCTTTCTTGCTAGCTGTTGGAAGCTGGAGAGACTGGAGCCTAGTGCATCTGGATGCCAAACAGAAATGGATGGTGAAACAGTGAGGTCATTGGAGTGATGTCAGACCAAAGCTTCTGAATGGGGTGTTAGTGAAAAAAAGATGTGGCTGATGGTTTGCATATTAACTTGACATTTTTCCAGCTAATTCTGAATTTAAAAAAAAAAGATTGAGATCTACTTTATGTTGTGATGAGGAACAGTAATTCATGGTCAAAACCAAAAGCAGTGCAGTACCATCACAAGGATTCGTGACTGTTACTCTACCATGTACTGTTTTTCTTTCTGAGTTGTAGCGAACATGTTAAATTCTAAGCATGACCCTAAGGTCTTGAAGAAAGCATTTGCCTCTGATTTTACTCAGAAAATATTCTGTTTCCATTGCAACCAAAAAGCCCGGGCCTTTGGCTGGGTCCCATGGTTTTCAATGGCTGTGGCTCTCCATGTGGTTTTGTTATTCCACCATCAGTTGTGCAATCTGGAATGCTAATGCAGACCAAGAGCCAGGCATGGGCCATGCACGCACCAGCTGGCTCCTAATTTAACATTTCTAGCAATCACTGGTAGTGATGTTAAGACACACTGGAGCCTTAGTCTCTCTGGACCTGAACCTCCTCCAGAGTCAGCACTGATGGCATAGTCATGAATTTCTTCAAAAATCAACTATTAATCTCAAGTTTCAATTATCTTTTCATCAGCTGTTAAATATCAACATAAATATGTGTCTGTTACCATGTAATTAAGATGACTTTCACTTACATAACAGTGTCAGGATTTGGTAGACCTCCTGTTTCTCTGAAAAGTGGAAGAATGTGGGTGTGGGCTGGTAAATGAAAAAAAAAAAAAAAAAAAAAATTCTCCTAAGTTCTTCTGCCACCAGTTCAGCAGAACCTTAAACTTTGGAGAACAAATTCAACTCCAGTGTGGAGTCTCTGGGAGTCTCTCTCTCTGGCTGTTCTTGAAGGAAAATAGCCCAAAGGTGTGAAGACCCTCAAGGTGTTGTGTGTGGGTGTGTGTTTTGGTTTTTGTTCTTTTTTAGAGGCTGCCTGCCTTTCCTCTGGGCTTTTACCTGGGGCAAGAAACCCTTCCATCTTTTAACAATGGGCTCTTAGCTTTAAGGGGTCTTCTTGAATTTGCCTGTCCACGTTAGTGGTTGCAGATCGAAAGTGCCTCTATCCTTGCATGAGGGTAAAAGATGTATTTCTCTATTCCCCTCTGTGTGCTGGGTTTCTCCTATATCTTCGTGTTTGTTTGTTTTCCTGGAGTTCTGCCAAATAACATATTTCAAGGTTAAAGAAAGAAGGACTCTTGCCATCTGCTATTCCTGTGCTGTAATCTTCCACGCAGACTGAGAAACTGTCGGTCAACAGGACCTGGTTTTGTTGTCCCCAAACATTCAAACAAGAGTTTATAGGAGATGAAAGCGAGGGGGGAGAGAGAGAGAGAAAGGAGACTTGCTTAAAAATTAACTTAAATAAAATGAATGGGGTGCTGATAGGATAGGATTTGATTTAAAGATAAATGCCTGATGCCCCAGAGCTCTTGGATGAATTCCTGGGGGCTGTGCAAGGTGACTAGAGAATTAATGAGAAACTTAGATGTTGTCCCCCAGGACGGATTTATCTTTTGAAGGTCTATTAGCTTCTTCCTCAGCTTGGCAAACCTCCTTGCAGACCTGTCTTACGTGGCAATAGTCGTCTTCAGCTAAAAGTGATGCCAAAACCTTCTGTAAGAGCTGAAGAAGATGCAAAACAAGCTTATTTCTGCCTACCTGTGCCAGTCCAAATTCTGCTGAAATTAAGCAAAAGCTTTCGTTTCGGTATTTTGTCTCTAGATTTCTGCAGCTCAGTCCTCTGCCTTTTAGGAGGAATTATAGCTGCTAAAATACCAAGGGAACTGAGATCCTCTAGCTCTCTTTCCTAGTAAAATGATCCCACATTTTAAGTGACATTTGAATTGTCCAACCTTTTCCTCTGATGTGGAAAACATGCTGACAGTAATGAAATCTGCTTAGTTTCTGCAGGAATTATTGCTTTAGCTTGGTGCCACTGTAAATTCTGGCATGCTTTTACAGAGAAGACGTCTGGAGTTTAGTTTATAAAAGAAAATTAACAATAAGCGTGGAAGACTGATAAGAAAAGCTCTGCCTGCTTTTGAGCCAAGCAATTAAAAAAGCGGAAAAATTGTAAATGAAGGGAAATTTCCCTAGTTATCTAGATTCTAATTTTGTTAATATAAATGAATTTAATTAAATGGCATTTTGAAAAGTTGAAAATTACACTTGGGGGGAAAAAAAAAAGCAGCTGTCGCTCAACCATGCTTTCAGAGGTAATATTACATTAATGTTTATATTTTAATATGTTTTCCTCCTAACTGCAGAGACCATAAAATCTGTGCTCTCATCTTTCAGAGTGAGGACAATTTAATTTATAACACCGAGAAATGAGACGTAGAGCAAAAGCATTGGGATGTGTGGGGAAGATGATCCTGGAAGGTGACAGCGAGCCATTATACACCCAGTTTCCATAGCGCAAAGCAATGACTTTATGGCCATCTCTGTTAACACTGACCCTCTGGGCTGTAGCCTACGAAAATGTGAGAGTTAAACACCTTCTAGGATTACACTTGGCCAATCACGCCAAGGAATGTGGGAGTGTGATGAAGTCAATGACATTTGGACAGGTCCTAATGGACAGTGTATGTGTTTCAAGCATGGGAGGCAGCCAACTGAACCCAACTCTCCTGCCTCCTAAAGGAAAAACATCCACTAAGCAGATGAAGATTTTTTTTTTTCTTTCATCTTCTGAATGTGCTCCTGTCACACTGTCTAGAGGTATCACTGGTCATGACCTGCTAGCATCCTGTTTTGCACTGGATCTGTGAGCCTTCAAGGTCATGGGTCCTTTTGGAGTCCTGAGGAGGGGAGGGATGTCACTGGTAAAAACCTTGGCTTTGCTGTGATCCACTTGAGGTGGAGGTGGGCAAGTCCACAGGTAGGCAAATGAGATGATGTTATTTTCAGGGCACTGAATGACAATAACAACCACAAACTGTCTGCCCAGAAGAATCCCTCAAAGCGGGGACTGGCTGTGAGACACCAGAAAGCCCAGTTTCTGGCAGAAAGTGTTGTTTATAGAGGGCCAGTCTGGGGACATGGACTTGCTGCTTGTCCTCAGGTCTGTCCTGTATACATCTGCTTTTATTTTAATTAGATAATTGTTGGCTCTGTAAATATTTCCTTCTAGTAATTACAGCTTTTGTTTGTTCCTCTGGCTCAAACATGTGGTGTGAGGGAGGTTTCACTGCTTCTTAAGGGCTTCCCTCTTACGACTGCATTTCTTCTCTCTGCCAGTGTATTCAGCAATCCCCTCTCAAAACACATCAGGTGCTCCCAAATCCCCTTAAATTGACTTGAGTGGTAGTTTGGTGAAGCAGACAAAGGTGGATTTGGATCTGGAAGACTTACTTCCCATGTCTGCTTGTTTTTGTGGGTGCTCTTGAAGAGCTGTCTTGGCCTCAATTTACTTAAACCCTTCTAAAAGATAAAAGATAAAGCTACTTATTTCTTTTAAACACTTTGAAGATCTCCAGCTACAGAATTTACTGGTTAATGACTTTCTGATGCCTGGGTCTACCAAGGTGGTGGTGTAGCTCCTTCTCATTCAGATGTCGAGGAATGGCCAAGTGCTGTGTTACAGCTGTGGAAAACCCTTTTCCAGTATGATTTCCAGATCTGTTTGGTTTTTTGTTTTGTTTTTTTGTTTTTTCCCCAGAATCCATGCTCTTTTGTTGCTGGTTAGACAAAATTATCAGTGAGGGAGGATGGCAAGAGCTAGCTGACAGCTACTGCATAGAGCATTGCTGGACATCCCAGGGGAGCAGCATTCCTCCTGGGTGCACTCCCTGGGAAGTGAGTCTGGGCAGGTATTTATTTTAATGCCATCTAACAAAATGCCTTTATGAACTACATGGTCTTCAGAAGCCCTGCTTCTTTCTCATAGCGATGTGCCATTTCAAAATGGAGGGAACAGGTTTTTATTGTGGAAGGTGACGCTCGTGAGCAAATGCTGACATGAAGGAAAAAATGAATTCACGTTCAAGCAGAAAGTTGGGAGGTGATGCTTCATGCTCTGTAGCCTGTGGTAACCACCCTGTGCATGATGCCAGGTGTGTGGCCATTGAAGTCCTGAGGTGACAGAAGGACAGAGTTCCTCACATAAACAGCCCTGACAAGACAAAAGACCCACTGGAGAAAGGAGCTTAATTTGGCTGTATATATAGATGAGTCACACAAAAATCTCGTCTATTTATAGGTTGTCTCCTGGATAGTGACTGGTCCAATTCTCCCTGGAGCCAGTGGAAACACTTACGGGGATTTCAGTGGGAGTTCAACTTGGCCATAGGGAATATTTTTCCCTTTGTAGCTCTTCAGTTTTTGTTGAATTGTTTCTTCCAAGACTGTGGAGCGTTAATCAGCAGCAGCGCGATGAGGCAGATCACGTAATTCTTAGAGCATCGTTGCTTCTGCTAACGATGAAACGCTGCTTTGTGCTGAAATCATGTCTGGGGCACTGGGAAAACAGGGTTTGAAGCAGATGTTGGTGTGGTGCTGTCTGGAGATTGCTGCAGGGAGATGTTGCTTAATCATCCATCAAAACAGCATTTGCACATGTGTGCCGCTGAGAGAAAGCTGTGAGGCTGGAGAGGGACCCGGTGGTGCTGGGGGGGAAAGATAAAAGGCTGGAACAGGCAACAAGTGGAAGTTCAGGAAAGGATGGGGTGTTTTGAGGACACCAGGCAAGGCCAGGGGAGGAGCTGCCCTTTCTCCGAAAGGAGAAAACCAAGACTAAATAGCACAAGACTTGAGCTTCCTAATGGAAGGGCAGGGACCTGGCATGTGGCTGTCACACTCGCGGAGCAGCAGCTTCCCCAGTGGCCCCCCAGCATGAGCAGCAAAACCAAGGGAGATCTTGGGGGCTCTCCGCCTCTGCCGGGCAGCAGAGCGTGGCCGGGGCAGCTCACTGCTGCTGTTTGCAGAATAACTCCCCGTGCCGCGCTACAAAACCCAGGGGCACGGCAGCTCCTTTGGAGCAGGAGAGCAGCGGGGAGCAGCACACGCAGCCCTCCCAAAAACACCCCCCCATGGCCGGCGCAGCCCAGCCCTGCACAATGGCAAAGGGGAAGGCTCCCTTCCAAGTTCAGCAGTTAAAGGAAATGATCATATCAAGAAAGGAAACCCCCTTAACATCAATATGAGAATTAATCTGCACATAATTCAGAGTGCTTGTGATTCTTAGCTTGCAGCCATTGTTTCTCACTCATGGAAAGGCTGCTCGCTTTGGGCCTTACCATTTATGCAAGGAAGGACAAGCTGTTCGCAAAGGCTGTGGGACAACTTTGAGTTTGGAGTTTTACCATATAATTATTAAGCATTTTAGTTGTCAGCACTAAGTTTATTAATAACTAGGTGGAGTTGTGCATGTGGGTGACTACCGCTTTTTCTGAGGTACCATTTAGGACTACCATTTTTGTCATCATTGAAAAATGCTCCACAGCAAAATTATTTATACATTTAAAAAAAAAAAAAATCGATAGCTGATTCATGGTCCATTCAGAGCATGTTTGAAGTGTGGTACAATCAGGTGTGGGCAAAAAAAGCCAACAACTGATGGAATCTAGTTAAAAACAGATGGGAATAATTTTCCCAAGTACAAGAAAGCCACCGAAACCTGAGGCTTAGGAAAGAAGCAGGCGCTGAAGACACAGCAACGTGTGAGAGAGAACAATGTGATGCAAGAATGGAGGAGTTCAGTGTGTTATCAGGTCTGTCTGATGATGGGATGAAGTATTTGTGGTGGCTGTGGATGTTTGGTCTTTTTCTCAGTAATACCTTTCCTATCAAAGTAAATAACAATATATGGGCATGTATGGTGAGTTGTGAACTAAATTTGGTTGGATTCTCTGGCTGAGCTGTCAGGGCAGGATGGTGCCTGTGCAGTGCCGGGCCCCGTTCATGCAAGGAAGGATGAGAAGGAAAATGCAGCCATCGGGAATGGCTTGGGTGGAGGGGGCAGTCAGCATTTTCAGGCAGATCTGGGCAGTCAGCATTTTCAGGCAGATCTGGTCAGCAGCAGCCTGTGCTGCAGCACACAGTGAGGGGAGCAGAGGAAAGGACTAGCAGGGGATGGAAGAAAGCACCTCTGGAAGCACAGAGATCAGATTCCACATTAGGGAGAAGAATGAAAAGTTAAAACACAAATGAAAAGATGTGGTAAGTGAAGAAGTAATTTGGAGCCATATACAGTAGGAGTCTTCCCCTCCCCAGCTGCTGCTGGAGACACAGCGGGGCACAGCTGCAGGAGCAGGGGATGGCTGCGATCCAGTGGGTGCAAGGGATGAACCTGCTTTAACAACAGAACAAAATTTTGATGCACCCAAACTGTGCTGGGCATCCTCAAAATTCCTTAAATCGGCAGGATCTCAGTGTCCAAAATGTAAGGCGGCCGGTCACGAGTGGTGTTTCCCAGGGCTCAGTTTTGGGACCAGCCTTGTTTAATATCTTTCTCGATGATCTGAAGGAGGGGATTGAGTGCACCCTCAGTAAGTTTGCAGACGACACCAAGCTGGGTGGGAGTATCGATCTGCTGGAGGGTAGGATGGCCCTGCAGAGGGACCTGGACAGGCTGGACCGATGGGCCGAGGCCAACTGTATGAGGTTTAACAAGGCCAAGTGCCGGGTCCTGCACTTGGGTCACAACAACCCCATGCAGCGCTCCAGGCTTGGGGAAGAGTGGCTGGAAAGCTGCCTGGCTGAAAAGGACCTGGGGGTGTTGGTCGACAGTGGCTGAACATGAGCCAGCAGTGTGCCCAGGTGGCCAAGAAGGCCAACAGCATCCTGGCTTGTATCAGGAATAGTGTGGCCAGCAGGAGCAGGGAGGTGATTGTCCCCTGTACTCGGCGCTGGGGAGGCCGCACCTGGAATCCTGTGTCCAGTTTTGGGCCCCTCAATACAAGAAGGACATTGGGGTGCTGGAGCGTGTCCAGGGAAGGGCAACAGAGCTGGTGAAGGGTCTGGAGCACAGGGCTGGTGGGGAGCGGCTGAGGGAGCTGGGGGTGTTCAGCCTGGAGAAGAGGAGGCTGAGGGGAGACCTGATCGCTCTCTACAACTCCCTGACAGGAGGGTGTAGTGAGGGGGGTGTTGGTCTCTTCTCCCAAGTAGTTAGCGATAGGATGAGAGGAAATGGGCTCAAGCTGCACCAGGGGAGGTTTAGGTTGGATATTAGGAAAAATGTCTTCATAGAAAGGGTGGTCAAGAATTGGAACAGGCTGCCCAGAGAGGTGGTGGAGTCCCCATCCCTGGAGGTGTTCAAAAAGCGGGGAAACGTGGCACTTGGGGACATGGTTTAGTCTAGTCTACCCTTGATTGGCTTAGTGTGGACTTGGTAGTGTAGGTTAAATGGTTGGACTGGATGATCTTAAAGGTCTTTTCCAACCTAAATAATTCTATGATTCTCATGACTATAACTATGGCCTTGTGGTTCCAAAAAACCCCCAAAACCAACCCAAGTCAAAAGCTGAGTCCACCTGCTTCCAGCTCCTACAGAACAGGAAAGTTCTTGCTCTTCGTGTGATTTAATTCCCAAGGTTTTAATTTCTTTGCTCTGAAAGCATAAACCATAAAACCCAAAAATGTTTTTAAAATAAATCCTTATGCCCACATTCTTATTATCAAACTATAAATTAATAAAATTAATACTGTGCCCAGGACTTAAGCACCTTCTGCCCAGTGAGCTGCTGTCTAACCACGCCAAGTCTTCCGCCTTAGGAGAGGCTGGAGAGCGGTGTTCCTGTCCTGCACTGACAGCACTCATCTCCAATAATCTCCAAGGCTTTTCCAGAGGTGGAAAAGTCCCCTGGCTCCCCTGCCTCCACCACTGCTCTTGGAAGGTGATCTAGGAAAATCCTGAGATTTCCTTTTTTTTTTTTTTTTTTCCCTTTCTTTCTTTAGGGGAAAAAAAAAAAAAAAAAGAGGACTTTGGAAAGAGGAAGAAGCAGCAGCCTTTGGCTCACTGCCTGCAGCTGGTTCTCAGTGGGAGCAGGGAAGAAGGATGCTCCCCAGGATGACAATAAAACATCTGATACTGCCATAGCAATTGGGAATAAAAGCTTAAGGCCTCTTTTATAAGGGTAGTTATACTGATTTCTGTTACTACTATATCGAATTGTACTTTATGGGGTAGTTACTCTGAATGGGTGCAGAGCCAGGCACCTAAATGCCAGATCACTGAGCACCCCTGTTGCTCTGGCCCGGAGGTCCGGGTCCCCCGAGCTGCAGCAGAGCTGCTTCTGCCAGACTGAAGGCAAAGTGCCGGCAGCACCGCCGCCTTCAGGCAGAGCTGGCAGCGGGGCTGAGCGCAGCACCCAGCGATGCTCCGCTGACTGCTCAACATTGCAAAAGCAATGACATGGGGTGGGCTTTTTAAACTCAATTCTGCAAGAAATTGGTGGAAAAATTGGTGATGCAGGTTGGAGCTCCAGCCCGGATGGAGGCACCGGGTGGTGCTGGGGCTGGAAGGAAAACTCTGCGCTTTAACCAGCTCCAGAGAATGATTTTTTTTTTTTTTAAGGTGTTATTCAATTCTGCTGCTGCCTGATAGCACTGTACATGCTGCGATAGAGCAGTGATTCCAGTGCATTTCCAAGGAAGCCATCTGGAAACCGGGGTTAATTGCAGGCTTCTGCTTATAGATATTTGCGTGTGTTTATTTGCCCCTAAACCTCTTCTCCAAATAGTGGCAGCGATTAAACTCCATCACAACGTTTCTGCTCTGAGGCTGCGTTTGCAAACCCAGACTAACGTGAAAAAGCAATGCAGTATTAACGGGAGGCGGTGGCTGCTGCCAGGCCACCCATCCTCCCCGCCTTACGTGACCCGCTGGGTGTTGTTTGTGTGGCTGCTTGGGGTTCACTGCAGGTGCGTGCTGGCACAAACTGCCTCTCAGGCAGCTCTGTATCCTCTCCTTGTTGTTCCTCTTGCTCTCCTGGGGATTTTAGGAGGCAATCTAACCTCTAATCCAATTGTTGTCGGAGCTTATTTATACTCGGAGTCATGCTAGAGAGAAATAAAAATCTCCCAGCAGAGCGGCCACGGCTCAGCACGGCTTCCTTGGCAGGTTCCTCCTGCCCCTGGGCCCTGGGCCAGCTGAGGATCCTATTAGGAGAGGGAGGAGGAAATCGTTCAGCCTTAAATAGCTGCTCTGCTGGAGTCCGCTTGGTCTGTGCGGCCTCACATCTACCCACCAAAGGGTTAATTGTGTGCGGCTCCTCAGCTTTGGGCATGATGGGTGCTCTGCCTCTTCTCTGAGGTGTGGATGGGGAGATCCTGCAATGAAATGTTTTTTACTGAGAGATGGGATTCCAGTTTCTCAAACACTTTTATGAAAATGTACTGATTCGATTTCACTCTGGTCAGGAAATCCTAAAATCAGAAGGAATTAAATTCCTCTACAAAAGTAAGTGTGGGGGATGAAAGGTTCCCCCCCGCTCCTTGGATTTAAGCTGCAAATTCAAGTGTTTGGTCTAAATCGGGTGGAAAAGGAACGTGATTCCCTGTGAAAGATTATCAGATCTCGGGCCGTCTGATGGCATGGCACAAGGGCTGCGCATGTGCGCTTTCTCTCGATTGATGAGGTTTGATTTGGGATGGATGGAGAAGGGCAGAAGTTGGCAACACGCTGAAGTCCCCACGCTCTAGCAGTGGGTACACGGTGGATCCTCAGCAGCTCTGCTGAGAAATGAGGCCAAAAGCACCTTGTCACTCTTGCACATCCTTCCTTGAGTGCACCGGCAGCAGCTGCTGCCGGAACAAGGAGGATGCGTCGTTTCCTTGAAAATGAGAACAGGGCTTTGCTCTCCTGGGAGCTCAGTAGTTTTATCCAGAGATGTTCATCCGAGCCTGGGCTCAGAGCGAAGGGCTGCTGCTCCTCGCCATCACTATGCAGGAATTTGACTTCAGCGAACAGTCTAATTTCACAGTAGCCGTGATGGCAATGTGCTGAGGGGGCACAGCCAAGGGTGGGGCTGCCCTGCTTCCTCCCCCTGTGCCTGTGGGAGATGGGGTGCTGCCTGCATTTAGCCTCCCACCCCCTTCCCCAGCAAATCCAGGCCACTTCTCTGAAAGAGCTGAACCCAGGTGTTGACCCAGGGAGACCTAAGCATTGACCCAGGGAGGCACAGATGGGCGATGCAGCCCGAGAGCTGCCTCTGCCCTGCCCATGGCTCACCCCGGGGCAGGAGCCTGCCCAGGAGGATGGCTGGAGCCTGGCTTCCCCACCTCTGAGCAAGAGGTCCCTCTGGTGGGGATCTCTGCTGAAAAGCAAGCCCAAAGCAGCGCTTGGACCTCTGGCCGGTCCGACCACCAGCTCCCTGTGCCAGCTCCCTGTGCCAGCTCCCTGCACGCCTGGACCTGCTCCCTGCGGGCATGTTGGAAACCAACAGGTTGGTCCGCCTGACCCCATAGCAAGCAGGGGAAGCCCCTGCTTTGGGGCTGATTTCTGACACTCCGCTTGCTGCCCCTCCTCGCTAAGCCTTCCTCACCGGGCGCTTTGGCTGTACGCCGGCCAGCGGCCTTGGCTTTATCACACCGCACCGTCCTGCTTTTGCAAACGCGCCGAGGGATTTGCCCAGCATGCAGCCGAGGAGCCCTGCCAGGGCTGCCCGGGCAGGGCCAGCAGATAAGCACCAAGCGAGGGGATCCAGGCTTTGTTTGCAGGTACAAGGGCGCTGGGGGCTGGCACCAGCTCCCGCCCTTGCAGCACAGCAAGGCTGCCCAAGGTCCCCGCTCGCGGCCGCGGCTCTGCGAGGCTGCAGGGTCAAGGCAGCGGTGCATGCCCTGCTCCTCTCTAATTGCAGCTTCCTTATTGCAAAAATAACCCCGGAGGAAAACTAGGACACCTGGCTTCTTTTCCAGGAAGAAAAGAAGAAAGCCGCCAGGGAGAAGAGGTTGCTTTCTACTTTGAAGAAGCAATTGCTGATAGCACAGAAGCTATCTCATTACAAAGGTCAGCGGGGAAGTTTTTCCCTGTGCTTGCTGGGGGAGGGAGAAATCACCTCTCCCCGGCTTCAGACGCGTTGTGGGTCGAGCCTTGAGTGTCGTGGCTTGCCTCGCTTTGTTTATGATTTCTGTGATGTCCCCACCCTGCGTCCAAGGGCTTGGCAGCCTTGGGGAGGGAAGGCAGCCGCAGGCAGCGGGGTGGGAATGCTGCGGGACAATGCAGGCACAGGGTATCCAAGTGCTCGCGCTGGGCCAAGGTCAGCTATTGTTCCAGGGATTATAAATAGCCATGCTGGTAATAACGCAAAACTGAGCCTTGAAATAAAAGCTTCGTTTCTTCTGTAGCTCTGAGGTGAGGAAAGTGGAACAAGTTACAAGGCAGCGGCAGGGCGAGAAAGGAGCGTCTCCAGGAACGCCCCAACCGCAGATCAGATCTATAAAACGTGGTTATAAAGTTATGCCTGAATTTCCTGCTTGGGCCGATAATGAGGATTTTTAATTTTTTTTCCTGCAAACCACAACAGGTAAACTTGCTCGGAGAAGAGATGTAAAATAACAAGCGTGTTTTCCCCTTTTATAAATAAATGTGACGTTTGTACCTGAGTGTATGCGGCAAAGCCAAAATAGGCTTTAAATTATAGAAGTGGGAGACAAAAAACTACTTATTCTATAATGCTCCTGCAAAAATCAGGTTTAGAATAATAAAACTGAAGTTTCTGCTTGACAAATTTTGAGATGCAAGAATTGGGTAGTGATTTTTTTTTTTTTTTTTTTTTGAAGTAGTATAGTCAAAACCTAGCAAAACCCAAATCCTCATCGTATTCATCCTGTTGGGTGAAAGTGCTGGTTTTGTCACTTTGGAGAGGGACCGGCTGTGTAAGGGCCAGTGCTCCGCAGGGCGACTGTCTTCTGCAGTGCAAGTCCAAGGACAGCCTGGGTTGTTAAAAGTGAAAACAGTTCTTGTTCAGCGGCTCCTGCTCCTGACTTGCAGCCTATTTGGCATGGTCTGTGGTTCCAACCTCATTCCGACTGACCTTGGCTAAAAGGGTTAATCCCTCGCTAAATCTTTGTGTGATGCTGTCTGACTCCGGACTTTCCACATTGCTGTCGAACATGCTGGGGTGGCTTTGGGATGCTGGAGGAGCAGGATATGCACTTTTTATTAGTAGGGTTCTCTTCTCAAAAGAGAGGCAGGTAGCAAACTAATACCAAGAGACTTTCAATCCGTGTTATGTCTGCTCTGCAGCCAGAGGATATCAGCCTCGTAGGAGTGCTATAGAGAGAAGGCACAGTCCAACAGGTAGGATGCTGTCTGGACCGTGGAAAGCCTGGGTTCAATTGCAGGCTCATCGTGGGACTTACGGAAGGATACTTGGTCTCTCTGGTGAACGCATCCTGAAATTAATTTCATTGCAATAAAAAAAGTTGTGAATCTAGTCCCCTCACTCCAACCTTTACTTCTGCACCTGGGAATTTCACTTGAAAATAATTATCACCCTAAAATCCATCCATGCTTTACATATCATCTATGTTTTGAAGCAAAAAGACACCACAGATTAATTTTCATTTAAGTAAAGGGGGGAGTGTGTGTGCAGATCCTAAACTGGCTGCGAAAAGGTAGTTTCAAAGAAGCTGCGTAAAAATCAATGTCTGTTGTTGTGACAGCGTGAAGTACTCTCGGACCTTCTCAGAGCCTTTATCCGCATTCGTTGTGCAGTTGTTTTTCTCCTCTTAAAGCATTTATTATTTCTAGAAATTGACTGAAATCCTGAACTTGCATCTCGGGCCCTTTTTGCGAACCAGAAGCTGTCACAGGTATTCAATCGCTTGTGCCTGTTTAACTGGATTGCGGAGCGATGAGAGGAGGAGGTCTGTGCCGTTTGGTGACGACGCTGCTGTGATCATGCGTGTGACCAAATGGAAAGCTGGGCACTTAGGCTTCAAAACTCTGATTGCAAGAAAAGCGCTCTGAAAGCTTTGATTGTATTAATTGCAGCATTACTGCACATTATAGCTTCGGTGCATGTTTTAGTTTATAACTTGTCTTCCTCCGTCTTGCAAGCCCAGAAGAGAGATAATTACAGCACATCTTTCCTCTTTAAGTTTCCTGCTGGGATATTTTCTGCTTGAAATCAATGCTTGCCAGTGTGCCTGTGAAATTTCCTGAGGAAGTAGTTTAAATGGTGCTGTAAAACCCAGGACTGATTTAGTAAGCAGGAGCAATCCAGCATTGTTTCCAGAAACCCATAGCACTGAGGGAAATGGAGGGCAGAGGGGCTGGGGACCTCGTGCTCATCGGCTGCTGGTTGCACTGCTCTGCAAATACCTGCATGGGAATGAAGACAATTGGGGGGGGAAAAAGGGACATGGATACTGAGCCATGCAGATACGGGACATCTGGAAGGATTGTCCTCTTCAGTGTCAAACAGGAAGGTCTAATGAAACAAGGGAAATAGCATTACTGCTGCAAACTGTTCTACTTACAGAAGGTGTCCTTGTCTCTTGTTAGCACAATCTAGAGTCACCTTATGGGAAATAGCAGAATGACCCCCTTTTTACTTCTTCCAGCTGCCTCTGTCGTCTTGTGTTAGGATGCACCCAGCCCAATAGTGAGGCTCTGTTTGCAACCCTGACCTTTGCTGCCACGCGCTTGGCACCAGCAGCGAGTGGGAGAGTGAGCACTGGCCAGCTGGGAAAGCTCCCTGATGCCGTTTTCCACAGGGAGCATGAAGCCAAGCAATCCAGATCCGTTTCTTACTCTGCTATCATCCTTCTCTTGCTGTTATGTGCCCAGAAGCATTTCTGCAGAGAATGTCCCTTTGGCAAAGCCTGGGGACGACGCTGGTTTTTTGCAGGCTCACCAACAGCATTTCTGGTGGGAGGACAGACCGCATCTGGGAGCGCTGCCAGGCTCAGGGAGGAGGAGATAGAGATCGCCCCACTTTGAATGTCTTGCACAGGTCCTGGGATGCTGCCCTGGGGGTGTCGGATGGGAGTCGGTGGTCTGGAAGGCCCCTTCCAGGTGTGGCTGTGGCGGGCAGTTTCATGCAGTCCCTTTCCTAAGCACTCAAGCTGCTGTGATAAGAGCATCTTGGTGTTTTTGCAGTCCGCAGGCAGGCTTTCCACAGCCTCCTAAACGTCGGAGCAATATTCTGTGTTCCAGTGAAAATATATTGATAAGCAACTTGTAGCTCTTCCTTTTTTACTGTGAGAGAGGCAGGCAATTTCTCTGCTCCGTTTCTGTCCAAGATCGTGTCTTAAAAGAGAAGAATATGGCAAGGATGCGCTGTCCACAGTGTTAGAAAAAAAACAAGCAGTGTTGGCATAGAGATGCTGGGAGCTAAGCGGAGAGGGGTTCACTTACGTGAATCCCCGCCGTTGCTGAAGGCGTTATCGCTGCGGGTGTGAGCATCTGCGCCCTGCTGTGATGCTACCGAAGGAGCTGGTGCTGGAGGTGGAACTGGGAGCAAAGGGCCAGCTTCTTAGCTGGACCTGGGCTCTCGCTTCTATGGTTATGGATATGTTTTACATCAATTCGCCATCAGATGGAGCAGTTTTGGAAGCAAAGAGCAGAACTGTTCCCCTTCCACCCTGCCTGAGCCCAGGACCTGGGCAGCGTGCTAAGAGTATCCTTCTCTCGGCATCAGTGAAACTTCAATTATTTGTCTGTGCACCTTTATCTGCAGGGTAAAATAACGCGTTCACAAAAAAACTGCCAATAGTTTGGTAGCCCTGGCGCTCTCTTGGGAAGTGGAAGATGTGGCTTTCAGTTTCTTCACGGAAAAAAATCTAATTCAGCCTGGACCTCTGGCTGCTGTGTGAGCGTGGGGAAACCGGGGAGATGCTGTGCTGGGGTCATGGGAACTGCAACAATTCGGGACATGTGCAGAAGCTTAATTAAGTGCTTGGTGATGTTTCAGGTGAGGTGTTAAAGTGCTTCCCTGGGGGAGCAAGCAGGGCAGTAAGGGTTTTCAGGGTCGCAGCCTGGGTCTGAAGTGCACAAAATAGGAGCAGAGTACAGGTCAGATGGACTCAGGGACATCCCTGGCATGTTGGGAGAGTCAGCCAAGTCTCCTGCCCCATGCTTCACACACAGACCTGTCCTGTCTCACCAGCAACGTTCCCCCAGTTTTCTTTCTGCGGGCATTTGTTCAATCGAGCCAGCCTGCACTGCTTTGCCACGAGAGGCCCCAATGGCAATAATCAGCTGTTTAGGGCAGACATTCGAGCTGTGCTCCAGGAACTCACTTATTTATTAGTATTTACTTCAACACTGCAAGAATAGTACCTAAATAAGTACCTCTTTTATGCACCAATGCCTACATGTAGGGAAGTTTGCTGGAATGGGGCTTCTGAACTGCGGTGAAGCACACAGCAAGTGGCGGATAAATGCTGGTCGAATCAGTGGAAAAGAATAAAAATGCTGAATCTTTCAAGAGAGACTGAAAAAACCCTCTTTGCCTCTGGAGGGCTCTGGGGAGAGGGGAAAGAATATTTTTCTTTCCGACTGTTTTTCTTCAGTTCTAGAAAGGCACAGGCTGAATGACTGCACGCTGTCTCCATTAGCATCTCGTGTGCTTCAGAGAAATACACCTGCTGATTCCTCTGAATAATAGGAATTAAATGAGGTACATTAAACACACATTTCCTTGTCATGAATTTCCAGGAGCTCAATAATGCTGTTTTGGCAGGATAATTTTGCAATCCTTGCAGTGATGTCTTTAAAGGTTCATTAAACTCTTCAATGAACTCTTGTTTTTCCTAAGCAAAAGACTAAAACAAAGATTTTTTTTTTTTGTGAATAATAACCTGAGTAAAAAGACTTCGTAAACCCTCTGTTATCTCATCATCCTTATGATGATGGTACAATCATCCTGTGATGTCTTTATGTGGGACAGCATCTAATTGTCTGGAGCTTCCCCACGCATACGCTGCCTTCAGCAGCTCTCCTGCCAAGGTGTGCCGTGTCCACCTGAGGTGTTTCAGATTTGATATCACTCCTTGGTGATAGACAGCTGTAGGTGTTAGGGGTGAAATCCTGCCCAGCCCTGGGCACCCATCAGGGACAAGGAGCTCTTCAAAGTGAGTAGGATTCATCTCCCTCCTCCTTGCATGGGGATGCGAAGGCAGCTACAGCTGGGATGCAGACAGGGAAACATAAACCAGCCCAGACAACCCAAGGAGATGACAACCTCCCTCGCATCGCCCAGCCCTGTCCCCACCCCACCCCCCCCCCCGCCCCCTGTGAATCCGCTTCGTAGTTTTTGGCTGGTAAATGAAAGCCAAGATGAGGCCCCGATCCAAAGCTTGGTCCCAGGCTGTGTGAGAGAGTTTGTACATGAACCTACAAAAGACAGACTGTTTTGTTTGAGAGGTTTTTTTGGTGGTTGGTTGGTTGCCCCCCCCCCCGCCCCAATTCACTTTAGGTTTCACAAACAATATTAAGCCAATAACGTCTGTGCCAACAAATTGTGATTCTAATCCTGCTTCCTGAGAACTGCAGTCCTGGTTGTTTGGCTGGGTGAGCAGTTTGTGTCAGCTGGCTTCTTCCCTGCCTACCAAATAACTCTTCTTTCCCACTCTTGGGAAGCTCTCTGCCTGGGCCAAGCTGGGCATGGCTCTCCAGCCCCAGCAGCCCGTGCCAGAGGGGCTCCCGGTTCCTCCACTGAATTAGCAATCATCCAACAGTGACACCAATCTCTGCCACGTGCAGAACCATCACCACGACCTGCTGTGGGATAGGGGCTAACGATGTACTGACGCAGACGCTGGGATAAAAGTCTGGGTTTAGGACGAGGGGAGAAGAGGGGAACACCACTGCACACGACAACTGGTTAATTTTTGAGCGGCCTGTAGCTATTTTAGTTACCGTCTCTTTTAAGGAGATCAACACTGAGGGCAAATTCCTTCCCAGATAAATCATGCTCATTCCACATGCACAAGAAAGTGGGGAATTTTGTTTTTCAAGTGGCTGCTTTGCATGTTTCCCTGGCTGGCAGCTTGCACACCAGTGCCAGAGCCGCGTTAATTGTGTGAGCGATGTTTGTCGCTCCTGATGAGGAGGGGTGTTTCAGCCTCGCGCGGTGCCTATGGGATAACTCTCCCTGAGATAACACTCTGAAAAGGCACAGGATTTTTTTAAAGTCCCTTTAGAGAAGGTGTCAGCCCCATGCTCTTAATAATCTTTTGGTTTTGGGGGTAAGTTTGGGGTTTTTTTGGTGGTTTGTTTTGTTGGTTTTTTTTAAGAAAAGAAGGGGAAGAATAGCCTCAGGGCACAAGCTGCTTTTCCTTCACCCTGACAGGCTTAGGGCACTGTGGCTGCCCTGGGGCAGGGCGGGCAGCCAACAGCAATACCAGCGCTGCAGCCACCTCCCTTTCGCAGGACCCAGCTGTTTCCAATGTCACTTTTGGCCTGAGCTTTGCCGTTCACCTGACCCTCTTCGCATGGCACTGCACTTCCTCCGCAAGATCTCGTAGGAGATCCACGGAGGCCGGGAGTGATGCAGTGGTGAGGACCACAGATGCAGCATGCCTGCATCTCCCTGCTGGGACCCTGAACGTCACCTTCGCATGCTCGCTAATGACAGATGAGAAGAAGCTTTGGTCTCTGCCGCCTTCTTAGCGCTTCAAGATTTGATTGCAAACGCCCTGGTGTAGAAAGAGAATGGAGGACCTGAAATGTGGTGAACAGACCTTTCCTATTCGCGTAGGCAGCTGTAGCTGAGCACGGAAGTTTCCTTCTCTCCCATCTGTAAGCTGTGTGTGTGGAAAACAGTGAATGCCCAACTGGACACGCACAGGAAGCTCCCCACACCTTCCTCCAGGTCCATTCAAGGAGAGCATTCCTCTGGAGATACTCAGTCCACATGACCACCACCAATATTTGTCCATTTTATTTAACGAAATTTAGCTGCCACTTTTTCATGGTTGAGCTATAAATTGAGTCTTAGTTCTAAATCAGCCATAAACACAGTGTAAATTTTCCATGTCTATTACTGTGAACTGGGAATAACTAAAGGAATTAAGATGTATTAGTCCTTAGAAACAACTCTGGCAACCTCCATGCAGTCTGCGCAGGTTTGTACTGCACAAGGAGGCCAACATTGCCTTTGGATGGCTTTAAAGCTCTCTGCATGTTGTAATTGGTTTATAAAATTGTGGCAAGCACTGCAAAAGGGGCTTCAGTAAATCACCTAGTCCGTTCCACCGGCCCAAAGCTGATTAGACTCTCTAGCCAAAACAACGGATTTGGCACCTGTTAAAAGCCAGAGATGGTTTTCTTACATTTGCAGAAACAGCTCTAGATTTGAGGGTTAAACTGAATGCATCTTTGAAGAAGTCAAAAACATGTGGCTCAGGGGGGAATTTCCCCCCCTCCTGTCGTGTCTCAGGGACCCTCATGCTTTGTGTGAGTTTTTAATTTCCCATGAATGAGCACCAGCTGAAATGTTCTGCTCCTTGCTGTGGATAATAGCATCTCTTAAGAGGAAATGCTGCAGAACTGTTCTATGTTTTTCAGTAGCTCTTGACCTTAAGCCAGGCCTCGTTTCTGTAGCTGGCTTCTGTTTCTGAAGCTGAATACAAGGGCTAACTCAACCAGACCGAGTGAACTTACAGATCCTGGTCTGAATTCTGCCTCTTGAGTCTCTCTGTCATTTGGTTCATTGATGCTAGCTGGAAATAAGCTTGCAATGAGCTCTCCTCCGCTCACATGAAAGCGCTCTGATTTCCTGATATGTGCTGTGCATGTTAAACTTCTCGAGCAGATATTGCTTTGGGCAGCATCTGCTTTTCCCAGTTTCAGCCCTGCTGCAGCCCTGGTATTGTTTTACGCGGATCTGAAGGCCATGTGTGTTTGTCCATTCCATGGATAATGTAGTTTCTGTTAAGAACCATCACGTGCTTTTTGTTTTGATCCTTTTCCCATGTGCTTGGGGTCATCTTTGCTGCAAGCTGCAGATCACGTACAGGGCAGTGAATATTTGCTGGATTTACAAGAAAGGTGTTGACTGCAGTTCATGGTAGTGGATTTGACAATAAACTCTTTTCTTTGCTAATTCTTATTGCTGTGGATTTACTTTCCACAGCAACAGGATGTTCAGAAAGAAATATAGGGCTTCTGTTTCATTTAGGCAATTCTGAAAACTGTATTTCTACATGTTCATAGACTGACCTGTTACTTTGGGTTGGTTCCCACCCCCCCACCCCCCCGCCTTGATTTTCAATGTCTGAAGGTTTCTCTTCGCTCACGTTTCAAATACCAGCATGGATTTGAGACCCTGCATGGGACTGCCAATAACGCTCCTTTCCCACACAAATTTTCTCAAAGGTAACGTTTTACTATATATTATTCTTCACTGTGCGTGGATGGGGAGGCATAGTCTAAATCTGCCGAGAACATTGAAGCGGGCTGGTCACAGGGAGCCGCTTTGGGGGAAATGATGCTTCTCCCTTCCCACCTACCCACGTGATCTCCGTCTCTTGCAGTGAGGCTGTGTGGAAAAAATCCCCAGTGACAGGTCACAGATGACCAGAGATTTAACTGCTGTCAGCTGATCTCTTTCAACAGAAGCCAGAAATGCTATCGGTCTATCAGAAATACTGAGATACTCCACTGAAATCTTCTTTGTCAAAGTTTGACAGGAATCTCTGTGGTGACTTTCTCTGAACAAATTGCTGCACGGGGTGGGTGGGAGGCAACCCCAGGAGTGACACTTTCAATACATGTTTCTGGAAATCTCCTCAGACCCCATCTATCGCTATCAATTCCTTTAAAATGCTTCAAAATCCAATTCTAGAAAACTAGCTCTCATTGTCAGAACCCTTCTGTGCTTTTGAAAACCTTCCTGTGTATCTTAGAGCCAAATGCTCCGGCAGAGTGTGAGTCTGTTCAGGATTTAGTTCAAAGGGGCTGGAAGGAATTCCTGGTATGGCAAAACAGGCAGTGCTGGAGGCCAATCGCTGCCCCGCCGGCCCCTACGCATGCTGCACGGGACTGGCCGGAGCCCAGGGATGGCAAATTGGTGACTCAAAGCATTGGGTTAGTCACTACTTGACAGGGAATCCAGTAAGACGTCTTGGAGGATTGCACTAGATAGGATGTTCTCCAAACATGGCAAGGAAAGAGTAGCTAAACCAACTGAGAATTCAACGCATGCCTTAATTTAAGCATGCCTTCATCTTGCTAGCAATGTATTACCATGACAACTCCATCCATATTTCGAGAACAATCACTTCCAGCCATTAAACTATCAACTATGTACTCAGCATAACAAAATAATTCATAAACCAATGGACTAAGTGCCAGGAAAAGATGCGATCAGGCAGTCTTATGATACTCAAGAGAAATAATGTACTGCTCCACTGTGTATTTGAGTTTATTTTTTGTTAAAAATAGATGGAGATGAACGTAAACGGAACACAGTGAATGTCTGAGATAACTTACACTAAATGCTGGGGGTGTTGAAATTGCAGCACCAAAGGAAAAACATTGTAAGATCTTCGAGGGTTTGATAAGAAGATACCCCTTTTCTTGTGGGCTGCTAAGCTCTTGAAGGTTCAACTCAAGCATTATTCTAGGCTTTAGGACAATGTAGATCCCCTTGCTTTATATATTTAAATGACTCGTGGCCAAGTGAGAGCTGACCACATGAGCCCTCCATCCCACTGTTCTCACAGGAAGACACCGCATGTTTTGATACTCGCCGTTTCAGCACGCTTGCCGTGGTTTTGCCTTACTGGAGCAGAACAAAGCATCAATGTCTGTGGCCCCTTACAGAAGGATCTACAAGTGGCAAGGTGGCTTGCAGCTGGCTTCTCAAAACGCATGCTTTTTTAATGAATATCTGACAGTCTATGCCCAGAAAGTTTGGGACCACCGAGTGAGGGCACGCAGGTCTCTGTGATCCCTGTTTGTTGGGTTGTTTTGTGATTAACAAGGATGAATATGACATGATTTCTGAGGATTTCCTAAATATTTCCCTGGTAGTCTTTACCCCAGATTAATCTCCAAAATTTTTTCAGGGTGCTCTTTTCTCCTCCTTGTTGTTCATTCCCTGGGAGCTTGGCTGTGCGGAACGAGCCTGCTCTGTGCTCTCCACCCCCGAACAAAAGAGGTCTTGTGCAAACGGGGGGCACATTGGGGCACCCCAAAGTCCCACTGGCCACGAGCCCCTTTGCCACAGCGGCCGGCCAAGCCCCACCTCTGTGGCCATGCATTCCTGCCTGTAATCCAGGGCGAGACTAACCACCAGATGTCTGACCTTCTCACCCTCCTGGCAACACTAAATGTCCTTTCCTGTAAACTTCTGCAGGGTTTTATTTTCCCTTCTTTTTCCAGTCTCCAACTGCTGGTTATTATCATTATTAAGCATAAATGGCCTCTTTCACACTCCGCAAGGCGAGTGCTCCTATGAATAAAGCCTAACTACCGTGAAAGGGTTTGCGTGATGATACTGTGAGTGATTCAGAGAGCGTCTTGCAACTAAATTAATAAGAGAAAGGAACATTATGAACCCATCTCACTTTGTAGGCAAGGGAATATTTCCATATGCTTAGATCAAGAATGTATCGTGTATTTTTCTTTTGCAAAGGCAAAAAAGACCAAGGAGAAGATCTTTTCCCAGGGTAAGGAAGATAGCAGAAGCACAGCTAGGAAGGAGATTTCAAAAATTGAGCAGTGGGAAAGTATTAAGATCGTACTTCGACTCACAGTCCAAATGAGCAGTTTTACAGTGGTGAGTGCAACTGCCTCAAAAGAAATCTGGCAAAAAAGGCATCCATCTACAGTACCTGGCGAGGAGAAAAATAATATATATTTGACATGGAACAGATGGGTATTGCCCTTACACTGTACTTTTAATTTATCATCCAGCACATCTATGCACTACGGGCAATCTGAATGCAAATGTTACTTCTGTTTGCATGAAGGGCTGAAAATAGCTGAATGCAGGTTACAGTTACGGGCATGTAGATATCAAAAAGCCTCTAACCGCATCCTGTTACAATTAATGGTCTGTGTTCATACCACTTCACACTGCGATGCCCTCAAATATCACAAACTAAGCAGAGCTGAGCAGGATCGTTATGAGGAAAGAAGAGCTCTCAAGAATCTTCCTGTGTTGGCAGCACGGCTCGCTCTGAGCTGGCGTTGCGCTGATTCCCAGCACAGCCGCGGGACAGGCTGCTGTACAGGGGCAAACTAGAAAATACACAATCTGAGACTGAAATACAGTACTCTGAGATTTTTTTTTTTTTTTTTTTTTTTGAAGGAGGGAAGGGACTTTTGTCTGTTTCCTTAATCATGATTTGGTGCACAGCTCCTGCATCCTGGTATTTCCCCCGAAAGGCCAGGCTGATACACTGCTACACCAAAATCATGCGGAGTTCCTCCCTGCTGGGGAAGCCGCTTTGCTCCTCTCTAGAAGGAGCTCCTTCTACGCTTAAGTACAACCATCTCTTCCCCCTTCAACAGAGGTGGGTGCTGTGACACCCGCAGGTGAAGGGCAAGGAGCACGCAGTGTGGTGTGAGGAAGAGAGCAATGATGTGCAACCGTTTTTCTAAGAGTGAATATAAATCATGTTTTGGAAAATGTACCCCATAGAAATGTCAAATACAGCATTCAGTAATCAGGAAGAGGTTTAATCCAGCCTCATAGATCTTTAACACTCACAACATTCATATCCAGAAAGGCAAGGGCTGACCATGCCCCCAGCCTGAGCGGCTGCGCGTTGCTGAGCGCAGTGATTTCCTTACAATTGCCAAAAGTCCCAGTTTCTGAGCGTGTTTTATCCCGTTTCAAAACCATTTTGCAGAGGTATCAGGACATGTCTAACAGTTGAAAAAACCCCACGAATATCATGGTCATTTAGCAATGACCCCCCCTTCCCCTTCCTTTTGTTAGAGCAGAATGAGGCTGGATGGACTCTTGTTTACAGTCTCTTACAGTGGGCTCTTTTACTGCCAATGCCACAAATGATGTCATTTGTTTAGCAGGAGGCTGACTATTAGAAATGCCAAATGTAATTAGGATCTTTACTTTCAATTACATTTCATAAACACTGATGGTGAGAAATGGTTCGTACCTTTTGAACTTTCAGGCTAGTGGTTGGAGCCTTCCCCTGAAAGGGCTGTTGGCAAAGGTTTCAACCTAGGGCGAGAAGAGATTTCACACGGTATTTGCAATTCTCCTCTGAATTTGGAAAGTTCGTAAGCCTTCAGCCAGGGGGAGCAGTGACGTCACTGGAAAGAACTCCTCTCCTGGGTGAAAAAAGCCATCATTAATCCCTGGAGATTGCAGAGCGGAGGCTCTGCCTGCTTCAGGTCCTCCAAGTCTGGGAGAAACGGGGCTGAGCCTGGCCAGATGCTGCCAGCTGGTTTGGAGCCAGCTGGTTTGGGATCCTACTCCACCCATGACACTTAGAGAGAAACAAAGGGTGTAAAGGGTGTGTTAGGGACAGGAAGAGGCGTGATGCTTGTGACTGTACTCCAGCTATTCTCCACTGTCAGAAGCCCCCTGAGGGAGGAGGTGGGAGGAGGCAAGGGGAGGAAGGCCAGTAGCAGATGGCATTAATTTAGCACAGCCCAAGGCTGCTGCACAATATGCTGAAGCTTGGTCCTTGGTTAGAACCAGCCTTAAAACCTGCAGCCCTGTGCTTGCAGCCTGCCCTTTTACCCATCGGGCGAGGAGAGGAAGCCTGGGCATCCGAGCCAGCCCTGAAATTCACCCAGCGAAGCTCCAGCTGACAACAGTCAAGGTGTTGTTAGCACACAGCGAAGCTCTGGGGGCCCATCCCAGCGCTTGCTGACGTCAATGGAAACCTTTCTGTTGAATTCAATAGACTCTGGATCAGGCCCCTGGTTTACGATTGCAAGCATACGTGGTTTCTCTCCTTCCTTCTTTCTGACCAGAGATGGTAAGAAAGCGTATGAGACATTTACTCTGGCTGTTCAAGCACCTTTCTTACCCCGACGAAGGGAGCGTGTAACCAGAGTAACATGTATGCAGACGCTATTAGACTTACGGTATCTGTTTTATTGTGATTTAGTTTCAGCGTATTCCGCATTAAGAACGCCGCTCTTCATGGCAGCTGGCACTGCTGTGCACGGTGGTGTCCAGCCCTGCCCTCTCCTCTCCCCTTCTTCAGCAAGGGTCCACTTCTCAACCTGATGTTGAATTATTAGCTGTAAAATTCAGGGCCCAAGAAAACCCAAAGGGTGTATTTCATTTATTCCCTATTCACAAATCACCATAATTGTCACGCGTGTAACTCATGGGTCCTATCTGTCGTTCTGAGAAAATAAAAGCAGGTTGCCCACCAGAAAGCCCAGCCTGTGATCTGGCAGCTTCGTATGGATGTGAAGAAGTTGAACCCATAACCCTCCTGCTGCCTCTGATCCTCCGGCACCAGCTCTGTGTCCTCCTCAGACTGTTTCCTTCATCCTCCAGAGTCCTCCCACGACCGCCTCTTCCAGGGATTTTTGCACAGGTTATTTGAGGATACGGGTACTTGAGTGAATATACAATGATGAAGCACCTGTGTTTTGACTATACACTGTCTTTTACTGCTGGTATTAATGTTCTGTACATTCCCATGTGATTACTTTTTCTGTGTTGCCTCTTTCATCGAGCTTATGAATGCAAATCGGTGCTGGGATGTTATGAATTTTCTTTCAGCTGATAAAATGTCGGTGAGGCAGGAGGGAGCATGAAGTCTGGTCCATGTCCTTTAAGCACAAACTGCATGCAGGCAGCAATTTTACTCTTCAGTTCACAGTTATTCCCATAATAAATGGATCAGTCAAAGAGTTGCTGATTTTATTTTCAAAAAGCAGAAAAAAAGTTTTCTCAAAATTCTCAGAAAATTGAAACAAAGGAAAGGGGTTTGTTACCAAAACCGTGGAACTGATGAAGAAACAAGCGACTGTTACCTTCGTGCTGCTAAATTTACTGAATCATTTTTGCAAACTCCTAGCCACTACATGGTATTCCTTAAAGCGGCAGGCTAGATTTATGATGCAGAGCTTCCCAAAACTTTCTCCTTATTTTGTACAAATTTGCCATCAAGTTGTAGAAACCTTGTTATTGTTCACTACAGGTTTTGAGGCTAAAGCTTCCTTTCAACTCTTCCCATTATAGGACATCAATGAAAAATCAGCCTAAAGATAGATCCAAAATATTTTTCTTCTTATTTAAAGCTTCTTCGTATCATTTTATTGCAAGCTATTTAGTTTACACATCTACACCACTGAATCCATATAGCCACCTATTTTATCAGTCCTGAATCTTTCTTCTGCCGGGTCAATAGGAAAATATTGTGTTACCATTCTTAGGATACATTCACAGTCAAGGGTGGAAAATAAAATTCCAACCCAAGTCAAGTTGTAAGTGGAATATTGTTAATGAATCCTCTTTAGGGCTTGTAAATCAGCACAGAACTACAGAGATTTGGAGAGGGGGTTCTCATGTTTGCTGTTACTGCGAAGGCTGCGTAAGTCCAGTTCATGTCCATATTTTTAGAAGAGCAAGGCACTGATTTAAATATTTTTTTCCTCTCCACTTTTCACTTTAGGGGCAGAAGACAGGATGTGAAGCTTGTCGTTGCGTGTAACTTGGTATCCATTGTACAGGCCGGACTGCAGACGACATGGTGCATGGGGTAGGAGGCAGAGCTTTGGTTTCAGCGTGGGGGCAGGAGACAGCTGATTTCTGGAGGTGCATCATGCGATGGGCACAGCCTGTGACTTCTGGCAAGGCACAAGCCAGCACACTGCTATGGTCTCTGTACTTCATGACCCTGCTTTTTACAGCTGCTGGCTATCGGCATCCTGGTGCTGCGGATGCTGAGTGAAATGAAGGACCTTGCGCAGAGGGCTCGAACCTGGCCAGGTCTAGATTTGCTAAGCAGACCCCTGGACAGGCTGTTCACGGCCTGATGCTCCTGATACTGCTACCAAGAGTAGCATCAAAGTGAGCGGCCTCAGCAGGGCAGCTGTCTCTTCCTTGGATGTCAGCAGGAACTGATGGGACTGCGT
This sequence comes from Pelecanus crispus, assembly GCF_030463565.1. Classification (NCBI taxonomy): domain Eukaryota; kingdom Metazoa; phylum Chordata; class Aves; order Pelecaniformes; family Pelecanidae; genus Pelecanus; species Pelecanus crispus. Next base: position 4,595,785 of record NC_134650.1, read on the forward strand.
GCGCAGTGAACTCCTTTCCTTTGCAAGAGGTTAGCCGAGGATGCCGTGGTGATGCCACCCTTTGTTCCAGACAGAAAGCTGGTGTAGGACCCACGTCCTGGAGGCAGGGAGGAAGGAAACCCTAAGGAAGGAAGATTAACAACACTCTGAGTCATGACCTAAGTCTCAGCCTGCCTCCAGGCAGCACTTGTCCTGCTCACCACGACTGGGGTTTAGGGTGAAGTGACAACAGATGCTCCTGATTGGGTCTTCTTAAGTATTGGGAAGAAATTGCTCTTAGGTATTCAACTTACCATTCTAGAGTTTAGTGTCTAGGCTGTTTTTAAAGGTGGACATCTGGAGGAATATCTAATGTCGTGGCCTAGTTAAGAAGTTTTAGTGATGAACACGGGTCAGCGCATAAGGCAAGATAATGAAGGCTGAATGCTGCTAATGCATTGTCCTGGTCTGATGTACCATCAGAGTTGGTGGCTTTGGCTAACACCTGGGAGATTTCAAATGTAAACCCAAAACAGAGTTGGGGTAAATCAGAAGAACATTGTCAGACCAAGAAGACATTGCAGAGTTTCTGTGACTTGATCTTGTGAGTATACAAAACCCTTCCATTGCTGACGTACTTGTTTTAAAGAGCTGAGGAAAAGTCAGGAATACTCAGTAACTTCTGGCTTGAACTGCACTGTGAGGAGCTTTGTGAGGAGGAAAATGCCCTTTTCTCTTCTCCCTTGCTGGTGTTCCATCCTTGACCTGTGTCACAGTCCCTTCCAGGCAGGGCTGCTTGCTAAGGCTAAATGACCTTCACATACCTGATATTGTAAAAGGAGGTTTGGGTGTTTCACGAAAATGAACTCATCAGAGATTGTCCACTAACCAAAAGCTTGCAGTTATTTAGCTGAATGTGGTGATGAGTTTTATTAATGCAGTAAAAATGGCAAATCTGACATCTCCTGAGTTGGAACATAGGAGTTGTTGACAAGAATTTGAAGTTTATCAGTAAAAGGGTGCCAATGGGGAGCACAGACGTTGTGGGATTTGACACTGGTTTGCCCTTTGTTCTTCCCATGTAAATTCTGACACGTTCAGTCTTCAAAGAAATCACAGAACAAGCAAAGTTGTCAAAGTTTGAGATGAAGTCAATACCCAGGTGAAAACAATGCAAATTTCTGAAAACAAAGGCAGCAAAACACTGAATGAAAGCAAAAACTCTTTGCTAACATTTGGCTCTCCAGCCTCAGATTCCTGGAAAAAGTTTGATAACTTAATACAGAGATGTTCTTGTTTGTTGCTTCTCTCCAATCTTTCACGGTCATTTGAAAGTTAAAACAGATCCTCCTCCTCCAGACAGTCTAGTACAGTGAAAGCAGCTTGTTACAAAACACGGTTAAGAATGTTTAAATAAAAATATGTAGAATAAAGAAGGAACTATTCATGATGCATCACTCCTCTGACAGGCTGCGAAGTTATTTCACCCTTCAACACAAGTGCTAAAACATAATGGAATCCCTACTGAGTGTTTTCATGCCTACCAGAACATAAAAAAACCATAACAAAATGCCCAGTGTGCCCCTAACTATTAGCTTGGATGAGTAAGGAGGCCAAGAGAAAACAGTGGCACTGTGGGAAATGTTTGTGGCGAGAGAAGGAAACAATAACCGAAAGTGATAAAAATGGATGATTCTCGCGCAACCACGCATCGGCCAGGGAAGCGCATTGTGCCCCTTGCTATGGAGGACAATCTGCAAGCACAGCATCAATATAGACTGGTTTTTTTCCTCTCTGCTACCATGAAGAATTTTAAAAGCCAGATTTAAAAAAGACCTCCAGTTGGGAAAGGAGGCTGTTTCTGGTCCTTCTGGTTACAAAAAGGGCCATTCAGCTTCCGAGCAAAACTATGTGAGAGATACTTGGAATGCGCCATTTCAATCTATTCTTTTTGGCTTCTAATTTAACAGAGAACATGAAATGGGCACAGATGTAGCATTGCAGTGTGCAAAAGTGGGGCACTAAATGGTGCATTAACATAGAGCTGAATTCTGCTGTCGTTAATCAGGCCCTATTCAGAAAGCAAGCAGCGAGGCTTTTGCCTGCATAAAAACCCCATATGACTTGGCCTTTAATATACAATAATCTCATTTAAATTTCACTGAATTCACTGAACTTTATGAACTCAGAGTGGTTGTTCAGGTACACATTAATGGTGAACCAGCTGTAAATGATAATTTGCTCAAAAGAAGCTATTAACTCTTGCTGCCTTTTTTTTGTCCGATTTCCAGGGCAGATAGAAAGCACTTCTGAAGCCTTGCATGGTATTTGATGTTTAAATGCAAAGAACCTAGGAAGAATTGTCCTGAATTATTGTCATTTACAACAAGGAACTGAATGTTTATGGAGGTCCAAAAGCTTTTCTGTACTCAGAAGCTGTGATGGTTTACCTTTGTTCTCCTTTTGCAGTGATGTAGCTTCATAACCACCCAACGGGAAGTGATGGTTACAGTGTTGTAAAACTGGTGGAAATAACAGGATTATCTTTGACTAACCACAGGGTTTTCCATGTCAGGAATTTGAACAGTCTGAAATCATTCTGCCCCCGGACATTTTTTCTCCTTTTAGAAGAAAGGACTAAATAATATATTTAAGGCTTATATGTGGCATTACACTCTTCTCAGTGCAAGGCCTTGCGAAAGTAAGTGGAAAGGACAAAAGGCAGGCAGGGGAAGCAATCAGTCAGAGACAGACCTCTGCAAACCCAAACTGATATTTCTTCAAGTTAGAAAAAGGTATTTGTCAGTCAGGTGAAGGGTAGGACCTGGGAAAGCCATCCTACTCAGCATTTTTGTTGTCCATACCTTCTGGAGCCACCAGCAGCAGTGCCAGTATGTTGTAATTTGAGAGCAAACCCCGAGTGCTCATTGCAAGCTTCTCATAGTCTCACTTCATTATCATTCATCTTCATTTCCTGCAGCAATACTGGCTTGCAGGAGGGGAAGTCCACTCTCCTTCTACCTCTCCAGGCTGGACCAGCTCCCTGGGGTGCACGATGGTGCGAGCGATGGCCCTGCCTTCTGCCGGGGATACCCTCAAAGGTGCGTGTGGAGGTTCTGGTTGTACCCACAGTCCCCTTCCAGTTCTTGCAGAGATGAGCAGCTGGTGGCGGTTCCTCAGATCTCTAAACTGGTTGTGAATCATTCAAAACTTTTCAAAACTCTTGGTGTTGAAGGTACCAGCTTTCCTGTCTAAGGTTCTCCCAATATCCGTTTGGCATTGTTTTTCTTCCACCAGGAATGTTTTTTCCTGTATACGAAAATAATTGCAGTAATGTTCACATGACAAAACCAGAAGTACGCTACATGCATTCAATGGGGGTTTTTTATATCAAGCCTTCATTAATACCACTATTCATAGAAATAATTGTACGGAAAACAGAAATTCCAATTTTGCTGGGTTTGCTTTTGGTCTGGTTCCATAAACACTAATAGTGTTAGAAAATTCTGAAAATCTTTTGTGTCATATTAATTGAAGTAACTATGACAACATAACACAATTTATTTCCTTTAAAATTGAATGGTGGTAAAATTGGCATTATTTTATGTCAGTTCTCAATTTGCATCAGAAATATTCTATCCGGTGGTGTAAGCTGGTTTCTGTTCAAATTTTTCAATTATTCTTTTACCTCTTTTTAAAACGGTCACTTCTCTGGTGAATGGATCAAATGTTAATGATGTTTGAAAGGGGTTTTTGAGCCACGTAAGACTTAATAAACCAATAATTTTGCATTTTACTACTTCAGTGGGGAAAAGCTGTTAATTAGGAGTACCACGGTAAAGAAAACTGCTTTTTGGCTCTGCCTACCAACTGGTTTATTCTTCTTATAAACAATTGGTCCCACTTAATGACCAGACCATACTGTATTTACTAGCTACCGCCAAGCATTCCCAGACCTCATAGTTTTATGTCTGTGAAACACTTGCATATTATGATCTCACCTCATGATACAGAATCTCTCTATTCAAGTTTATACATGACGTGGAAAGTCTCCGAGATGCACTCTGAGGTGTAAAATTAGTCTAATTCCCCTGGAATGAGAGAGACGTGCCAATTTATAGCAAGTGAAGCTATGGCCCACAATGTCTCAAAGACATTTGCTTTTGTCTAGCAAACAAGCAAACAAACGTTCTTCATTTCGATGGAAAATAATGCTTATGTCTCTGCTTGCTGATGTACAGAAGGAGATCAAAGATGGCACAATCTCTTCTTGCAAGGCAGCGTTTCGCTACCAGACAATTAATATGATAGTATCAGGGAAATGAAAATCTATTCTATGCCTAGGTGTTTCCCCTCATGGACTGGAAAACTACTCGGTTTATCATTTTCTGTCTTTAGGCAAAAAGGTAACTCTCATTTGCATGTTTGTCAGTTTGTGCTTGAGAGCACGAGATTTACTTAAAAACAAGCTCAGCCAGCTAAATGAAATGCCAATGGTCTTATTATCCTGAGAGAGCAAAGCACTTAAGCCCATGATTAAAATGAAGTTAATTGAATTTAAGCGTGTGCTTAAAGTAAAGCATAGCCATAAATGCTTCGCTGAATAGACAGGAGATTATTCTCATGCTTAAATGTAAGCACTAACCAGAATTTTCCTAAAACCGAGGTTTATAGCCTTCTATCAGCAGTTCCAACTATCCCACTAATAAAAACTGGCACCAAAATCAGAGTTTTTCTAAGAAATTTGTTTGACAGAATGAAGATCAAGGTGCTGCTTATGTAATAAATGGGCAGAGCAGGTTTGAAACAAGAACACAAATATTAAAATCTGGGTGTGATGAGTTATGTATAAGAAAGGCAGGAAAGAGCTTATTTCAACTTGAATTGTGTGGCTTTCTCAGAAACACATCCTTGGTAATCTAGAGTGGAAACACCTCCTTGTTCTACGAAACCCCAAAATGTCAGTATTTAGTGTGTAGTGGGAACTGCAGTGCAACTACAACTGCTCTGTGTTTTTACACCTGAGATCCCTGTATCATGTTAGTCTTTGGAATTCAAAATTGGGGGTTGAATTACAAATCTCTGCTCTGAAGTTGCCACTGATATATCTGACTGATTTTGGACATGTGACATTTTCTAGCTGAACTTAATTTGCTTTGTATTTCTAATAGGAATGAAAATGCCTTTCTCTCAGAAAGTGTAACGATTAAATATTCATGAAGTATTTTGCTGTCCTTTTGAGCTGGACCAAAGAAACTGGCCTAAATCTGTCCCATTGGTATATATAAATTTGTTAAAATACCTTGTGAAATACGTTGCATTTTACTGCTAGTTTAGGGAAGGAAGAGAACAGACAAATGGAAAAGTTCAGCTGCAATGCCATCTCATCACTGTCAAAACACAAGTTTTAGAATTGACATTTCCATTAGATGTTCCTCATTTGCATTACTATTTTAAAAGGAATTTTTTTTCTATCGAAACACAACTTTTCAAATGCCAAATGATCGTCCTCCCTGCTACCATTTTCCCTTCACAGAAAGTGTAAAAAAGCCATTTTTTGTCTCCTGTTTGGCTTGAAGGGATGTTTCTCATTATTGTACAGCTCTGGTATCGCTGCAAGAGACCAGATGCACATTTCAAAACATAACATTTGTTGTTGTTAATGATATAAAAATGTGGATGAAAAGATGTTATATGGTTAGTTCAGTTAGTATCTGCGCTGGGCTGTAAGTTCTGTGTAGTGGTGCTCTACCATAGTGAAGCTTCACTAAATTGAAGCTTCTATTCAAACTACCTTTAATGTGGAGTTCTTAATAATAGTTTCTTAATGTAGATTAGAATAATTAATGCATTTTTGACTTACCTAGTGTGAACTCATTACTGACTTTTTAGCAGCTTTTTATGTTCCTGAACATACTGAGAAAGCCAGAGTTGTACACTAAACAAAAACAATTTCACAGGTTTTGACTGGAAGAGTTTTATTCCTATTAACAGATGCATTTATATGTGTAATTTGTAAATCTGTAACGATATTTGTAGAATGGCGGGGAGGTAGAACTGGGGTATCCCACAATTTGGAAAAAATGCAGACCAGAATTTGTGGTATTTTAGACAATAAAAAACGACTGCAGTGAGATATGAGCTTTGAGCTCGTATGAGGTTTTTTTACGAAAAGCAGTTCTCCTAACAGCATGTGAAGAACGTGAGTATGACCCTGCCGGGTGGGATCAAAGGTCTGTCAAGCTCAGCATCCTGTCCAACAGCCAGCAACAGAGGATGCCCAGAGGATGAATGTAAGTACAGGGCGAACAGTAATGGCACAGCACACTCACCCAGCAATTTGCAGCCGAGGGACTTCCGGAGCGAGAGGTCGGAGTCTTTATATTTAGTGACCTTTAATGGGTTTTTCTTTTGTGAATTTGCTTTGTCACCGGTTTTGGTTTTTGAAGTCATGTAAACTTTTAGTACCCACAACGTTCGGTGGCAGAGATTTAAACCCCTTATTACACTTTGTGTGAAGAACTACCTTTTTCTTCACAAAAGCCTGCAGCTAAGCTTCCTTTCACCTCCTCCAGAACTGGAAGACAGAGTCATCTTTCACCTTCCCTCCTCCACTTGGGTTTTTTGCAGATGCCTGTAATATCCCTTCTCAGCTGTTTCTTTTCCAGATGGAAGAGACTATTTAGACATTCCCTGCATGGGACCCATTTGATGCTTCAGAGCACTCTTTTTGGCCTTGTCTGTACCTCTGCCAGATGTAGCATTTCTTTTTGGGATGGAGAACCGTCCCTCTGCATAGAACCTGAGATGCAGGTGCACCAGGAATTCACAGCGTCAGAGCGATCTTCTTTGCTTTGTTTGCCATTCCTTTTGTAGCAATTCCTGATATTTAGTGTGCTCCCTGGTGATCAAAAATGCATTCAATACCTGCATCAATCTATTATAAAATATTGGTCCGGAGTAATCGTATGTTAGAGCACATCATCTTGGATGTGACTTCACTCCCACATGTGCAAATTTACATTTATATTTACACCAAATTTCATCTGCCTTTTGTTTCCCACTAGGTATGGTGAACTCCTCCTTCAGTTCTTCACACTGAGTCCTCATCTTCACTTTCCTCGCCAACTTCATTATCCACAGATCGTCTTACTGCCTTCTCCAGCTCACTCAGCAATACCTTGAGCAGCACCAATGTACACACGCTTGCCTGTGAAATTCCACCTCCCTCTGCTGTGAAAAGTAACCAGATATTGCCACTCTTTGCTGCCTTTCTTTTGAGTAGTTATACCTTCTTAGGAGACCACTACCTCCTTTCCCCTGGCAGATTATCTTCCCTGAGAAAGGTGGGAGACATTGCCAAGAGTTTTAGAAATCCAGGTAGCATACATCAAGAAGAATATTATCTTCCTCATGCTCTGGCTGAATCCTTCAAAGAAATCCAGTAGCGATCTGCAAAGTCTTTGACAAACCACGCTCATCTGTCCCCGCCGTATGCCTCACGGGGGGTGTCTGAACCTTCCTTTCTATTGTTGGCTCAAATCTCGCCAGATAATTGGAGCTCTGGCAAGGGAACTCAAGCTTGCAGTGTGAGGGAGACCCAAGGTTTCTCATGAACTAGGGTTTGAGAGGGTTGAGCTGATCATTTAGACACAACCCTAGTCATCTTCACGAAGGCCAATGGCTAAGGGTTAGGCATAATCATAATAATCTCATTATTCTAGTAAGAAATGCTTTGATTCTGTAAACATCTAATCGCATGAATTTTATTTTCGGTTTTCAGTGGTTCTTCTAGGGCGTGCAGCTGTCAGACTGTTCCTATAAACTGGACTTTGAAACCTCTTTGAGCTCTGTTGTCAACAAGACTAATCAGCTTTTATTGTGTTTAGCTCAGTAGATTCACAGAGAACGATCTGTCTCTGCAGTCTTACACTCTCATTTATGAATGTTACTCTCTATCTTTGCCATCTTTGTATATACACACAGAGTGGTAAAATGCAAATGTAGAAGGCCTGGTATGAAGATCATTCATACCTTATAACTGTATTTTTTACATGAAAAGCACCATTATCCTAAGTAAACTGGCGCATTTTAGGGGGGTGTGCGCATGGGTGCATAGACATACCATCTGAATGCCTTAAATGTGTATATATATATTTATATGTGTATATATATCTATTTGTGTGTATTATACATGTATATACACATTTATATCCATTAAATGCATTCAGATTGCGAGTGTTCTTTTTGTGCAGAGAGACTTAAGGCAAAGAGTCAATACACTGCGATTGTAGTTGTTCCCATTTTGCAAACTAGATAAATTATTCACCGAAAGGGATCAGCCAGCTCTGGCAAAGCGCTTTTGATCTACAGATTGTACGAAAGACACAGCACAAAAGATGGCTGCGTTGCATCGGACCGAAGGGCATTATTACAGGATGAAGGAAGGAAGCAAAAATAGACTTGACACACAAGTATTGCAGAAAGTTTCTAAAGTGGGAATTTGAATTCTCTGCAGCCAGCGCTGGGTGTGCTGCTGGGTGTGTTACCCGATCCGGTCCCTGCTCCCCGGCAAGCGGGGGACCCTCCGCGCAGGGCTCCTCCCCAGCCGCCCTTTCGCCAGCATGAGCGAAAGAGAGAAATAGAAATCACTTGGAAGGGAACTAGTGAAAAAATCAAGGGTCAGAAAATGGAGCCGCAGTAATTTTCTGGAAGGTAAAGCTTTGTTATTGTTTTGGGTTTTTTTTAACAAGAGCCTGCCTGCCACTTAATTTGTTAAGCTTTGAAGTACGTTTCGCAGCAGAGGGAAGGAGATTCGTGGAGATGGCGTCACGTTATAAAAGTTTCCAGATTTTACTGAGCTTCTTGTTTGTTTTCTTTTTTTTAAGGGGGGGGTGGTGGTGGTGGTGTTTGTACTATTCGTAATGCAAGTGGGCGATGTGGCTGAGATCTAAATATACGCCTGTGAAAACAGAACCCCTGAGATAGCGACACCGATAGCAGAGGCTATTGTTAACTTTTGGGATTCCAATTAAATCCTGCAATGTTAAATATTTATTTAATTACTGGACAGAGAGCAGGAGTTGTCTCTGACTGCGCTAATGGAGTCAGAATAATGCAGCAAGGGAGAGTTTTTTTCTCCTACCCCCCTTCCAAATCTAAATAGCTATAGGCAAGCACAGGCTGGAATATGAACATTAAAGGACAAAAAGTTTCAGCTTTGTTTTAGGAGTTATATTTCAGTCGGGTAAGCAAACTATATTGCATGTATTTTTCCGTATCTTCAGCTCAATCCAAACATAACATTCCAAAGGACAAAATCTGTTACAAAATAAAACCTACATCGTGACAGCTGAGCTTCTACGCAGAGTCTAAAGCTCGAGAATCCTAAATGTCATTCCCAAGATGTGGTGAATTGTAATTAGGATTGTGAACTATTTTAGTGACAGGGCCTTACTTGGGGCCCATCTAAGCAGCTGGAGCAAAAAAGTTTATGAACTTTTTATATTTCCTTTACTGTGTGAAATGTGAAGGTGTTTAGACGGTAACAATAACCCTAATTTATTTCAGATTTGCAAAAATGTGACCAAAATTGAAAATGTGTTGTTTGCCTTTTGATTTTCCTCCCTGTATTTCCTTTTAAAATGGATGTCATAGGGCAGTGCTTAAAGAGCGGATGAAACCTCATCAACGATAAAACAGTGAATGAAAAATAACATTTTTTATTATTATGAGAAAAAAACCCCTATTTTGTGCTTGTTCTCATCTTACTGGCTTCTCCAAAAAGTTTTAATTTTTGTTCTAGAAAATGATGCAGTTCCCTGTTTTCCTAACAAAAAGAAAGGAAAATAAAATTTCTGTGGAAATTTTGCAGAGAGAAGCAAAACCTGCACTACACTATACCCAAAAGCACTTTAATTTTGCAACAGCCATTATTATGCTTGTATATGCAGCTCTTGATACTGTAGAGGAAATTATTAAACCCAACTGTTTGGTCATGAGGATGGAAAAAAGAGTGGTGTCCCTAAGTGTGCCACGAAATTTAAATACAAGTTGTAAAGGCCCAGCGTCCTGGAACTTGGGGACTCTGGCAGAAATACACCCTGAAGGAGAAAGTCTGGTTCTGTCGGTTCCTACCTGAGAAAGCTTGAGTGCTCCGCACTGCCATCGCTAACTGTTTTGTGTTGTGAAATCCTGAGGTGATAACCTGCTGTTAGGAAGTTGGCTTGTGAGTGATTAAGTGTAGGTCTAGCTATTAAAACGTGATTTGTTACTCGTAGGCTGCACCCATTTGCTGGTCTTCTCTCAAGGTACAGATAAACTCGGTGTCCTTTTCACTGGTCTGAGCCAAAAGTATCTGCGTAATGACTGGAGGGAGATTTTAGCTATAGGTATTGTTCAGACATACACAGTGGGATGAAGTACCTTTATCGTAATACGTACAGTTATCGTAACAGATCGCTTCTACTTCAAACTGTTCCTTTTTCCTTGCCTTTTCTTTATTTCCAGAGGAAATGCTGGAGGATGTGTAGTAGCTTTCTTCATTTAAAGTTTAAAATACTGATTTTACTCATAAGCAAAAGTTTCCCTTTTTTTTTGTTTTTAATTTCTGTTTCAGAGTGTTTCTGTTTATTACATTCAAGCTTCTCCATAGAGTGGGTGTAACCAGGAGAAGAATTTGGCCCATGATGTGAGCTAAATTTTCAGTGCTTCCACTATTTAGAGCTCCGTTGCGCTAAAAATAGTTTTCCTGTGGTTTTGGCCATGGAGCCACAAATACAAGTTTTCAGTGCACAGTTATTGTGGATGTTGGTCCCAACTATTGCTACAAGACATGGAATTCCAGCCCATGACTGTGTCAACAGATGATTCCATTGAGTGTGTGAGGCTGCATGCTAGATCTCCTCACCGCGCCAAAGCGAGAATGTGTCCCACCCAAACGCCAGTCACTTCCAAAAGGGAGCATCAGAAGGCAGCGCCTGGGCTGGGGAGCGAAGAGCCCTAGGAAGAACTGGCTCTATGCAGGCGGTAACGTTGAAGAATACACCCAGGAGGCTCCGCGTTTGGCTAACGGCGTAGGAACGTTAAACAAGTGGTACAGAAGGGAGTAAATCTTTAAGAAAATAAGACACAATTTTGTTCAGGGCTAATCTGGAGCAGGGTTTTCGTACAAGAAAAAAGCTCACAGTGGTCACGTGGTCACGGTGAGCGGAAGGATGGTCACCGCGATGTTAGATTCATTCTCTTTCTGTACGACCTTTTCTGTCCCACTTCTGTGGCCCAGCTTCTCCGTTGTCCACAGGTATTTGATCTGGTTGTTGCAGCCAGCTTTTAGGAGGCAGGGGCTATCTTTCTTCGGAGCTTAGTGGTGGGTGTCAGACTCCAGAAAGTCTTCTTATTATGTGAGGTCATGTTCTGGAAATAGTTGAAAATCACTGATTTAGAAGAATGAGAGTACTACATATTTCTGTACTGCTGATGCAATGGGGAGAGCAAACTGGGGGATGGTCTAGAAAAATAGCAACGCTGGAGGAATAGTCAAAGGAATCGTGCCATTTAAAATTCTTTTCTTTATCATTTCCTCTGTGAGAGCAGCGTATTACTTTGTGTTAATCAGCTGGGACATTTTTTCCATTCCTCCGGGAAGGTTTCCACCCCCCATTCCAAGAAGCCGATCCAATTTAGCAGTACTTTGCCCTGACCAGACTCTGTCCACAGGTGCCAGTGGAAGAGGGTTCGCACTCTGATGTGGACTTTGCAAGAGTTCTCAGGCAAAGGCTTTTCTTATTCATTACTTCTTATACATCTTACTCTTCCCGCAGTGTCCTTTTTCCCTTTCTAGGATTTTGCCTTTTTTGTATGTTTTTTAGACATTTATTTTTTGAATTGCGTGTTCAGTTTTGCACCCCTAGTTGACTCTCAGATCTGTCAAGCTGGATATACCACCCCAATACATGCACTTTTTTATTCTGTAGAGTGCGAAGAGACACTGTTGAGCTGAACTTACAAAACCTTTACATAATGTCTTTGTTTCTAACATCTCCATGGGTGTACCAGTATTCAGTTACATGTTTCATCTCATTTATTCTTCCAGTCTAGGAAGAAAAGTTTGCAGCTTTAAACTTGCTGGGAAGTATACCTTTGGTTTGCCTTTCCCTCCCCTGGTCTACAATTTCATGTTAATGTCCTCCATCTGTAGCTTCGGGAAACAAGACTAATTCTTCTCTCCCTTTCTTTGTACTGCTGTGTGAGTTGAGTCATGCAAGGTACCCAGAAGTGTGGCTGTAACAATAACAGGGTACATAATTTATTCTCCTGGAATTCAAAGGTTGTGAGCCAGTGAGTGTAACTTCACAGGAGCCCACACCACCAAGGGCCTTGTAGGTAAACACTTTTAATATATTTCCTCCAGACACTAAACTTTTTTTTTTTCCCTTTTCTTACCTATGCGATGCCATGTACACGTTTGTATTGCCTTCATGTCGTGAGGCAGCCACCTACCATCTACTGTCCTTGTTCTCAGCATGCTGTAAATTGCGGGCTTATTTAAGAGGACCAAATGGCCAGAGCGAATGCCGCCTCCCCTTCCACTTGCTGAACTCTGCTCAAACATAACACTGTTTTTCTGCCTCAAAAATATATGTAAAGGTATGTATAGTATGTTAGCCCCTCCTTAGCCTTTCCCACCCTGAAACTTTTCAAACCGGGATGGCATGTTCCTCTCTTCACTGCCAAAGAAAAAAAAATTCCTTTCTCAGCATTTCCCCCTTCCCCCATTTCTTCTCAGCTGACAGCTGTGGGAGTGGAACTTTCTTGAGCTATCCTATCCATTTCCCCCAATTCTGTTTTGAAGCTAGATTTGGTTTAAATAGCCGAGCCATCTTTCACACTACAGGAATTTTTTAACATAGTTAAAAATAGTGTCTTTGCAAATGTTTAATATGGGTAGAGACATGGTAACTGCTATTTTTAAAATATATTTTTTTTTTAATTTCCCCCTCCCCCCCAGCAATTTAGAAAGTTGGTAGGGAATTAAGTTGAACAATGCAGTCATTTTAGAAGTCACGGGAAGGCCAAAGTTTCATAATAAAGCAACTTTTTTCAAGACTATTTCCTTGTAATTCAAACAATCTATTTGAGTTTCAAACTATTCCTTTCTAACCAAACAAAAATCTCATTAAGAAATGTATGGATCATATTCAAAATCTGGAGAGAAAATCAAAATAATGTAATTTAAGATACTTGTTGAACTTCATGGTTGCTTCTCAACCATGCAAGGTCTGATACAAAGTGGTGGTAGTTTTCCTCTTGTTTTGTACTTTGGTCAGACTGGAAGGTTATAGCTAGCTCCAACAAAAACATCTACAGTAGCGCAGGTTTACGAGAAGACAGTTTTCTCTCTTGGCTGCCATTAGACTGTGCGCAAAGGAATGTGAGACAGGTACTTGTACTTTAGTTGACTTTACAAGGCAGGACCAAATGTATAAACATGTGCAGTTGACTCTGCAGAATCTGAACACACAATTAATAATTAAAATATTCAGGTAAGTAGACGGTTAGCTAGTCATTTTTCCTTGGATTATCACAGCTGCAGGTCTATATGTTGGAAAATCTAGGTTTGCCAATGCTAAAAGAGGACTGATGGTTCCATGAGTTGTGAAATTCATGAATTCGTGAAATCACATGATTTCTGGAAACTCTGTTCGGGATGCCTTGAGTCTACTTGTTGCAAGTCTTTTACTGAAGTCGATATGTTATTAGAGTGGACCCACTGGAGCGTGGCAGTAGGGATTTAAGTGATGGAAACCATGTATGAAGTAGACAGTGGTGTAAGCCGTGTTAATTTTATTGTGACCTTAAGGATATACAGACTTGAATCATTAGCTAGCAAATGTTATTTACTTTGTCCATTACTCTGTCCCATTGACTAGAAGCTAACTTGACTTTAGACATTTGGTCTTTGGCCATTCAACATTAGTCTGTGACAAAATGGCAAAAAAAAAGGAGGAAAACTCTTTTTCAGCCTGTAGATCATATTCATTATTACCATACTCCAAAACGGTCTGTATATTGTGCTTAAGAATCCCTGCTTTCTGAGGAGTGGTGTGCTGCAAGCAGACATGCCAAACTTGCCTGTAGTTTTAAATTGAGAACGTTTTGGAAAACTTACGTTTTAGAAAACTTCCAGTTTTCCTTGTCCTCTCCCCTACACTTGCATGCACACCTTCAGCTTTCCTCATCACTGGAACTCTTAAAACCTCCGCAGGAGGAAGCACATCGGAGGTCTCTGTTGTAGCTTCATCTGACAACATACAACTGTTTTGTAACTTCTCAATAAGAGAACATTTTGTTTCATAGAGACATGATGGCTGGCACATGAACAACACCTAAAATGCCTGCTGCCAATTTGTTGTTTGTTACTTGGTTTATTAATTAAGTTACACAAAAGATTTGGAAAAAGACCAACTTTTTTTTTTTTTTTTTGTCCCATATTTTGGACTGCCTGGCCGGAGTAGAACAATTGCTGGTGCAGAGATACAGAGGAGTCCCCAAAGGTTAGCTCTGTCCTCTGACTAAATTACACCAAAGCCTTGCTCCTTCATGAACTTTAGTAGAGATATCCTGTTGGGCTATTAATTGACCTCTGTATAGATCTGATCAGAGTACACTGGTGCTAAAAACTTCTGTTTACATCAAAAATAATCAAGAGCCATGTAGTTTTGAACCAGAAGAAAATGTCTTCAAAGCTCAAATATATTTGAAATTGAAACTTCAGTTTGGCTCACTGGATATTTTTCCCTGTTTCTACAAACTTTACATAGCTTTTTCTTTTTTTTTTGGCAGATGTTTTACCTTTAATTTACACAAATAAAACACGGGGTTTCATGTGGTTTCTTTTTAGCTTAATTATGTATGTCTTTGTATATATACATATAGATGTATATATAAAATCACTTTTCATTACATTTGCTTGTTTCTAATATTTTTTCCCCAAAAGGAATGTATTTGATAGCAAGATTCAGTTGGCATGCCAGCTGCAATTGGTATGCCAGATTTTTAACTGCTGCAAGATGTTGTAGTCACATGTCCTACAACAGAGGTACAAATTTATGTACAAATTATGATTTTGCCCCATGTATCTGTTCCCATGTGACATTTCTGCCAGAGGAAGAAGTTATTCTGCGGGAATTTCTGCAGTGGATCAGACTAGGATTCAGTTTAGTTTAGTAGTGTGTCTGAAACACACTGCGATCAGCCTCCTCGGAGGAAGGCAGCCTTTGGGTTATGAAGTAATCTTCCTGTAGGAAAAGTTTCCTCTTAAAATCACTTTGTGGGCTGAAAGTGTGAAATACTTTCCCCTAATTGTGGATGTTCCCGTTGCCCATATAAAGCCAAATTTCTCAATGCCATCAGGAGTTCAGGCCTCAGCAGCACTTCGTGGCGAGCAGTTCCACCTGCTCGTGAACCCAGTGAAGAAGAGCAGAGGTGGGCGCGGTTGAGCCTTCCATGCGTTGCTCTAAGGTATCTTGTCTTTTGTAAGGGAAACGAGACTTTGCCGGTCCTTCCCGACGATGAGAAGCCTCTGAACGGACAGATTTTTATTATCGATTTCAATGGGAGGAAGCACGTTCTTCACATCTAGTGGAAACTGAGGCGTTCGGAGTTCCAAAAGTCAGTTGCGTACGGAGGGCAATTTAAAAAATGAACACATTCTGACATCAAGTCATGGCGTGGAACCCAGTTCTTCTTTAATTTACCTTCATATCAATTTACTTTGCTAAAAATGACAAGAAACAATTATGCCTGCAGTCTGCTTCACCAAGGTCAGGTGGTGGTGTGGCATGTCGGAGGCGTTTTTTGGCCCGGTGCCTCTCCGAAACTTTCTTCTGTGCCGTTCAAAACACAGCTTTGAGGAAACGGTGGTCATTTCCATTTCACACGATGGAGGACAATTGTGAGAAAAGCAGGAGTTTGGCCCATACTGGCATCATACACAGCACGAAAACCCTCATCCGCACAGTCCTTTCTAGAGCCACTCCTAACACTGCTAACACGTTTTCCTGAGGCTTTACCATGTGGTTTTAGTAACTTAGTGCCAGATGTAGCTGTCTGGAGGACCTCAGCCCTGTGGCAAAGCCCAGCCAGCGCCGCAGAGCCACCCCCCAGCGCCGGGGCCGAGGCCAGCTGCCGGGAAGGCCGCGCCGGGCAGGGGGCAGGGGGCAGGGCCGCCTCCCGGCCCATCGGCCGCCATTACCGCCCTCGGTAGGCGCCGCGGGGGCGTCCCTCGTCAGGGGGTGACTGCGGCACCGCGCTGAGCGTGAGGAAACTTTTTTTTTTCATTCCCCCGCCGCGGCGGGTAAATTACTTTTTCGACAACAAAGCCCAACATCCCGCTTCTTTTTTTTTTTTTTTTTAAATTTATTTCGCTTCCTTCGGCGGGTGCGGGGCTGCACTCCCCTTCCGCCGCGGCCCCCTCCGCCCGCCCCGGCCCTTCCCGCCGCGTCCGCTTCCTTCCCGTCCGCAGCGCGCATGCGCGACGCGCAGGAGCCCGCCCGCTCGCTCCCCCCCCCCCCACCTCCCCCGCCCCTCGCGCACATCCGGGTCCCGGCGCTGGCCCCGCCGGCGCCGCCGCGCCGCTGTCCCCTCCGCGGGCTCCCAATAAAGTTTTGTTGCGAGCGGGCGGCCGCGGCCCAGCCGGCGCCTCCAGCCTGACGGACGCCCGCCCCCGTACCGCCGCGGGGTAGGCCGCCTCGCTCCGGGCCGTGGTGGGTCGGGGCGGCCCGGTAGGGCTGGGGCGGTGAGGGCGGGGGGTGCCGGGGGTGGTGGGCTGGGGGGGGAGCGCCGCCGCCGCCTCCTTCTCCTCCTCCTCCTCCTCCTTCTCCTTCCCCTCAGCGCCGAGCGGCGTCGGGGCGCTGCGCTTCGGCTTCCCGGAGCGGGGGAAACGGGGCCTTTGGGAAACTTAAAAGGGGCCGAGGCCTCCCCCGGCGGCGCGGGCCCGGCGGTGACAGGCTTTGGGGTGTCCCGGGCCGGGCGGGGGGCTGCCGGGGGGGGCGGAGGGGGCCGGTGAGCCGCGGGGGGGGGGGAAGGAGCGGCCCCGGCAGGGAAAGGGGAGCGCAGGAGCGCGCTGCGAGGCTGCTAAAACACGCTCGGTGCTGATAAAAATAAGTCTGTGCGCGTAACTGGAGGAGCAAACTGTTGCAACGCTAATAAGAGGCTCGGTGCTTTTTGTTTCTTTTTTTTTTTTTTTAAAGAGGAGGAACTCCGCTCTTAAATGGTGTTAAGGCCTGACCAAACGACAGGGGAGTAACAAATCCACATGTTTCAAATCTGTCGGTAAAGAGGCGCTTTCCCGCGGAGGCGATGTTTAGGGCACGCACACTTGTCCTCCTTGGCCTTCCCTGCGTGCTTCCAGTACTGACAGCTGCCTGACAACAGATGGACCGCTGAAGTGATTTAGAATGGCAATTTTTGTTTTCTGCGGGTTGTAAACTTAATAGAGGAAATATGGTCTTGCGGTTAAAAGTACAAGACTGGAAATCAAGTGATCTGTGCTCCGTTCCAGTTGTGGAGTTTCTGATGTGACTTTAAGCTCATTAAATGAAGGTATTTCTCAGTAAAGCGAGGTAGGGAAGAACTGATTCGGCGGTGGTTGTTGAATATATTGTTGGGTAGGTTCAGTAGCGGTTGTTGGATCTTTTGGTGGAATCTGCAGGGACTTGGAAATTTTACTCGGTGAATGACTTGGGCTCTCTGCTTTAACAAAACCTCCAAGGAATAACTGTCAAAATCTTCATCAGCCTGTAAGTTTTCTCTTGTCATGGGAAATTAGATCATCAGTATGTGATGGTTTTAGATGAAATCTCTTGCTGGTTTTCATTCCTTCGTTAATTTCAGATAATTTGCCTTCCATGGGTGGCTTTAAAATACTGAAAACTGAAATGAGCGTTGTTCCTTGCATATCTCAGCTATGGAAGTTCTGCGCAGAATATCCTCCTGATACTCTGAGGAATCACAGAATTTGATTGAAGGGGCGGGGGGGGGAAAAGCTGCAAACACACTACTGTAGTCACGTGCCCCTGCTCATCAAAGCTGTAATACTTTACAAAGTTGGCAGCTGGTGGTAGTGGAAGTTAATAGAAGCAGCAAATAACTTAATTGAAGATGTTTCATAATTAGTGTGTTGTAACTTTTGAGAGTGCTCTGTCTGTGTAGGGTGCTGTTGGATTTAATGTCTTAATCCTTGCCGTTTGATAGTGGTTTACTCTTACCTCTGATATTAAAATTTTATTCACTTGGCCTTGAAATTGCTCCTAAGTGCTAATGGCACTTACTTTTACAAAACGGAGCCCCAACAAACCATGTGCTTATTGGGGTACCTGCCTTTGTCAAACCTTTCTTTTCCTTTCAAATGTGGAGAAAATACACTTGAGGGAGGAATTTCCTTTTTTTCTAAAGAAAACTTGCCTAGTGAAAGCCCAAGATGGACAGTCATGATGGGGATGAGAAATGGGAAAGGAGGAAGAGGGGCTTCCTCTGCATTTCTTTCTCTTGATGACAAAAGATCACAACAAAAGGGCGTGCTGCTGCGTACAGCTGCGGTGGTGTTTTTTGTTTGAGGTTTGGAGTTTTAACCTCTGATGGAACTTGAAGGAACTATAACTGTGGACCCTGTACTGCTTGGTTCTTGTTATGAAGTCACATTTTTAATCTTGCACCTTGAGTGGGTGATCTGTGCAGAGTTTTCGTGGTGGTGGAATATTATCTGAGCTGGAAGAAATTCTGGCTCTCAAGATGGAGTGCTTGTGCTTTGTGAAGTGTAATATATGTTTTGGGCTTTATTTGAATGGTCTTTGCAAATTATGTTGTGATCTTCAATGTTCCGGAGGACACTTTTAATTTCAGAAAAATGTCCTCCATATTTTCTTTATAGTTCTCTAGAGAACTCTTTTTGTTGCTTTTGGCTGAATTACATACCTGCAGGAATATTGCTGTGGCAATTCTATGCAAGTCCCTGTTTCTTCCTTCCCTGCCAGGTAAATTTTCATGTTGATTAAAATGCAGGTTTCTTCTAATGTCTATGATAGATTTGCTGAAATTAATTATAGTGTGTTAATGTTTTGTCTTTAAAGATCTTCAGATGATTTTTCTCATAGCAACAGGTAAGGAGAGCAGCTTGTGCTCAGAATTAAAAGATTTGTTCTCACGTGAGCTGAGAACACTTCAGATATTTCATGGCCAAAGTTGATAACTCGTTAAAAGCAAGTTGAACAGTAAGTTAAGACTTCTGCAGTTATCGTTAGTCGCAGCGCAAGCTCCTGCACTGTTTTCTGGAAGCCTTTTTAGCTGTGTTCCTGTGACCACGTAGAAGAGTTTGGCTGGCACTTCAGCGTGCTTGACCAGTGTGGGTTGGCGAGGTGCAGAACGCTGCCTGCCAAGTCTGTATCCCTACTGACCTACCACCAAGGTTGAGCCTGCCAGGACTGTCATCCTTGACAGAGGATCTTTGTCAGAATCGCTGCTACTGATCCACCAACTATGAGGTAGTGTCTCTGAATTCTGGGTCAGTGGATGTCACAAACTGACAAATTTAGAATACTTTGCCATTCATTCATTCTGTGGAAGGGGGAAAAAAGCTTGCTGAATTACTATTGTCAGTGTTCCCTCCAAATCCTGTAGCTTTTGTAAACTTGTCACAGTCTTAATGCAATTCAGTTAGAGTGGAAGTGTATACACACACACATGTATACATCTTTATTTTTCTTCCCCTCTCTTAAAGGTTTGTGAAAGTCTGTACAGTCCCTGCTTTCAGGTTACATTTTTTGTTGCCAATTCACATTTTTAGTGGCAGTATTTAGGACCTTACTCTTTAATGAAGGTCTTGCATATGAGCATCTAAATTTTTGGAAGGCTTTGTCCAGCTTGTTAATTTTTTAACATACTTGAGGGTTTGTGAAAAGTATAAGATGTCCTTTATTTTCCCCCTTTTTTTTTTTTTCCTCCAGGTGTAGTACTGAGGTCATTCCTAATCAATCACCCACTTGCCTATCCATGTCCACCTACCTACTAATGGAAGCATAGGCTTTTATTGTCACGTTTAGTGAAATTTAGTGATGTTCTTGTATGTGATTTTAATTAAGAAATGGACATTAACTTGTCGTTGTCTGCTGTGGTTAGAATAGATCTTAACCTTAAAAACATGAGGCAGTTTCAGGGCTGACTTTCAGATGTGCTGACTGCTGTTGATGATGGCATTTTTCAGTATAATGCTTCTGTTGGAAAGTGCCAATTAGCTGCAGTAGAAGTGTGAGAAAATGCACGGTTCTGACAAAACACTTAAGGGAGAGAGATTTTGGTTCTAGGATGGAATTTGTAGTTTTTGAGAACTTCTACAAAAGCTAGTCGCTCAGTAATTAGAGTAGTTGCAGAGACCAGGGCCATGTGAGCATTGGATTTTTGTGCTCTAAGTGGGTGCCTTAAGAAATAGATACTAACTTTTTTAGGCTTGGGAAGTTTTTGGTTTTTCTCCCTCCCTCTCCCCTGTATCACGGTTAAATTCAAGTTTTGCCATGATGCAGAACAAATCCAAAACGTTATGTTCTTTCGTTACGCTTTTTCTGAGGTTTTCTTGACGTCAGATGGAAGTGAGGGTGCTTTTGAAATGCAGTGGAGCTCTATTAGTGAACTCTTTCTGACTGGACCTCTTTTGTGATGTAAATCGTTATCACTTGTATTTTTTTTTTTAACAGTGATTTTTGAGAAGACTTTAAGGAAAAACAGAAGCATCACTTTTGCAGTCTGAGCTATATGGCTTTTATGATACCAGTTCTTCCATGTATGATGCATTATTTGCTGCTTGTGCTTGGCCTCAGAGATTTTTGTTATGTTTCTTTTAAGAGATTGCTAGTTAAATACTTCTCAGCTGACAGAGTTATATGCTTCAGGTTTTTTTTTTTTTTTGAGCTGTCTTAGATGATGTACAGATGTGGAAATGAGAAGAACAAGTATTGTGTGAGAAAGCAATGTCTGAAGTTGTCTATATATTTGGTTTGGTTTTTTTTTTAGTTTGGAGAGCAGTCATGGTAGTAAAATTTTTGAAGATACCAGCCAATTTTTTTTCTGTTCTTGTTTACATGTATTATTAGTTAGAATATATTGCCTTACAAGGCGTGTTTGAAGCAAAGAAGTCTAGTGCTAGTATAAAAGCATTTATCGTAGGTTTTGGTCAACCGGATGTGCATTTGGATATGCAAGCCCGGTTCTGATGAAAATACCACAAGTTCCTTTTTGATATCGTTCATAAAATCTCCTTTCATCTTTACTTACCCTTAAGGGGAAGAGGGGAAGAAAAGATGGGTTGAATCATTGATAATATTCTTTCAGGAAGATGTTGCACAGAATAATTGAAAGAACTTTTTTTTGTTGAAAGGCTATGGCAATGGTAGGGAATATGTAGGCTGCTCAAGTTTGTGGCCCAAATCCTTTAACCGCTGTGTAACTCTAGGATATATTTTATCCTTGATGGATAAACTATGGAGCCAATGTTTCTTCTATATTTGTCCTCAAGAAAGGGCTTTAATGAATGCCATTGCATGGCACCCTGTGCCAGGCTACAATGTAAGATGTAGACTTGGGAGTATGATAATAAAGGCCAAGCACAATCCTGCACAGTTCGTGTCAGGAAATCTATAAGGACAGAAGGACCTTAATGACACCCAGTGAAATTGATGTGTGAGGTTGTAGTTTAAGGTAGTTGTAAAAGAAAATACTGATAACTGAATATAGCGTAATATACTGTAAGAGAGTTCCTGAGCTCTCTGTATTGAACATGTAATGTGTTAACATGCGTATGGAGTCAAAATATTTGAGTATTTCGAAGTTTGAAGGGGCAATAAAGTTAGGCGCAAGAGCTGACTGAAAACCAGTTTTAACTGCAAGTCTGAAGCAGCTCTAATGAACTACCAATTGTGTAGCTAGTTAGAAAGGGTGGTTTGTTTATATTATGAAATTGAGTCTCAAAGCGGCTTCTAATCATGAGCAGTGAAGTTCCTTGTTTCAGATTGGGTATGATGTTACAGGAACCTTTCTTAATTTGCAAACAAGTAAATTAAGCAGGAAAAGAATAGTGCTTGTACATTTGCAATACAAGCTTAGTATTGGCGGTAGGAAAGGATGAGGACCATGTAGTAGTTACCCACTTTATTCTTGTGCTTCTGAAAAGTATCGTTCATTGCCGTGCTGCTTGGGGTGATGGATTGCTTGGTTAATGGTACTTTAAGTTTAGATTTTGCAGGTGGGAAATTAGTTTGGAATCGATGGCAGAACATGTTACGTAAGAAGTGCATCTCATTAAAATAAATACACCGTATGCCATTTTGTATTGATCTGTTCTGCTGCGAGTTCGGCTCAGGCCCTTTTAGCCAGAAGAAGATTCCTTGATAGTGAATCACATCAATCTGCTAAACTTGCCAGTTTAATCTAGTAGGCTAAGAAAATCTCAGAAGAGGAACCAAAAGGTAGTTGAGTTGCTTACTGTTTGTGATGGTAGATGGAAGATAGTCTACTTCTCCCACCTTCACAAATGAAATGTAATTTGTAAGTTCTGCTGTTAACCAACTTTGTTTATATCTAGCTGGCTTGATGAGGTATTAAGAAGGGGTTCAAACAATGGACCTGTTCACACAACCAGTTTCCTTCCATTTGCTGTAGCCATTAACAAGAACTTTAATTGTATAAATAATGCATGCCCCAAAGTCTAATTTTGATACAGCAATTACTTCCTTTTATATTCACCCATTAAAAGCCCCCCATGCTACCCCTTGCAATGCATTACACTCACTCTTTAAAGAGTGTTTGTAACTGGGGTTTTTTTAGTGTAATAACATATTTTTCAGCTGATGTTCTCTTGTAGCTCAGCTGAAAAGTTATTTAATAAAATAAGGTAATGCATAATAGACCCTCTGCCTCTTGAAGAAACTTAAGAAAACTTTTTTTTCTCCCTGAAAGTTGTTATCAGCTGCATCTAGAGGTGCAACAATATGAGCGATTTGTGCAACACTGTGAATGAAAATGCAAGTCTTTAAAGCATTTGTTTCTGTACTCAAATCTTAGTGATGCACTGTTGTACTGCAGTCACAGCTCCTAACATGCACTTCTAAAGCCTCGGAAGAAATTGATTGTAAATATAGATGATCTGGTGAAGCTGTTCCTAGCAGATGTCGTGATTACTTAGAAACCTTTCAAAAATTAGATGCTCAAGTTACATCAAATGCAAGTAAATGTTCTAAATGTGGCTTACACCATTCATTCAGACATTTTAAAACCCCACAAGAGTTGCAGTTTCTACATGAAAATGTTTGGCTTCTACATAAATGCCTGAACCTGCCGCTTTGTGACCTTTAAATAGCTCTGAAGAAGGGAACACTTTTAGTCTGCAAATAATTCACGAAGCTTTTTAATGCTACCTTGTTTTCTTAAGAAAAAGCAAAAGCTGTAAACCGTCAGTATTTTTACCTTCCAGAATGAACTTCCGAAAGGCCTATAACGAGATAAATTTGGTGTCATTTGTACCTCTCAAAGCCTATCGGTTTGTTTGCAGGGTTTCTTTTTTGCCCTTGCTGTTCTTGAACAGGTAAACAATACACTTCAGCAGAAGAGTCTTGAAAGCCTCATGGGTGGCCAGAATGGATTTACAGTAAATGCTATTAGAGTTTTGAACTTCAACAGTCTCGTTTTTCAGTGGTTGTAGTACAAGCATGTATGTGGAAACTTTTTTTTTGTTAAGAAGTTGAAAGAGTTTTGATCAAATCTGTTACGATGCTTCTGGAATACTTGTTCTACTATGTTTTGTTTTTATTGATGGGTATTCGGACTAATGTAAAGTTTTTAGAGCAAATTATGTTACTTACTCCAAGCAGATTATTTCTAAAATCATAGTTTATAGAACTGAGTCATTTATCAAAATTCTCTTGACACTTGCCCTACAAATACTAGTTACTGCAAAGCATCATTTTAGTAGAACTGTTCCAGCTTTCTTTGCTTTTAGTTAGCTTGTTTATTCCATGAACATAGTTGTGGGTAAGTGATGTTGAAATGGTATACAACCAGTAAAATTTCATTCCCAGTTGCTGCATGTTACTGTGTTTGAAATACTAAAAAAAAAAAAAAAAAAAAAAAAAAATTGACGTGATCATAGACTAGAATCGTAGATCTGTAAACTTGATTGCATAATATAAATGGGACAGCTGTAATGGAATAGATCAGAGTC
Organism: Pelecanus crispus; assembly: GCF_030463565.1. Lineage (NCBI taxonomy): Eukaryota > Metazoa > Chordata > Aves > Pelecaniformes > Pelecanidae > Pelecanus > Pelecanus crispus. The sequence continues at coordinate 4,620,029 of NC_134650.1, forward strand.
ACAACAGCCAAGAGGCATTTCCTGAAATCTCTTCTGAGCTTGACTTAACTATAGGCATTTCTAGTGTATGTTCTGCCTTGATGATTCTTAAGATTCTTTGAAAGCATAGCTGAGAAACAGAAATAGAACTTTTTAATTGTCTTGTCGCTGGTCTGAGATTCTAGGTGGGTTCATTTCCTTTTTTAGGGGTGTGAGCAACTGCTGATATCTTACAGCTATTGAATGTACGCAAGGCTTGGAAGCAAGTTAATTGCGACTGTAAACAGCTTTTACTTTTTAGGACACTAAACTTTTATCCTCAGTAAAAGAATAAATTTAGTCTGTGTTCTTGGCCAAGTTTATCTCCCTTTATGTATTTCCTGTTACTTTGAAGGGTGCAAAGGTTCTCGTGTGTAATAGTTCCAGGGAACTAAATTTATACTTAAAGTGCAGACATGTCCTTACTTCTGAATAAATAAGGTGATACATAATTGGTTTTTTTCTTTTCTTTTTACAATACCCTCTTCTAAGGACTTAGTGAAGCAGTGAGAGACTTCTGTTCTTTTAATTTTTTTCATTTTGTTTTTTATGAAAGCTTAGGAAGAAAGATCTTCAAACAGTTTTTCCGTTTGTTTTGCTTTTCCCATTTTTTTCCATGTTATTGAAACAAAGCTAAATAATCAAAGAAGTAGCAATGGGATTAAGCTTAAGGGTGTTCATAAGTTTTTTAAACTTACGTTCTTCATTGTAGCCAAGTGTCCTTGGGTCTGTTCCCTGCTTTCCTTGCCTTCCACCTCCCCAGTAGAAAATCTAGGATGATTACATGTGGGACATTATAAATGCTTTGTCTAGGGATGTTTGCCATATCTTTGGCTGATGATGCTTAACATATGGTTCTGTTATAGGAAAGTACCCATCCATATGTCTGAGTGAGCTTGTAAATGTGCTTAGACACTTAGAAAAGCCTTATCAGATGACTTTCAGTTAAGCAAAGATGGGAGGAAAAAAGATCCCCTTGATTAAAGGTAGCAGTCTAACAGAAGCAGCACAGAGGTACTTAAATCTTGCTTCCCCCCCCCCCCCCCCCGCCTTTTTCTCTTATGTGCAGATTTGGTGTCTCGGGGTATGTTAGGTGTTCTAACTCACCACAGTTTATCAGAAGTTGAGAGACAATGTTGTTTGGCAGTCTCTGTAGCAAGAAAGGAAGCATCTTTTGTTATTGACATCCTTTCTCTTAGCTCTGCTCTTGCTTTTTGCCAGCTGCTCATTGTCTATACTTGCTTATTTAGTATTCACAAGGGATTTTACAAGTTCTTATCAGTTCGTTGCCACAGCACATCATTTCCTCTTGTCATCATTACTCCTTAAATTGGGAGGATTCGCATTAGAGAAAACACCACCATTCATGAGTGCAGGTTGAGCTGCACAGTGTTGTTCTGCTCCTCTCCTTTCTGAGGCAGTTTGTAGTAAAGGTCACATTTCTAGTACTTACTCTGCCATGCCTTTTCCCCCTCTCTTTTTCTGGGGAAAAGAAAACTTTTTTTTTTGCGCCAAAGGCTAAAAATATCCAGTGCTTCAAATATTCTTAAAAGATATAAGGAAGTGCAGCATAAAAATAGCCACAGCTGAAAAGGTTGACCACCTTTCTGAGTGGCTGGGGAGGGATTGGTTTGAGGTTTTTATTGGGTTTTTCTTTGAATTGTTTTTGGTTTTTTCTTTTGGTTATCTACAGTTTCTTCCTCTTTGTTTAATACTCTTCAAAAAAGCATGGGGTACCTAATTAGAGCTCAAGAACAAGTAGATGCTTTAGTATTTTCTCCTTTTGGGAAATAAAGATCCATGATTTGAGAAGCTGAGTACTTCTATGCAGTACTGGCTGTGGAACTACTGGTTCCACCGTGCCTCTTCCCTGTTTATGGAAGTTTAAGTCTTCTGGTGAAACACTGTGACAGAGATATAATACCAGTTTTAAAGCATATTCCCCAAGCCTGTCTTCTGAAGGAAACTCATGGATTTAAGGAACATTGTTAACAGAAACCATGTTTTGGTCCCTTGACTGTCCTTTTTCCTATTAATCAGTAATGCAAGAACTGGGGACTCTGATCGCATTTCACTTTATTTAGCTTTGGGGTGAGGTCCTAGTACTTCTGGGATTTTGTTTTGAAACAAAATCAAGTGCAATGGCTAGGGTTGAAACAGGCATTCTTTTAATAGCTGTCTTTTTGTTTTACCACATTCTTTACTTGTTTACTAATTACTTGTTAACTTATCTTCTTAATAGAACTAAATTGGAAGAATCAATCATTATTTTTGGTGTGAAGACTTCATCACTGACATCTATATGTTCATTTGTAAGCCTCCAAGAACTAATACAGCTCATCAGTGGCAATAACTGCTTTTGGTATACACTGACATTTATTTGAAAAAAAAGCAAACAAAAAAACCCCAACAGACAAAACCCAACAAACCTTTTGAAGACTTGTGTCAAATGACGTCAATGGCCAGTTTGTTCTCCTTTACTAGCCCAGCTGTAAAGCGTCTGTTGGGCTGGAAACAAGGAGATGAAGAGGAAAAATGGGCAGAAAAAGCTGTTGATGCTTTGGTAAAAAAGCTGAAAAAGAAAAAAGGTGCTATGGAAGAACTGGAGAAAGCCTTGAGCAGTCCAGGACAGCCCAGCAAGTGTGTTACTATACCCCGCTCTTTAGATGGACGACTTCAGGTTTCTCACCGAAAAGGCCTTCCCCATGTAATTTACTGTCGTGTTTGGCGTTGGCCTGATCTACAAAGCCATCACGAGCTGAAGCCATTGGATATTTGTGAATTTCCTTTTGGATCTAAACAGAAGGAAGTCTGCATCAATCCATACCACTATAAGAGGGTGGAGAGCCCAGGTATGTTTGAACATGGCTTTCTAAAAACTGAACAAAATCTCCAGGAACCACCCTTATTCAATCCCCCTCCTCCTCCAGTACTGTATAACAAATTATGTTTGGTGTATGGGGGAGTTTGGAAGAAGAATGTTCAAAGTGTACTTTTCTGGTGGGGGTTTGGGGAGGTGCATTGTCCATTCTGTACTGGCTGTTTTTCTTTGTGGGAAATTACACTTTTCCCACGGATCTCTTAAGCCTGCTACCCTTAAAGTTAGTGGCAAAGTCTTCATTTATAAGAAAATAGGAAAGTAGTAATCAAAAGACTTCAGTTGCTTGTTTAAAAACCTCAGTCCTTGCAAGGAGGTTGGTAGCCTTCTTCCAGGGTCTTAATATTTCATCAGTGAGTGACAGGAGTTGAGGAGACTTTAAAAAAAAAAAAATCTAGGGTGCCGTGTTCCCCACTTGATTTCCCATTAGTAGGCAGCAGAGCTGAACAGAACCAAGAGTGATGATCAGTTAGAGCAAGGTACGTACCAAATTTGTGTCAGGTAGCAAGTCTGCTGTTAAGGCATGTTGCCATGGGAGAAGGTGAGGAGGATTGTGGTTACGAGTGGGAGAGATGAATTCTGTTGCTCTGGAAAGTATAGTGAAAAGTTGCTTCCGTTGTTCCACAAAATGGTTGTAACTCTACTGCAACCGGCTGTAGTGCTCAAGTGCTTTACTGTAGCACTTGAATTCCAGACTCCAGCACTCTTGAATTTAAAAGTTAAAACTCCAGCTTAGCAATAGTTGTATATTGTAGTATAGATTTTGTTTGTCTTCAGTGAAAAGGACTACATGTAACTATATAGTTTGGCTATAGTAATACAGACTGTATTTCCATTTTTACTGATTTGATAATACATACATACAGTGAGTTTTGCACTTCTAAATCTGTACTTTGGTACATGTCACGTGTGGACTGGATTTTTTGTGTTTTTTAAAAAAGGTCTGCTTCCAGTTGCATGAAATGTCAGTGCATTTCTGCTCTGATTTTTGTGAGAGTAAAGCTTGAGTCTTCCATGAAGTGTAATGTAAAAAAAAAAAAAACCCAAGGGAGAGAGGATGGGGTAAAGGCATGACAGATGAATCCCCTGCTCCTCTTTCCACTCCAGCTAGTGTTGACATTTTCATGAGTGCGTTATTTGTATCTCTTTCCTTCTATCTCAATTTTTAATCTAAGTTTCCCTGTTTTTTGTTTGGTTTTTTTTTTTTTTTCAGTTCTACCTCCAGTGTTAGTGCCTAGACATAGTGAATTCAATCCACAGCACAGTCTACTAGTTCAGTTCAGGAACCTAAGCCACAATGAACCACATATGCCACACAACGCGACATTTCCAGATTCTTTCCAGCAACCCAACAGCACTCCATTTTCCATTTCGCCGAACAGTCCCTATCCACCTTCTCCAGCCAGCAGCACTTACCCAAGCTCCCCAGCTAGCTCTGGACCATCTAGTCCGTTTCAGCTACCAGGTAAGTACAGCCTAAATGTCAGCTTAATAAAAATAATTGAAATGTCACGTGCTGTTGTGACTTACTACATCAGGAATTTGTGATACTTGCAATAAATTGCTTTTCTATGTGCATTTTAGGGGGTTTTCTTCCTAGTTTTGTCACTGGGCAGAGTTAATTGTTACAGTTTTATTTTTCCAAATGTTTTTTGTCATGGATACTATAGCGGTGAGTTATTTTGTGCAGCTTCAATGTACAATAACTGATACGTTCTTTAGAAGAATATCTAGCAATGAAAAGAAAGCAGATGTAAGAGGCTGAGCAAGAAGTTTATTGATGTCTTTCTCTGAATAAAGACATGTGGTAATTAACTGGAAAAAGAGCAAATTTTTCATAGGAACTTAATGGATTTGGGTGAAAATAGGGAAGAAGCAATTGATAGGGGCAAAGGAAAGAAGCCTTATTGAGTCTCATTATTGGTGTGGTGTATAAAGCCAAGAAGTTAATAAAGAATTTATTTTTCCAGTAGCTCTGTGGCCTCATCTTTGCTCTTTCTGGCTGCCCAGTGCCACAAAAAGAGTGTCCGTTCAGTGGCGTATCCCTCTTGGATAAGGACTCTGATCACTGGGATGGATGCAATAATGGTATCTGGAGGGAATTTCTGAAATAGGGGATAATAGTGTGTTGGTACACTGACTGCTGTGCTGAATGGACGAATGCAGAGATCCTCGCTTTTATAATGAACTCAGCCTACAGAAGCAGCAAAAAACCCAGTTGGTTTAGGCCTTTGTTATGCTATGGCAAATAAAGTTATTTCTTCTACTACTTCTTTCTTTTTGAATGTGGAGAAGAGGGTAGGCAAGAAAGCTAATGTTTGTGTGTGTGGGGGGGGGGGAAAGTGGGAACTACAGTCATCTTGCCCAGCTGCAAGAGTGCAGTTGTTAAAAAAAGGCAAACAGAAAAAAGCCCATCTCTGGTTTTCCTCAAGTGTCCAATCTTGTCATTAGTCCCATAGATAAGGATCCAGCTGTTGAAGGAGGTTACTGTAAAGACAGCTGGCTGGGTTGTCTTCAGGTTACTTTGAAAATGGGTCCAGATGTTTTAACATCTCTTGTTCAGGAGTATTGTGTGTTTACAACTGTAGAATGAATAAATAAATACTCTAAATTGTTGAGGTTTATTCTGGTTTGTTCTTATTTTTTCGTGTTTGTAGCTGATACTCCACCTCCTGCATATATGCCCCCTGATGATCAAATGGGGCAGGATAATTCTCAGTCTATGGACACAAGCAATACAATGATCCCTCAAATCATGCCAAACATATCCACCAGAGGTAAGTTGTATAGTATGGTGTAAAATTACTCTAGTTTGGCTGCTTACAACTCATGACCAAATTGAACGAATGGCTTCAAATGGTGCAGTAAACCTTGTTGATAAGTAGAAGCAGTCCTCCAAGGCAAACTGGGGCTGTAACAGAAAGCATGGAGAAATAAAACGTGCTGTGCTTATTTGCATCTCTTGCTGTTAAAGTCTCGGGTGCATAGTATGGCTTACAAGAAGTTGAACTTTTTTCATTTTCTGCTACCTTTGCCTGCTGTTGAAATTGTATATACACAAAGGCTCTGAAAATTGAGTCTGAAAATACCAATTAAAACAATTTTTTTAAAAAGTGGACAAAAGAATCATGTTTCACCTGATACCAGTCATCTATGTTTTTTTGTGTAGGGTTTTTTGTTTAATATCAGGCTTAAAATAGGAAAATAATTACAAAATCAATGGGCTAGCTAAAATGCATGAAGGTAAAAATCATTAAGATCTTAATCAGGACTGTTCTTGCCCATCATAACTGTTGACTAAGCTTTTAGTTATCTGTTGATATTTTGAAGGCCTGCTTTACAGTTTTATATTTACTGTTTTAACATTTATGTAAACTGGTATTTCCATTTTGCTTATTTTCAGATGTTCAGCCTGTTGCCTATGAAGAACCCAAACACTGGTGTTCGATTGTGTATTACGAATTAAATAATCGTGTTGGGGAGGCGTTTCATGCATCTTCCACAAGTGTCTTAGTAGATGGGTTTACAGATCCCTCCAATAATAAAAACAGGTTCTGCTTAGGTTTGCTCTCAAATGTTAATCGCAACTCAACAATTGAGAACACTAGACGACATATTGGAAAAGGTAAAGCTTAGTTGTGTTACACGTGATTAAGAAGCTAAGTCCTTGTTTTTATTTACTTCTGTATACTGCAACAGTGATTATTCTCAGATAAGAATAGTAGAAGTAATCTGTGATACACATACTTCTCTAGTATATGAAGACAACTTAGGCATAGTTTGATTCTAATTAGTCTAGGAATTGCATACATTTTTCTTTGGCAGTAATTTAAAAGATTAAATATTACTACTTCATTATCAAACTGTATTGTCATAGGGGCTTGCTTGTTATGGTTAATGGTAGCCTGTATGTAGAATTTTGTGTTTCAGCACCAAGAAACATATTGCAAGACTTCTGATAGTCTATGTTACATCTGCTTCTTAAATCAAATTCTTCATGCCACTTTACAGTATAGCAAAGTTTTGGTTTGTTTTTTTGTTGGTTGTTCATGCAAGGTATTACGCTGCTGTCTACAGTTTGTTCAAATATCTTGCATGAGTTGGCAGCAGGACTTTGAAGTGCTAATGCAAAACTGCAAGGGCTCATTTGTCTGAGTGAATCCATGGGGTGTGTATGTGTGTGGGAGGGATTCCTGGAGACAGCAGGTTTTGCAAGATCTTCTAGTTTTCCCGTACTGTTTGGCTGATAGCACGTATAGATGCACGGTTTTCATCTTTGATGGAGTGTGCTTGGATTATCTTAAAATGTAGTACTCCTTTTCTGAGTATCTCCTTTTCTCAGGACTGACTTAGTTACAAAAGAGAACCCTGTTTCTATTGCGCATATATAGAGGCCTTTTTAATGCCTAAGATCATTTGGTACAGTTGGTCTTGAGTTTTGTTTGATGAAAGTCACTGTTGCTTGTAATATATCTTCAGGACCCGTCCTGTCCCTTAAGTCTTATAATTGGAAACTACTATAAATACGGCAAAATTTTGCAGATAATCTGGAGACCATGAGTTATACTAATACCTGTTGGAAACTTGGCTCTGGAATGCTATTGTCTGAGAAGATTTAATGTTATAAAGGGGAACAACTGATTTCTGGGGTGCAGGTGGTTTGTCACGTTCTTTTGTTTTGGCTTACCCCTTTTGATGGTACTGGCAGAGAAATCTTGCACATCTGCCTATGGTCAGAAATGTAACAAGGATCCAGCATCATGTTGTAGAATAGTATTGGCTGCAATGCGCTTTAAAGTGGCTGCATCTCTAATACTAATTATTAAACTAAAACTTTGCTTTATGGTAACAGTTCTGAGAACAATTAAGATTGTTTTGGGATAAAACACTATTTATTTATGGCTTTTGTTTGGAAGGTCTTGGGTTTTTGCCTCCTCAAAACTACCCGATCCTATTTGCTGAGCTTTTTTTTCCTGTAGAAGTGTTGCATTGCAAGCGTAAGTCACTTCAAAAATAATCCAATGCGCACTTAGAAGTATCTGTGTTCTTCTCAGACTGTTACATTACCCAGCTCCCCTCTTCAGAGATCTCTCGGAAGGTCTTTACCCGGAAGAACTTAGCTAGCAAGTGGTGGTCTCTCTTCTTAAATCTAATGGTTGTGTTGTGAAAATGCATTCTTGCCCACCCCAGACTTTCTGATAGCTGCTTATAGTTGATGAAGCCAACGGTTTCTCTGTGTAACCTTCACCCTACCTTAGTCCCAAGTGGCCCTAGCAATGTTGACAACAGTTGCTGTTGTCTGAAAGATTAACTTGCATCTGTTGATTTGCTGCAGCCTCATCTGGCAAACCACGGGATAGTCTGCAGTAGGTGCTCAGGGTATTGCAAGGAAGGCTTGAACTGAACTGTATCCCAACAATGTAACAGTCGTGGGTGGGGGAAAGGGAGGAGATCAGGGAGAAGGAAGGTGAGTATCTCAACTGAAGTAGCAGCAAGAATCTGTGTTTGGGTGCTGAAAGGATCAACTGCCTATATATATTAATTTTTAGTCAGTAATATTGTTACATAGGCTTTAGAACATAAAGGGGGGGAAGGAAGCACTTATGTACATAGCTGAATCCAGGCAGATGTGATAAATCTAGGGGCTTTGATTTTTAAGGTCTGTAAAGCCTGATGGTATTTAAGTTGTGCAACTAATTGGACTTACCTCTCCCTTTCTGGATACAGTACGTTGAAAATCAGAGCAGACTATGGATATACTTTTTCGTTCATGTGTATCACTGCCCCTTCTCCCAGGACACTTGTTTCTGTTGGAATTGCCAGAAGCAGAAGCTACCAGTTTTGTAAAACTGGAGTTTTAAAATCCACATAAGTTCTCTAGGAAAATAGCTTGAAATAACAAGTTGATGTGTGGAAGTAGTTTTTTCATTCTATTTTGTAATTGATGAGAGAAGGACATCTAGTGGCAGATGTATAATGAAGCCTACTGTATTTTGAAATAAGAAACTATGTCATAGTGTGGGCAAAAGAAAAGCCTTTCTGAAAAGGTTCTCAAACAAAATTTACTTTGCCTCTGATTTCGAGGGGATTGTATTAAGTACTGTATTGGGGGGCGGGAGAGTAGTTTGAAACATTTTTCTCTTTGTTTTCAAGGAGTTCATCTCTACTATGTTGGTGGGGAAGTCTATGCTGAGTGTTTAAGTGACAGCAGCATATTTGTACAGAGCAGGAACTGCAACTACCACCATGGCTTTCATCCAACAACTGTATGCAAGATTCCTAGTGGATGCAGTCTGAAAATTTTTAACAATCAGGAGTTTGCTCAGCTTTTAGCTCAGTCTGTCAACCATGGATTTGAAGCAGTATATGAGCTCACCAAAATGTGCACCATTCGAATGAGTTTTGTAAAGGTAAACAAATTATTTTGGGGGCATTTGAATTTATTGTGGGTTTGGGTATTCAGCAGTAATTACATTAGCACTGTCACAATGTAGCAAAGCTATTCTGACCTGATGTGGTTCTTCTCAATGATAAGTATGTTGAAAACGGTTGATCTGGGGAGAGGGAAGTCAATGTGAGAAAGGAAAAGCACAGACTGCTGTACTGAATAGTGGCTGTGTATTTAGTTACTTCATACTTCAGTATTCAGGACAGGGATTTAATCATTGTGGTTTCTGTAATTTTTTTAAAGGAGATTTGAGCTCATGCTCTAAATTTGAAGGAACAAAGTGAACTACAAAACCAGTAAAAAGAATGTGAGTAGAGAAGGAGCATAAGTGACTGCAGAAAAAATTGCAATTCCTGCAAAGATATTAATATTGTTTTTTTTAAAAACCGATTATGGAAAAAAGACATGATTTGAATTTATGAAGTCAAACTGTGCTGTTATTCCCACAGTACTGTTTTTTCAACATTGTTTAATCAAGATGCTGTGTGTTTTAGATTTAGCATGGAGTCTAGACTTGGACCTTCCAGGTTTTGGTTTGGTGTGTGGTTTTGGGGGGTTGGGTTTTTTTGCATCTTGTCCAAAAGGTGTCTTGTTTGTTTTGTCAATTATGATAAATACTGCTCAGTTTAAGAGTGTGGAGGATAGGGAGCAGGAGGGAGAAACAGGAGAGAGAGGTGGCCATAGCCAGGAGTCATTCTCGAGTCAGCAGGGCACTCCCCAGGGGAGCTCGAGTAGTCGCTCCAAGTCTCTAGCAGACAAGGCTTGATTCACGCTTCCAGGTGCAGCCTCCCTGCTGCTCCTTCCCAACCTCAGGTTTTTTTTTTTCCCTCTAGATAATAACTGTTGCTAGATTGTGAGTTGCCTTCAGATAAGTATCTTAAAACATGATTGCCTGCTTGTTGTTAGTACAGTTATTTTGAAAGACAAGCATGTTCTCAACTTGATGGATAACGTTTTGTTCATTTTTATAGGGCTGGGGAGCTGAATATCACCGACAAGATGTCACGAGCACCCCATGCTGGATAGAAATTCACCTTCATGGGCCCCTCCAGTGGCTGGATAAAGTACTTACACAAATGGGTTCTCCTCTTAATCCCATCTCATCTGTTTCATAGTGCTGAAATTCTATCTTCAGCCTTATTTTTAGCGAACTTATTCTAATTCTAGAGAAACTTCCAGTGTGGATACTGTGAGCTACATGGAGAATGGATCTTACGGTTTAACTTTTTTTTTTTTTTTTTAAATCCCTTTGTGACCAATTCCATTGTGTATAGCTAATCAGTTTTACATTTCAATTTGTTCTTGTGATGCTTAAGTGACAGTTGAGCCCTAAGGGAAAAAAAGTCTATTGAAAAATTCAGAACACTTTCCCCCTCCTTCAAGTAGAACTTAAACAGGCATATGTCTTAACTGGAAAATTTTTTTCTCTTTGTCCTGTAGGGACAAGAATTATGAAGACTGACTTCAGAAAATAAATACATATCATAGTTTGGGATTTTTTTTAACTTTTATGAAACTGTTTGAACATGTGCAGCTCCAGCTTGCAAGCTGTATTTTTAGCATAGTTTAACATCTTAAGGTTGACATCTGTCATAAGCAAAGTTAGACTTTATTACGGCTCATTTGCCTCAAATTGAACAATGTGATTTTTTTTAAGTGTACACATGAAATATACTTTTTACAAATATTGGAGTGGTGTAAAAACACTTGTATTGTCTATTGGAAAATGCTGTCCTAAACACACTGTATATTAATGCAGAATAGCAGTTCTTAGCCTTTTCCCACTTCAGTTTTGTAATAGCTCTTTTAACCACCGTTTTAAATAGTAATTGATACAAGGTAAACATCTTGCACGTTTCTGGAGTAGTAATTCTTGTTTTGCTTTGATTTACACTCATGCCGTTTGGATTTGGTTGCCAAGGCTATTTCTTTTTAGGTACCCTTCTCTATTTTAACATAAACACTACTATTTGTAAATGGCAGTGCTTACTACTTTTTGGAAGGAATAAGTTTTTTGTTTTCTTTTTGGTGTTCTAGCTGTTTATTTTACCTGTCTGGAATTGATCTGTGTTAGGCCTTTTAATCTCTCAGTAGACATTACGCAGTATTAGTGATTACACTGTATTTAATTCACTTTCAGTATGAGTTTGAGTCTCTTTGAAGACTGTGAGTGGCTTAGCAAGTTAGTAACTGAATGCAGAAGCTTTTACTTCCAGATCATGTAATTTAATACAGACCTGTTGGTAATGACCAAAAGTAATCACTTTGTAGCCTACATGAAACAGTGGTCTTGATCCTGTCCCTGATGGCAGGTGTTCAATCAGAAGACTCGTAACTGTAGTTGGCAGCTTTATGGGATTGAAGGACTGCATTAATACGATGATGAAATTTCTCTCTTACATGTAAAGAATCCTGTTGCCTGTGCTGTTGTATTACTCAGTAGAGAATTTAAACACTGTACTAAACACTAAAAGAAATCAGTTAATGTATGCATATTTTTCCCCTTTAAAGAATAAAAAAAGGAGGCTGAAAGAAACATTCTTAGAAGTGAATTATATACAAAATGTCTTCGCATGCAGAAAAAGACCTGTTGTATTTTTTAACTTCTCACCCTCCTTTTTCTCTTTCCTGAACACCTCTTCAGAGAAGGGTTCAGTGTTTGGGGGAGAGGCTGAAAACTCTAAAACGCAAATACTTACTAAAAGATGTGTTGCAGTTAAGTACTGCAATCCTGAGACATTGATTGCTTACACAAGTTCTTGTGTCTTCTATTGAATGACAGTTTCTGCTCAAATGTGGAAATCGTGCATCGTATGGTACCTAAGTAACAAATGATCTTAAAGGAATAAAATTGTTTACGTGTCATTAAAATGTTTCTTATGAAATGCCTTAAAGGAATAAACTGTAACACTTCTGCAGAACCCTAATGTTCTCTTGTACAGGAATTTCTATATTGGTGTTTTGGTTTTTGGGGTGTTGTTTTTTTAAGCAGTTTCTCAAGTGTGTTTAAAAACAAACAAGTGCATCTTCAGGAGAAGGGGAATAACATTATTTGCCGCTCACCTTTGGGGTCTTGTCTTTCATTCTTTGCAACTGCAACCCACAGATGGTTCTTTTGATTGAATAAGATGCAAAGTCAGTTGGCCACAGGATCAGGCTTCTATTTTCTTCTCCCCGGGCCTGACTTTTGTCGAGTTGCTGAATATGTATGTGTGACACTACAGGATTTTTTTTTTCTTGACTAGCTTTTATAGTAAATGTCATGGCACATTGGATTAAGGAAAGATCTTGGCTGTAGGTACAAGATTTTACTTTATCCAAAATGTTTTTCACCTGGCTTCATCTCTGTTCACTTGTGTGTTTAGATGTGGCCAACAAAATGACTCAAGAATGGGTGCTGAAGTGGGTGTTCATGAGCCAGAGCTGGTGCTTAGTGCTAGTGTTGTGGTTAGATTGGCGTACCTATGCACTGAACCATAATTTCTGCAATAATATCTGCAATAATATCCAGTTAACCCACTTCTGATGCTGTCATTAAGTACTAAAGTACTCTGGCATTTTTCTGCTCGTGTACATACTCTTGAACTGTAATATATGCAGTGCTGGGGATATCCTTGTGACTCCTGATTTTGCCAGGGTAGGCTTGCAGGAGCAGACCTGGTAAGGTTTGTCTATGTTCTACTTTCCTCTTCCTTTTAAGAAGGACTTTTTGAGAGCTTTCTAGTTAGCAAATTTTGTGTGCTACTGGTTTGTGGCATTCCTAATCATGTTTAGTTTATCTGTGCTGCTGATACAAAGTTCAGGTATCGATGCACAGAGGGATTGGATGAGAACTGTTTGACCCTAATGATGTTTTAAGTAGAGCAATAGCAGAGAGTGCTGCTTCTGTGGCAGCATACTTGTGTATAAGTCACTTCTTGATCTAGATGGAGGAACGGAGAAATTGAATCAGCCGGTAGTGTGGTAGGAGAAGATGCAGCCTTTCCAGTATAGCCCAGCTTAGGCTGAATGTTACTCTTCAGTGAAAACTGTTTTGGCTTTTGTAGTGTAAGTATTTTCTTCTTTTGGGGCATCTTTCTACTTTGCACCAACCACAGCATTAACTAACAGCTTTGGCAATACCAGCTAAGAGCCTAGAACAGGCATATACTGAAGTTCTTTCTGGGTTTGCTTTTATAGTCACTAACATAAGATAGTAGCTTGGATATTCCTCCTTAGAGGACTTCAGTCTTGCTGGCAGTCAATCCAGTGCCTTGTGTAAGTATTACGTTCATTTAATTGCATTAGGCATGAAGTAGTTGTACATGAAGGGATGACATTGGGTTATAGTATCTATAGGACCAAAACAAAACTTTCTAGTGTGACTGACTGATGGCAGGCAAATCTAACGAACAGCCCGTCAGTCAAAAGAATGATGAAACAGCCCATGTGTTATGATTCGGTCTAGAATTGTTTAAAATATTGGAATTCTTTTGGGTTTTGCTTGAAGCTATGATTTCCCCCCCCGCCACAGTATTACAATGTGAAAGTTGACAATTCTTGGGCAGATACTCTTGCAGTGTAAGTCTAGAGAATGTTAAAATGTGTCAGGCTTTCTCCCTAGTTTGAAATAATAATTTTTTTCAGTATATTGTTTTAGTTGCCCAAAGTATTGCTAGTGATGGTTTTTAGGAAAAAAAGAAAAAAAAAAAAAAGAAAAAAAAACTCAAAACATTTTCTAAATGTTTTGCTTCAAAAGACAAACGTGACTTTTTTTGTAGTTGTGAAGTTTCTGTTTAGGAAGGTAACCCATTCTGAATTCAAATCAATAGACCAAACCATCAGATTACGACATAATGTTGCTTTATTGTGCTGCTCCATAAACCTGCTTCTGTGTTTGTTGCAAGCATAACCTTTATGCTTTTGTTTACATTGTAGGAAACACAGTTCTAGCAATGAGTTTTTTCATTTAACTCTAAACATCTTTTTATTTTGTTAATTTTAAAATTATTAGGTTTTGCTATGTTATGTTTTTAAAGATATTTTTTGCATACTGCTGCTCATATTTCAATAAACAAAACAAAAAACCCACAGATTTTTCTGATTTCCTTTATCTGTAACTCGGTATGTCTCAAATATTTGTTTACAGGGGTTGATTTATGACTTCTTGTAACTCTCGCTGCTGATGCCTTACCATGTACATATTCTTCCTCAAACAAATGTGATCTGGTAATTTTAACAATACTTTCTGATAGGTTTTTTGGTAACACAAAACCTGCAGTGCTCTCAGAAGCAGAGACTAAATTATTGCATTAATTTATTTAAGAGTTCTTTTTTCTTCTTGTAGAATGCAGCCAGCCCAAGCGGTATCAATTTGTTGGATATTTGTAAAAATATTTAAAGCAGTAGTACAAAAAAATATATATCTGTAAGACTTCAGCAACACTCTTGATCATTGTGTTGGGGGTGGTTGGGATGTTGCGGGGTTTTTTTTACCATTGTGGCTGACCATAATGTCTTTAACCAACCATCGTTGCTTTAAACTGATGAGCTTTAAACAGGCTTTTCACTGAAATGAAGGCTGTTCGAATATCTCCTGAAACTCAGATACTGTTCCAATAAAATGGAAATTTAGGAGAAGTTTAGTGAGCTGTTCTTTTACTGTCCATTAGCCTTATCTTTTAGATTGAGGAGAAGAAAACTTTTCTCTTGTTTACCAAGATAGTAGAGAAATAGAGGTTGAAATAGTAATTGGTGGTGTGCACGAATTAAAAGAAGTTTTTTTGGCAGGATGAGTACAAAAATACTGAATCCCAATTCCACAGGGATATCTGTGTAAGAACTACAGAAAGGACAAATTACTTGTTTAGTATAAAACTGAAACAAAAGTGTTGATACTGCTTGATCTTTTCTGTATTTCCTGCTTTGGGATTTAATTTGCCTAGCAGATTGCCACCTTGCAGTAGTACTCTGAAGTTCTCTCATCTTCTCAGTAATAGGGTTTTTTTTCCTCTGAATGTCCAACTGTACTATACTAAGGAGGATCCCATCACTCAGTAATTTTATTTTCTTAATCTCCTGATACTGTTTTGATGTTTTTGCTTCCAAAACAATGATTGCCGTGTAAAATTTCCAGAAGATAAAGTATGATAGTATTACCTAGATGATACAGTCTGATCTGTGAGTAACATCTCAAATTAAGTGTTGCAGTGGCTTGTTGGCTTTCTAGAAACTTTATATGGACTTGTACTAGTAGCTTTCTATATAAGTAAAAACCAACCAACCAAAAAACTCGTGGTAATTAAAAGTTTTAAATAATTATTTTATAGAATTGAAGAGTTTTTGTTAATCTTACTTGTCTTTCTCTCTGGGGAATTTGGAGGTATAGTAACAGTTTATAATTACATCTCTCTGAGTAGCTAGCCAAAGTAACCTGTGAAATTGTTCATTTATGGTTTTTTCAGAAGAAAAAAAAAAAAAAGCTTTGGGCAAAACACACCTCTTCCACCCCCACTCCAACCTGCATTGTGTGTTAAATGAGTCAGAGGCTACTTCTGTTCACTGCTGCATAAAAAGCAAGTATCTCACTGGCATTTAAAGTAATTAAACGTTGGGTGTCCTATACCCTGTGCCAAGAGAAACGTGCCTTTCTTGTCCTGGAGTGCTCCCTGCCCTGTTGTAGCCAAGAACCATGCCTTCTCTGACACCATCCCAAGATGGTGTCTCAAAAAACTGTTTCATAAAGTTAAGAAAACTTGGGAAATTACTTCTACTATAGATACTCTGATCAGAGGACATGGGTGATTGGAGTGTCAAGTCAGTGCACTAAATCAGGCTTTTCCAAATAGCTTTCCCAAAGTAAGCACTTGATATCGTGGAAATGCTGATTTCATTTAACTTGCCAAATTCAGTATTTTGGGCTATGTGATTTAGAGTGTGTGTTTTCCAGCATTGCTAGCATAACAAAATTCATTGGACTACACTTGGTGATGATACTGGCTCTAGTTTCCTTTTAAATCTTAAGTTAAACTGTTAATCTTCTGATCTACGATGCAGAGCAAGCTAGCTTGTTCTGTGTGCACTGAGGCATTTGTAAAAAGTCCCAAAGTACCCGTGAATTGTCAGTCACTCAGTTAAATGTAAATGCTTTTAGATAGCTGCATCATCTCAGTGCTCAGTTAGGACTGGCGAGAGAATTGGCTTATGCTGATTAGCGTTTTGTAGTCAGCCAGCCTGAGCGCTTTGGGTTGGTACCATTCAACCCAAGTAATCATTCCCCTTAGTTTTGGATATAAACTTTGAAGTAAAGAAATGCCATCCTCTGCATTTTTGTCATACAGGAGCAGCGAAGATGGTTGTCTGTAGCTCTGTAGTGTGAATTCTCGCTCCAACCACTCACAAATTTAATAGCGAAGCAGAAGAAAGCTGCATGCTGGAAAGTAGCTTACCTAGACTGAAAAACGAAGCCTACGCAAGCTATAGAGTGGAGGTACAAGACTTTTGCAATCTATCTAGCATCTGTCCCTGGACCTTCCTATTGTGCTGTAGGAACAGCAGGAGTCAAAGTAGAAACAATTTTTTTTTTTTTTGAAAAAACCCCTATTAATCCCCATAGCATAAAACCATCACCAAAGCCACTGAAAGGACAATTCTCTGAGTCCTAATGTCTTGCTGCTTTTCCCAGGTGCTCAGTTCAGTTGTTCTTTTCCATGACTTTCCAACTCCTGCGACTTGGAAGAAGGGACCTTTAGCTTCATAAGAAACATCGTCTTGCAGTCTCTGTTCCTTTTACCTCTTACGAAGTGTGTTGTCCCCTACCCAGGTGAAGGGGACTGTGCACTTGTGTCGCCGTGGCCGCATAACTGTTCACGGGGAGTGTGTAGGACAGTTTGATTCTCAGCAGAATATTTGTGTTGCTGAACTGCTTGCCCAGGTTTTTGGACACACCAGGGAAAATAACATGTCATGCCTTGAGTATGTGCCAGCCATTTGTTGCAGGTAGACTAAAACATGCAGTCTGGCTTTTTCTTTGCCCTGTGTTCCTATGTTTAGCAGTATTTTCCTCTAAACCCATGAGAGCTCTCCAAAGCCCAGCAGAGTCAAAGGACTGGACCTCAAGATACCGAATAAGAAGCCTCTAGCTGATGGAGTTCTAGTGGTACATTCATGTTAAAAGAGGGAGCAAACAATAAAAGACAGCACAAACACGTACAGTACTCATGTGATGGGTGCTTCAGTGTTTTTACAATTTCCAAGCAGTTTGCATTAAATTCTTTTTGAATATACTGTTCTTGTTAACTGCTTTTTAGGACCACATGTTCAAATGCACTGTACAAATATTTCTGTAAGCCACATTTTTAGTGCTAGTTGAGTGCAAACCCCAGAGAAGGTCTGGCTTGCAGTTCTCTTAATTCTCCTGTTCTGAGCTTCTGCCGGTAAGTCTGAGGCCACAGTTTCATTGGCTGGTAAATGCGGTTGTAGGGCACGTAGGGTCCAGTTTGAAACAAATGCTGAAGCCACCGACAGTGTATAACATTGAAAAGACAAAAAAAAAAAAAAAAAGTCTAAAAATTCATTCCAAAAATCTGGAGGCAGGAAATCTATCCCGGCAGAGATATGTTGCCAGGCAAGATGGTTTGTTGGTTGGTTTTTTTTTTTTTTTTTTTCCAGTGCTACCTTAAGTTTGTGCTGGAGCGGTAATCTTCTGCTCTTCTAAGGATGGTAAGAAACCAGCATCACAACAGCGTCCTGTTTTCCGAGTGCGATGGTCACACCTCATCTAGGACAAGCGGTTGCTGTTGGGCAATCCTGCAGCAAGCAGTTCTGTGTGAACATCTCTCTTTAAACTAAAGAAGAATAGATTTAGACTGGATAGAAGGAAGAAATCTTTTACAGTGAGGGTGGTGAGGCACTGGAAGGGGTTGCCCAGAGAGGCGGTGGAGGCCCCATCCCCAGAACCATCCCAGGCCAGGCTGGACGGGGCTCTGAGCACCCTGGGCTGGTTAAAGCTGTCCCTGGCACTGCAGGGCTGGGCTGGGTGGGCTCTGAAGGGCCCTTCCCACCCAAAGCATTCTGTGATAAGGAGCTCTGCTCTAGAAGAACATTAAAAGTCTTCACTTCAGTGCAAGAAATGAAGACACAGATCTATAGAAAATCATATGAGAAGCACATTGTTAAATTCTCTTTTAGCCAGGATTTTTACTGCGCTGGCTGCAATGTTTCCCTTAAATGTATGTGACTGGGGAAACTGCTAACAAGCCAGACCAGCTATAGCTGCAGAGGTTTATGCCAGGTCAGTCTGCTCTGTATTTGATTGATTCGCTTGCTCTTGCTGTTTGAGCGGTGCTGGCTGGCGCTCTGCTGGAGGGAGGAGAAGCGGGACGAAAGCAGGAAGGCGACCCATCCGGAGGGTGGTCCCGGGGCAGCCGCGTTGGCGTACGTCACCCGGAGCCCCCCTGCCTCCTGCTCAAGGTACGACTTGGTTTTGGCGTGGGACAGCAAATCTCTCGCCAAAGGAGTGCCCTGCGTTACCAGGGGCTCGGCTGCCCCGGGGTGGGAGAGCGGTTGCAGAAACAGCGAGTGTGGTGTGGTGGAAATGGTGTGGTGGAAATGCTTCAGGCGCCTGTACCTGCTGCGGGCGATGTAGGACAGCTAAGGCAAGGTAAAAGTCTGATAAAGGCAAAAGGATAAGTAGTTTTTATGCACATCAGCAAATTAATGCGAAATACCATTTTTTTTTCAGTCTTGAGTCTTGTAAAAGAGAATAAAATTCAAACTTGTGTTCAGAAATAAGCCTACTTAGTTATCAGACCCGCCCCCCCAAGGACAAACCCTGTTAGAATTACTTCGCTCCCGCAGAGATTTGAGGTGAGGGGTTTGGGGGGTGAGGTTCTGGTGGGTGGAAGGTGTTGGGTCATCGCTAGCCTTTCCCTGTTCCTGCTCCTTGCAGGACTCCTTTTTTTTCTGTAAGACATTTAAAAAAGGAAAAAAAAAAAACCAACAAGTTTTTTTTAAAATTACCAGCTCATTTGTTCTAGGGCCAGTTTTATTTTTGTGACTGTTTTGGCTGGGGCAGAGTGAATTTTCTTCACAGTAGCTCGTGTGGGGCTGTGTTTTGGGTTTGTGCTGATAACCCGGGGATGTTTTAGTCGCTGCTGAGCAGGGCTCCCGCAGAGCCAAGGCCTGTCCTGCTCTCGCCCCACCCCAGCAGCGAGCAGGCTGGGGGGCACAAGGAGCTGGGGGGGGACACAGCCGGGACAGCTGACCCCAGCTGACCCAAGGGATGTCCCATACCATATTCCATACCATACGGCGTCAGCTCAGCATATAGAGCTGGGGGAAGAAGAAGGAAGGGGGGGATGTTCGGAGTGATGGTGTTTGCCTTCTCAAGTCATGGTTACGCGTGCTGGAGCCCTGCTTTCCTGGGGACGGCTGAACACCCGCCTGCCCGTGGGAAGCAGGGAACGAATTCCTTGCTTTGCTTTGCTTTTGCTTTACCTATTAAACTGTCTTTATCTCAACCCACGAGTTTTCTCACTTTTACTCTTCCGATTCTCTCCCCCATCCCGCTGGGGGGTTGGGGGAGGTGTGCGTGAGCGAGCGGCTGTGTGGGGCTTAGTTGCCGGCTGGGGTTAAACCACGACAATTTTGTTCTTTATAAATACCTTTTTTCCATTCTCTTTTTTGAAGTTGTACATCTGCTATTGCAAACAACCTGGTTATTTCCAGGACTAAATAAGTGCTGTGTAATCCAGTCATTCCTATGAAATCTCATTTTCTGAAGTCCCTTACATATAGAAATTGCTGTCAGCAAACTCATGAGCCTCTCGAGAAAATTCTGAGCTGTGTGGGTGATTTCCACTTTAGAGCTGGATTGGAGGAATTTGAAAGACAATGCAAAATAGACAAAATAGGCTCTTTCCCCTAAGAGCCAAATGGAGACTAGTTTTTCTGAGACCTGTGAGATTTTGGTTCTCTGGTGAACAATCTGACTCTAAAAGATCTTTATTGAAGGAATTCTTCTTAAGTTTCCTGTAAGAAATTAGGGGTAAATATAGTATGTTAGACCTGAAAGTGCAAGTTTAGGAGTGAACAGGTGGTGTCCATGGAGATCGTTCCCTATAGGCGTGGTACTATAGGCACCGCCGCGGCAAATGCTCAGGGAGGAATTTCATATTGCCGGGAGGGTAAAAGTGAGGGAGAGAGGAGGAAAAACACTTGCAAAGATGTGACTGGGTGTGTAACTTGCTGCCCGGGAGACTTTCTGTCCATACATTAAGGGATTTAAACCAAACTTTTTTGCTTATACCTGTAGCTTCTGTATTTGCTCAGGGTCCTGTGAGTTAAGGCTCGGAAGAAACAACCTCCTAAAACCAAACGTGCTGTGGACACAATCCAACGGGATCTTCCTTTCATCTTCTCGGTCTGATGTATCTGCTGGTGCTTTAGACATTCCGAATGCCAGGTAGATAAACCTGCTGGCTCGCAAAAGGTTTAGGAGGACGAGGACCATGGTCAGAGCAGTGTTCAGGGAGGGACTCTGTGCATCGGCAGAGCAGAACCAAACCTCCTGCCCAGCGCATCCGCTGGGATCGGGTCTGGCAACGTGCTCCTGTGTATGTGCCAGGGCAGCCGCTTGCCACTGGGAAATTGAAGCTGGGACCATACTCTGCCTCTTCAGCCATTCTCTGAAATCACTCTTTCTAAGTTTGGAAGGACAGGAGAAACTCAGGAGGAGCGTAACGAAACCCTCGCTCTTGTTAGCACTCACTAAAGGCTTTGCGTAAGTCCTCAGCCTTTTCTCTTTCTTTTCTCAATGGAAGCTGAGTTGCGGAGGAGCCTTCGTCTTGGTGATTCCTGTTTTGGAGTGGTATCCTGGGATAAGAGCTTTTCATTTCTTTTGAAGATGCTACTAGAAGACAAGTCATTAGAGCAAGTGCAGTTACAAATTGCTGTGGCTCTTGTGGTTTGACGCCATTTTGGAGAGCGTGATCATGCAATGCAGCTTTGCTTTCTGCTTTGCATTTACCAGCCTGAGGCATCCCAAATAGAAGTGTTTAGCTTTTGGGATTTATTCTTTTGCCTTGCTGTGTCGTTTGACAGACTTGCGAGCCCTACAGATGAGTCCTTTCCAGGCACCAGTTGTGATGGCCACGTGGCATGGGGTGTAGAAAATGCTCAGCTCCTGGTTTTCGCTTGGGGGAAAGGGAAATGCGGGAGAGCGAATGCCCGTAGAAAAGCCCACCGCAGCCCACCTACGGGTAGGAAATGTGAGAAGAAAGATGGGGCCTGCTGGGTCCCCAGAATGTTAACAAACCTGGTGTTCAGGCAGAGCAACAGGATGAGCGAGCTCCCCATTTTGGGGTGCTCTTGCAGAGGAGGATCGCGCTGGCAGCTCCTCCTTGGTTACTCACTACCAGCACTGCAGCAAACTCCCCGTGGGCAGTGTCTGTGCCAATGGCTTGGGCAGCTGGGTTCCGAACCAGCCGTGGACTAAGAGATAAAGCCAACAGACTGAAACAGAACAATAATAATAATAATCTGTTGGAAGGGCGGCATCAGATGCGAAAGGTCTTGCTGCTTCCAGGTGGACATGATGAGTGGTTTCCCTGGCCCGGAGGAAGAAGAGTTAAAACCTTACTTCACACGCACGCCCTGATTCAGCAGAGCGCATAGCTGTGTATTTTAAGTGTATGGATGCTCTCCAAAGCGTTATGGGAGCTACTCATCCTTTGAAAGCAAAGCATACTATTAGGAGCCTCTCTGAACTGGGGCCACCCCACTTCTCGCAGCGCCGCGTCCCAGATTTCTGGTGTTAACGCTCGTCCTTCGTATTTCAGCGTATCGACCTCCAGCCTGCCCCGAGGAGAAGCCGTCAGGCAGGAGCCTGCTGCGGGGCTGCGAGCGTCGAGAGGCTTTCTTGCAAGGCACGCTGAGCAAGCGGGGTTTGCTATGGAGGCGCAGTGAATGGTGTCCTTGTGTCAGGGGCAGGAGTGGGACTGGCAGAAGTGGGGAAGGGATGGAGTACGCGTTTGGGGCCCCGCGTGTGTCATGCACCTAATAAACCAAGTTACGACGAGTGAATAAATGCCCCTCGGTCCCTCTCCTGGCGTGCCTGTGGTTGGGAAGTGGATTTTATGGTCAACTTGAATTTTGGGCCTAGTGAAAGAGAATATATCTGATGTTTTCTATACATAGATTCCATACATGTGTTAAAAAGTCATTAACAGAACTTTCTTCTGCAATAGAAGTGATTCTGGGTATCGATGAGAGCAACACAGGGTGCGCATAAAAGTTTTCCAGGTAAATCAGCTAGCACTCTACACAGGACGGGTTCTTCTGGGGTATTACTCCAACTAATGGGCTGTGGGGAAAAGTAGGATTATTCCAGGGTTATTATTCAGCCTTTAAATAAGGTATGGTAAGGTGCAATGCAACATGTGCTTTATCAGGTTGTGAGGCTTTTGCCAGCACAAATTCTTAGACCGAGCTCATTATGGCTGATAGCTGAAAACAAGCTGTTGTTACTTAAAAATAAATCAGAAATGCCTGATTTGATAAAATTTGATTTATTGAAAAAGGGCCGAGATAAACACACTTGAATTTATTCTTGCTTTCTACATTAGAGTAATTATATGGAATTACACCAGTTAAATTTGGTTCGGAGGAGATGAAAATTGGCTACCTATTGAGGAATAAAATATTTAAGCCTGTTACATAGTAGTTTAATTTACTTGAGCGTGATAAAACATGGTAACCAAGACAATGACATGGAAGTGTTATCAACTGTGCAGTTTCTGTGTTAAAAAAAAAAAAAAGCTTGCAAACAGGCTCCCATGTACACACGTTTTATCTGTGTGTTTGAGTGTGAGCCTGTATGTGTATAATTGTACTGTAAAACCTTTTCATGTGGATTAAGTAAATTATGTACATATATACACACAGCACTTCTGCTGTACTCTGCGTGTTAAGAACGGATTTAGGGGCACAGCACCTGCCACCACTTGAACCCCATTCTTCTGCTAGATGATCCACTAGCAAAAACTAGAGCAAAAATAGAGTTTAGGACTCTGTTTCTGGAGAAATTCTGCAGTTCAGTTGTATGTTGAGCTACTGGGGTTTAAAGAAAAAAAAAAAAAAAAGCCCTTTGCCCACTGTTTGTGGGAAATAGAAATATTGTGCTGGGGTTCATGCAGTTGGATCTGGAATTGTGCTGTAACTGCAAGTTTCTTAAAACCCAGCATCTATAAAATAGCATGTCAGCTAACGGGGTTAAGCAGAAGCTTTTAGAACAAGATAACTAATAACTTAACCCGCTGGTTTTTTGCCAGTGATCAATCTTGAATCAAACTGTTGCCATACTGATAAAACATTCTTCTAATTGTTCTAGATTTATGTAAAAGAGGAAGGAGTGGGGATATTGTGCATTCAAGCAACTACTATAAAACTGTGTTTTATGGCTTTCAGAAGTTACCTGCTTTTTGTACTGAACTCTGCGCGCTCTGCTCTCTCCTTTCATTAGTTTACATAGTACTAATGATATTTATTTTCTCTCCTGCCTTCTCCCCATCCTGATTATTTTGGTGTCATGCTGTGGCAAATAATTTCCTTTGTAGCTTAAGAAAGTTGAAAACAAATTCTTTAGGTATTTAGTGTTTCACATAACTGGTAACTTAAGACCTGTTCGACGATGCAGTAAAACATCAAAACCACCCTTAACAGAAACGCAGTCAAAAGCCTAAATAAACATTTTTAGTTTTCTCCTGCCTGGCAGGACTCCTGCTGCATTACCACGCTGTTTCAGCAGCAGTTGAGAGAAATGGGTCGGGAAAGTAAACTCATATCCTCAGCGTGGAGCCGTTAGGTAAATATACTGTGTTTTTTACATTTGATGCTATGGTTTCATAAACATGGGTAACAAGCTCTACTAGATGCCCAAATTGGAGATTGTTGTTAATGCAAATATCCGTGTGTGGACACTGAATGGATGGATGATGACATTTGCATACATATAGAGCTTCATCTGGAATCACGGGGCAATTTTTTTTCACAAACCTATACATTTGCTAAAGCATTCTGTCTTTAGTTCATAACAGAGCTTTTTATTTACAGCTATTCCGGTTTGCAGACAGCATAGTTTTCAGCAACCTCTTCCTGCGATGCA
The DNA here is from genome assembly GCF_030463565.1 of Pelecanus crispus. Taxonomy (NCBI): domain Eukaryota; kingdom Metazoa; phylum Chordata; class Aves; order Pelecaniformes; family Pelecanidae; genus Pelecanus; species Pelecanus crispus. The sequence continues at coordinate 4,644,515 of NC_134650.1, forward strand.
GCCTATTACTTTAAAGAGGGTCAAATCCATTCACGGACATATGGATTTTAATGCCTTATTGCACGGGGTTTCTGGTGCCTGCTACTGTTGTAAGACATAGTTGCTCTCTAGTGTCAGACAGCTTGTGTCCTCCACGGGCTCCTCGCTTCTCTGAGCGATCTGTCGTAAGGAAGAGTAGCAAAAAAAGAATTTTTCAGCTGGCAGTTTATGAAGAGCACGATGAGTGCCACAGTCAAGAGCAGAAAGAAAAACAGAATGATGTAAGTCATCAGGTCTGGCTTATTTATTTCCCCTTCTTTTAACACCCTGGCTGTCGACATGTAAAAAGCGGAGGAGCTCACGGGTCTCGGTGTGCCGCTCAGGTAGGGCGTGTTGGTCTGAATGATTAGGTGAGCTTCAGTGGCACTGGTTGAATTTAGCAATTCACTATACATGTTCTTGCTTAAATTTCCTCCACAGTAGAAGTAAAGCAGGAGAGCAAACGCAGTCAGTCTTTGGCATAGGAAGGGAATAATGTTCCTGCTTGTAAAAGGCTGAAAACCAGCCACATTTTGTCTAAGAGCAAATTAATTTTTCACTTGTATGGCTCAGTGACTTTCTTTTAAATCTTCTTGACTCATATTTACAGCATTCATCCACAAACACTAATCAAAAACGATACAGGTACCTCGTGTCCTGGCCCTCCTTCCCCCAGCACACCTCTTTTGGGGAAACGCGCTGGATCATCTGCTGGTCAGCCGGGACGGGCTGGGAGCTCTGGGAATCTGCTGGGAGCCCCGTGCCGCTGCTCCACCTGCATGGGAAAAGGCTGTCCCTAATCCAGCTCCGGCGCTGGCAGCCGGGCAGAGAGGAGCCAAGGCTCTGGCTGGCAGCGCTCACTGGCCGTGAAGGGAAGGCACGATAGATTTCCAGCTGATTTTCAGAAGTGGGATGCACACAAATCCGGGGTTAAATGGCATTGCGGGGAGAGGGAGCTGCTGCTTTGAGATTCTGCTGAATTTGCGGTCGCGGTTCTCCGCCTCGGGAGGCTCCGTGCTGTTGAAATCCTGATGCTGTGAAGCATTAGTTGACTTTCTTAATCCCAGTTAACGGCACGCTGTGGAGCCAACGTTAAGAGGCTGAGCTTTTGGCTTGAGCTTTCCAGGCACTCCTTTCGATTGCTTTGAGAAAAATAAATTAAAAAAAAAAAAAAAAAAAGATAAAAATTGACCAATGTCCCTTTGTTTAAAAAAGAAACACCAAAAAAGCCTCCCTGTAAATGGAGGGGGGCAGTTCTTCGGAAACCACCTCTCTGTCCTTGGCTCAGCTGAGCTGCGAGGTGGGACTGTGCAGGGTTGTGTCAAACGTGACTTTCCCCCCCCCCCCCCCAACAGAAGCCCCACCGCAGCGTCACTTGCTACCAGGGGAAGGGGAGAACTGCGTGGTGGTGCCGACCGGCTCTGCAGCCCGTGGTGCATCTGGCAGTGACACGATGCTAAAAAGGAAGAGATCTTCCGATAAATCCCTGTGAGTGCCTGAGGCTCTGGTTAGATGGTTTGAGCTGGGGGAGGGTAGCAGAGAATGGGACAAAAAGAAGAAAATTGCATCAAACCCTTTCTTTCTCCCTCAGACCTTTATTGTTAAAATCTAGAGTAATCAGAAAATGTCTTTTTTCTTTTCTTTTTTTTTTTTTCCCCCTCCTTCTATACAGTCCCCAGCACCCTCTCCAGCCTGACAATTAGCATGTTAATTTTTTTTTTTTTTCCATCAAATTGCTTTTATGCCATTAGCTGCTGGCTGCTCGCCAGCTCGCTCTCGCGCTCTCTCGCTCCCATGCATCAGATAAGCGCCGTTAATACTTTTGTTTTAACGCGTTGCAACTTGCGAAAGGGCAGGGGGCAGGGCCAGGGTGGGCGAGAGGAGCAGGGAGGAGAGGAGCATTTGGGAACTGGGCAGAGGAAAGGGCGAAACATGTTCTCCAGTCCCAGGGTGCTGATCCAAGCAAACATTAAAGCTGCTTATGATGAGAGATCGCAGCCAACAGTCCTGGGTGATTAAACGTTTCAATTAGCATAATAAATGTTTCTGCTGGGAGAGGGGGAATGAAGAGAGGAGAAATCTTCCGGTCAGTTAGATTTAAAGAAAATAAAGCCTCTGCTAGAGGGCAACACCTTCTGAGGCCGCTGTCAGCATGTTCCTCATGTCCTGCCAAGCTCCAGGTGCTCCGGTGAAACCCCTCGTGCCGCCGGGGCGGTTGAAGGCTGCCACATCCCTGTTCACATCCTGCATCTCGGAAAAGCCACTACCCCTGTGCTTACCCCCAGGTCTTGGGGACCTTTTGAATTCACAAGGAGCTTTTCCTCTAAGGCTTTGCTGATTTTTGTTTCTCTCTCTTTTTCCCCCTTTTCAACCAAAGTGAGCTGACTCTTCCATGTGCTGCTCTCCGGGGAGGCTGGCGGTCTTTCCCTGCCCGCACCTAACGCATCTCCTGGGGACGGGTCTCCTGCCTGCAGAGCCGCAGTCGCTGCACCTATTTACTGTGTGCAAGGTCAAAGAACAGGACACCAAGGCAAGCAGCCAGCACGGGGGTTGGAAAAATCAACAGAGTCATAAAAAAAGCTAATATAGTTTGCAACTGTTTTACCTATTGTGTCTCCTTGAAATAGGAGAGTTTGTGGGCAGCAGCAGCACGGCATGGGTGTCTGGAAGGCTGGATGTCTTCCCAGGACCATCCCGTCTTCAGCGCTCTCCTCCCTGAACTGTGTTTGAGTTGAACCAAACTTCGCATCCTTTTTTTTTTATTTTATGTATTTACTTTATTGTTTTTATTAGTCTGTAGGAAAAGCAGGAAGGCAGCTGGGGGCTGAGTCCTATAAATAGCGTGGACAGTCTTCATGTTTCGCATACTTTAGCAAAAAGTTTGTTATAAACAGCTTCTCTGCAGAAGTTACCAACTCTGCAGGGGCCTGGGGAGGAAATACTACAGAAGATGCACGTGAGTGTCGTAGTTGTGGGTGCATTTTCTCCCCGCACAGAAGTGTGTTTTTCTTGGCAGCCCCGTGGTGCTCTGCGTGGTGGCTCGGAGTCAAGCTGGGCAGAGGTGGAGAAGAGAAGGGCTCTGCCAGGGTGGCTCCTCGGTGGCCGTGTGCTCGTCCTCCACCTCCCTCCCTCCCTCGAGCCTGTGGGTTGCCTTCCCCTGCGCCGTCAGAGGTGTCCCCGGAGGTGGCCGGGACGGTCGCGTCGATGGGGCAGTCAGCTCGCCGCTGGCGGGGGACAAACGGGCTGTTTGCTCTGCCAGGTCCACGCCTCTGTAGAGCCTCGTGTGGCTGCGCGTCCCTTCCCTGCAAACACGGGGTGGCCCCTCTGAGCATCCTCTTTCCACCCCTGTTCGCGTGCAGGTTGCACGCAGACACAGAGCCAGAAACTTTATTTATTTCTTCCCTTTTGCTCCTACAAAGTGTTATCTCTTCTTCTTGCAAGATTTGTGAAGACACAACAGTTCAGCTCCAGTGCTAGCGCTTTGGGTTGAGGACCGTTGCTAATGGTCATGGTCCAATCGCCCGGCGCTGGGATAAATCCTCTGGGTGTTTTACAAGCGCCCTGCGTGCACACAGGCTCGGGAGCGCGCAGAACTCCTCCTGCTTTTTGGCTGCTGGCTGGACCTGATACAGAAACTGATGAGAAGCCCTGGGAGTAAATCAGATGTATCTTCTGCAGCACAGTACCCAGGCTTGATCTTAAAAAAGCTAAATTGCCATAGATAATACCTTAATTGCAAAAGTAAGAGCTGATCCTTTCCCTTTGTTCTCCTTAATTTGGAAGAGCATTTAAAATATTTAGTTCCTTGTAATTTTTCCTCATTAATTTATTTCTTATTTAGTAGCTTTGTTGTTATTACTCCTTGGTTTTTTTTCTTTTTTTTTTTTTAAGGTTTCCAGCATTTAATGACTTGTTTTGTTACTTTTTTTTTTTAACGTGCACTGGCAATGCTGCTGCAAGGACAAACGTAGAGCCTCTGACACTGGCTGGAGTTTAACAATAATAAACCTTTGAGTGTTGCAACTTCCCGGCATGTTTGGAAGCTGGGTCAGCATCGCTGACCCCAGTGGCATCCCAGGGACAAGTCCCAGGGCTGGAGGGGCTCTCTGCCTTCTATCACACCCTCCCCTACGGGCACGTCTTCCCCCAGCTACATTCAAGAGCAAGGAATTTTGTCTCGGAGGTTTTGGAGCCTCCTGGAGCCCCAGGTGACCTCAAGGAATTTATCAACAATTACGGTGACTTGGTGGCGGTTCCAGCCAGAGCTTGGTCCGGTCTTGTCATAGCGCAAAATAAATAGTGGCATAAACTATCCAGAGCAGAAAGAAGGGAAAACAGAGCCTGCGACGCTCAGCACCATTCAGCTCCTGCCCTCCGGGCTGGCAGGGCGATCGTATTTGCTTTAACAACCCTTCAGCCAAGCTACTCCCAAACACGATGCAAATCTTAGCGGGCGGAACCGCTCGGAGTTCAGCCACTCTGGAAAAGGCTGGAGCCTTTCCCCATTTCCAGGCTGGTAAATAATGCATGAGCGCTCCCTCATATGCTTACGCAACCCCTACCACGATAAATATCAACCGAGGGAAATGAAAGTGGAAAGAAACATTATCTTTCTCAGTAATGCAACCATTTACAATCTGCGTTACGATCCTCCTGCTCTTAGGAGTGAGCGGCAGTCGGGGGGATGTTTCTATTAGCAGACCAGAATGCAACAAATCACAGGCACTTTCCAGTGCTGCATAAAAGCAGCCTTTAAACCATATAAAGGAAAGAAAATAAAAATAACATACAGGGATGATTTCCTTTTTTAATCACTCCAAAGGAAAATACTTACTTCCAGGTGCCTGAGAATCAGATCCTAAGGACCATATTTTCAAATGCAGCGGCATAAAACTAAACACTAGACACGTAATCTGTGGATCTTGCCTTTTGTGTTTAAATATGGGGCTGGATGCCTGTAAGAAATTGCCCCAAGTGCGGAGACGTCTTGAAAATATTTTGTTTCAAAAGCGCTTGTGTGTGCTATTTAAAACTAACTTCTAACGTTAGGTTTCTCGGGGCATGTTTGCACCAGCTGAAGCAGAAGCATTTAGAAAGTTTCCAGAGAAGTCTGTGAAAAAGGGAGCTTGTGCGCATTTTATCAGGGCTGTGTCTGAATCCTGTGCTCTTCGCTGGGTTGTGAGGAGCGTCATGGTTCACCGAGGCACGCTCCATCGGAGGACGGGGAATAAGCATCCTGCATCTCCTGCCATCCAGGTAAGCTTTGCCGCTGCTCAAGTGGATGTAGGGAAATAATTCTGGCTGTTCTGTGAACGGTGGCAGCATCCCGGCCACCCTGCCCACCCATCACCAGCCCAGCGTGCTGCAGCAGCTCGACAGAGCTTCAAAGGGGTTTTGCAGTGCTAAGAGCTTCACCCGTGGCAAAAGGGTTTGCGTCCTTGTGTGGTAGCTACGTGGATTCCCCGTGTCCTGAAAAAAACTCTCGTTTTCTCTTTGCAATAGCTTGCTTGGTGTCTGCAGAAGGGAAGGCACAACTTGATAGAGTTTCACGCAGCCAGGTGTGGGTGGGCGGGCGTGCAGTGACGCTCCAGGGGATGCACCATCGGTACGTCCACGCGCACAGAACGTGAGCAGGAGGGTGTTTTGGAAGTAAAAAGGTGTAGTTGTAGAGAAAGGTCGTCTTTGGTACCTCCTTTACACTTCAACCCATTTCTAGTCATGAGGCATTGGTTCATGAGCTGAGCTGCGTGCAAAAGGGGACACGGACGCTGTGCTGGGCTCTGGGCAGGAGAAGGGCTTCGCCCAGGTCATCGGGCGTGTGTCAGCTCGGTCCTCGGGCAGACGCAGGCTGCTGCCTCGACGTGTGAGCTTGTGGCCGCATTAGTCCCGTCTCTGCTCCCTGGGGCTGGTTCCTGGCCCAGCCCGTCGCTGCCCAGGGAGATGCGTCCAAGAACAGGTATGTGCGTTAACAGGGCCACGTGCTGGAGGCAGCGTCTGTGTTCCCAGCGTTTAACCCCAGTTACGGGGGGCTGAATTTTAGTTCAGAAAAGAAGGGATGAAGTGTTACAACTCACTGTGAGGTTCTAGTTTTAAATAAGTTTTGCTTTTGGTGCTAGCCATCCCTTACCAACCTGCAATATGAATAAAAGGCAACGGCTGTCCCATCCTGAATACGCTCTCTGGGGATCAGAAGCAGATTTGGGGAGGCTGTGGGGAGTAGTGGTTTTCATCTCTCTCCTATTCATGTATCTTCTCAAAGGGAATAAAATGGGTCTTTCTCCAGGCTGCTGCACAAAACACATCCCACCTGTATATATAACCCTCCTCCTGCCTGTTCCTCTGGTATGCTGTAAAACTTCATGTTTAACCATAATATTAGCTTCATTGTAGGGAATTCAGGTCAGGAGGGGCTGGGGTGTCCCCATCATCTTTTGAGAAAGGGTTGGACTCTCAGCTAGAAATCCGCTTCCTCTGGCATTGCCCTGCTTCTCCCTACCTTGATTTTGCCAGCACCAGGTGTTTGGGATGAGACAAGGATTGTTTGGGAAGCTTCACAGGTCATCACAGGGTTCTTTGGTTAGCTGAGCCTGGCTTTATTCATGGCTTCTTGCTTGTATAACTTGCCTGTCTGGTGTCAGAAATTTTGCCTCTTCTCTTGCAGGTGTCTGGGCATGGTGTCTCAGTGATGGGAAGCTGTGGCTGTGTCTATCAGACAGCAGATGACAGGTAGGGTAGACAGGGTTCCTCTTTCTTCTCTGGTTATTGAGTTTTGCTTTGGTTTTTTTTAAGGTCTGTATTGATTGTAAATTTTGAGGGGAGTCGACACCGAGTAACGAGGGTGAGTTATTATACCTAGGTGATCCCTAGGCATATCTATGGAAGTTTCTTTTACAGACCAGGGCACCACCACCTTCCTGCATGCACGCTAAGCCTGGATATGTCTCTGATCAGGCTCTGTGCAGCGAGGTGTCTATTTTGCAACCCCTTTCCCGGTTGGAAAAATGGACTTGATAATCCTTCCTTACCCTGCAGGGGTCCAGAGGATTAATTACTGAAGGTGGCAAGGCGCTCTGATGCGGTAAAAAAGACTGAAGAACCATTTAAAACAGGGTGGAAGAGGGAGCTGAACCCTGGGAATGATGGGGCTGAAATCTTAATAGGTGTCAACACTCTCTGGAAAGTTAAACCTTCATCCCATTGCTCTAACACAGCCCCTCTGCCCCAGCTAGGCAATCCTCACCTCCGAGCAGCATAAGGGTTTGCTTATGAGAGTTAATAAAGCAAATGTGTTGCTCAAGGTTGGTTATTTATTACTGGTCTCAGTGTGAGCTCAGCCTGCTTACAGCATTAGCTCAGAGAAAAAACGATCATATAAACGGGGCTGACTTGCGGGTCCGTGGGTGCCCCTCGGTGGTGGGAACAGCAGATCAAATTAGAGAGCAGCACACGACCCTTCTGAGACTGGGCATAAACTTCAGAGTTTTAGATAAACTTTATTTGGGGAATTACGAGACTCTCAGCATGGCTGGCTACCACATATTTCCATCTATGACTGCGAAAAAATTAAAGGAAAATGGAACACAGTGTTCCTCAGCAGGCCAGGGAATTGGGGACTTTAATTGTTTGTGTGCTACTTGATAAAGAAAAACAGTTTTATAATTTCTAATTTGTCATTCATAACAGTCTGGCTCAACAAATCACATGGCCCATTGTTTTGAACTCAAAGGTCTTCTTGGTGTCCAGGTAGAAACCTTCCTGACCGCAGAACACACAGAGCATCCCTGGAAGCAGGCAGCCGGCCGGCAGCAGGGGACGGGGCTGCCTTGGCCTCTCTCAGTCCTCAGCAGAGCCAAGGTTTCCATCAGCTGACCTCTTGTCTCCCAAACTGCAGTCACTCACCTGTAGGATGGCAGAACAAAAGGATTTGTTCCAATTTTTCTGGATTAAATCCTTCATTAAGAAAAACAGCCTCTTCCCTTTTTCCTGCTCTCCAAAACCACTTGCAGATGTACAGGGAAAAGGTAAAGTTGTTGTTTCAGTTCCTAGCGCAGAGCTGACCTGAAAGGTTTGCACCGTTCACCGAACATATTCGCCCAAAAAGAGGGGGAAAAAAGGCTCATAGACCTGTACCTCAGGTTTCTGTGTCTGTTTATTCCTTATTCTGTGGCAGAGTCTGAATCCCGGGGAAGGACTTGATATATATTATCAATGCTCTATATTTAGGCTCCATCTAATTATATAAATGACTACGCAATGTCCCTGCCTGGAGCAGGCCCAGCCTTGAATCAGAAGAAATCAGGCAATTTTTCTCATGTTGCAAATTTCTAGGGATCCCCATAAACCTAGGAGCACCCTCTCCCTGTTTCTGTGGGAGGTTACTGGTCAGGCTTTGACGGAAAGTGAGGTTCGCTTTAGGTTATTTCTGTGTCTGTATGTGCCCGAAGAAAGAGGAAAGCCCAGCTGCTGGGCAGAGGTGGGAAAAGAGATCCGTGAGCGGCAAGCCTGGCCGGCAAAGTCTGCTGGAGGGGAAACCACTCTTACTCCTCATCTTGGTTCTCCTGTTAGCATGGCTCCCAAGTCCTCTTCACCCTCCTCAGTAACTCTGATGGCTCGGTGTCTTTGGCTCTCATTGCCTAAGACTGTAATTATTAGTCAAGAATCATGGAATGCTTTGGGTGGGAAGGGCCCTTCAGAGCCCACCCAGCCCAGCCCTGCAGTGCCAGGGACAGCTTTAACCAGCCCAGGGTGCTCAGAGCCCCGTCCAGCCTGGCCTGGGATGCTTCCAGGGATGGGGCCTCCACCGCCTCTCTGGGCAACCTGGGCCACTGCCTCACCACCCTCGCTGTAAAACATTTCTTCCTTATACCCAGTCTAAATCTATTCTTCTTTAGTTTAAATCCATTACTCCTTGTCCTGTCACAACAGGGCTTGCTAAAAAGATTCTACAGGGTAGCTTGCCCACAGTTGCCAAATGGGATTGGACTGCAAGTGGGACAGCCCTTGCTTTGGGAAGCCTTGGAGAGCTCCTCCATCGTAGGGTGGTGGCTTGTCTGTGAGTGTGCAGCATCCTGGTGTTCCCTGGCCACCACCCAGGGAAGCTGTAAAATGCCCTCAGCAAAGATGGTTTGAAACTTGCGCTTATTGAATAGATTTAGAAAGAAAATCTCTCAGCATGTGGCAAGGGTTATTTTAATAATCCAAAATCTTATTGCTTCTGGAACATCTGCTCTTTCACGGAGGAAACAAATTGGGGCTAATTTCATTGCCGTAACTTCATGGAAATAAATTTGAAAAACTCAGAAAACATATCAGTTAGGATAACAATATTATCTTTTTCACATCTATAGTGGTGCTTATAAAAGGAAAATGGCGTAAAATATAAAGCAAATATTTGAGCTATTCCTATAGCTCAAATCTCAGCCCCTTTAAATATTTGCAACTAAGGCCCCTGCTTAATAAAACAAAACTTCACCTGACTTTTAACTTTGCAAAGGAAAGCAGTGTTATCAAGTGCTGTTTCTTTTTAAGACAATGCAGGAAGATGTTGTTCCTCAGTAATGTTCCTTGCCTAGATAGAAGCAAATACATTCCTGTGGTATTTTAATTATTTCTGAACCTATGCTGGTGAGAAATAGAGTATGGTATTGTTATTAAAATTCGTGCTTTATTATCAGTACAGTTAGTACGGTCTCTGAGAACTGCAAGCTAAAGGACTTTCAGCTTTGGTTGATAGTGGAATTATCTAACTCTTGCCATCATTTAACCCATTGCTACATTTTTAAGTAGAGAGAAAGGCTGTGATCATGAAGAGAAATTACTATGTTGAGATCTTAAAGAGAAAGGTTGTGATCCTTCTCAAAGGCTACATCAGGCCAGCTGTTAATTATGAATGCTCATTAATTATAACAGATTGTCTGCCATGAAATCTCTTTAACTGAACTTTTGAACCGAACTTCAGTAGGGCAATTTTGACAAATATAGGAGGGACTGTCCCTTTTAAAATGCTGGGGTTTTATCTCTCATGACATTCATATTTAAAATTATGCAAAATGACTAACAAAGTTAAGAAACTCATTCTTTCAAAGATCAAAGTCATAAAATTCTGTTAATTCCCTTTGAGACAAAACTATGAATTATAGCTAAGAGATTTTTCCCTGTAAGTTTTTATTGCATTTTAAAACTCCCTAATTGTTCCCCAAGACAGTCTTCCTTTGTATTTTGCTCTAAACTGATTTGCTGAAGTGTCAGGAACCTAAAAAAATCTCTAGGACAAAACTTAACCTATATTCTTCTTAACATATACTCTTCTTAAGAACCAAAGTAACACCCTGTTCCTCCTTAATAAAACCCAGCACAGGCTGCCTGGTTTAGCGGAGAGCTCTGCTGGCATTAGAGTACACAAAATCCACGTTCATAGAAAGGGGGGGATAAATCTTGGTATTTTTGTTTAACGTATCTATTTCTGGTCATCTCTAAGCTGCCTCAGCCTTCTCTTTTTGTGGTTTGAGACTCTTTGCTGAATGTTTATAGGGTAAATTTCAGCTGAATTTTCTGAAATCAGCCTTCCCAAGTGAATTGTTGTGTCCCCATCCATTTTTGGGGAATCCTGGAGAGTAGGGAGGGCTGGAGACGTTTGGCTGTTGAACCTCGGGAGCACAGATGCCCTGTGCGCACAGCCAGTGATAACTGCAGGGTTGCGATGCAAAGAAATTTGGCTGTAGTTCTTACCCAGCTTTAACCGGAGTTTTTAACTCTTCCAGTGCCAGGTTATTCCTAGAGCCGCTGTCATTGCTTTGCCCTGCCTGGTGTTGCATTTGGCTGCGCTATCACAGATCTGTGCGGTACCCGCTCCGTAGCCTGGAGGTGCGCATCTTTTCAATTACTGGCAAATTGCCATGGAAGTATTTTTCCCTTTGATATTTTAGAAAGATCTGGTAGGATGAAAATGTTGCGTCAATATTTTTAATGGTTATTTAGAGAGCGAAGTGTTTGGACATGCTTGAAAATACCGCTGGGCACCTATTTGCATGTGTAGGTGCCTAAATATCTGAGAAAAACGACCATCTGGTGTCTCTGGACTTAGATCCTCGGAAAATATGCAGACTATGAAATGAAGGGAATTTGGGCGCGTACATTTCTTTTGATGATTTGTTCAACTCTTAATATCTCTAATGTGCAGAGGAAGAATATGCAAAGACTTTGAAAGGCTCTGATACCTTTGTACTGTCTGGATGTGTTTTACAGATAATGTTATAGAAGATTAGCAGGAAAAAAAACATTTATTTTGTGCAAGTATTCTGCCCTCCACTTTTAACATGCATTTGAGCTCTTACTTTATAAAATAAATAATTGCTTACCTGGTGCCTAAGTAGTATTGCCAATTACTTCTGAGTCAATTAATTTCTGAAATAATTTTGAGCTACCTCAAGCTGCTTCTCCTCCTTAAAGATTTTTTCCTTCCCTCCTTTTTAATAGAATTTCCGATTTGGTCTTTAAATTTACGTGGAACTCCTGGGTTGGCTATAAGAGAGGATTTGGCCTCAGCATTCTGGAATACAAACCATTTTGATGTTAGAAAACTGAAAGCAATCCTGCTTTATGCATGCCTTTACTTGGTGTGGAAGACAGAAGTGTTAGCACCCCAATGCAGAACATTTTCTGGTCTGTGCATGGCGTCGCTGCTGCAAAGCAATATGAAATCCTGTAATTCAGAGCTAAAGATCATATTTTGCCATATTTGGGAAGAAGTTCTCCCAAAAGAGATCCGGGTAACTCCCAGTGGGTGATTGCCAGCATTTGGGGGTTTTTTAATGTTTGGTCACTAGATTAAGTGAAACCTAAGAAACACTGGAAAAAAGCCACTCCTAAACCTAGAAGTTGTTCCAACTTCTACAGGGGGAAGCCTGGGACAGGGAATTAGTAAGATTATTATTCATTTCAGTGGTGGATCTTTAAATATAGGACAATGATTCTGAACCTGTTACATGACCATTTTCCTGCAGTGTTGGAGGTATTTACTGCCAAAATTAATTAGATATTCATTGATGCTGGGCCAATTCCCTGACTTGCACATTGTCAATCAGGTAGAAATCCAAATGTTCGCCCACTCTCTAAACCGTTTTCTTTCTCTCTGACACCGTCAGAAGCACATGACACATCCTGTGGATCATGTGGAAGAAAATCAGATATTCTCTCCTTTTCACTCTGATGGAAAAAAAAAAAAAGCCCCATGATTCTCAACTGTATAATCGTTTCCTATAAAATAAATTACTTTATCTGTCTTAATACTGTCACACTTCTGTTCTCCAGTGATCTACTTCCTCCATCTGTGTGCATAACTGTAATCTTTTCTACACCTACTCTATGTACTCTCAAGTGTCAAAATCTAGCCTCAATCATTCCTGTCATTAGTCTCTTGTTCCTGACGGGATAGCGGGCAAAACATCACATTCCCCAGACCTCTTTGGAAAATTTCTGGGCTCGCTTTGAAGGGTTTACACAAGCTATCAGCAATACAGAGTTGTGTTTTGGTTTGGTTTTTGTCACCTGCAATTTCCTACTTATTACTGTTGAAACGACTGGGTATTTTTATTGCTCTGTGTGTCTTGTCTCCATCATGACTGCCGCTGCGGCTAAGCATAACTTCAGGAGATATCCACATTACCCAAATCCTAGGAAAGTTGACTTGCTGTTTCTTATTGAGTAATTCTGTGTGACTCATGCTTTGTTCTCTGATATAATTTTTTACGCTCATTTGCAGAATATTGTTCAGACAATGGAGCTTACTTACCCAAATCACCATCTTTTGCAGCGAGATAGTGCAATCACTTTCCTCTTTCACAAAGCCATTGCAAGAACAATGGGGTGACCCATAAATTACGACCATCTTGTTTTCCTTAAAATACGGATTATACTTGGCTAAACGAAATAACTGCAGGAAAAAAGAAACTCTCTTGGAAGCTATGCATCTTCATAGTTTAATGTGACAACGTGCCTCTCCTGCTGAGCCGTGACCTACTTTGCTCACAAAATGCTCTCATTACCTTCCCCTAAACACGAGACTGTTGGAGCCTCAGGAATTCTTCACCTCGGGATCCGAAGTGTCAATCACTACCGAATGGTCCTGCAATAGTTTCCTTGTGAATCACTGTCAGGCGCTGCTTATAGCGTCTCATGTAAATACCCCCTCTTCTCCTACAGTCGCTGTTTGTATAATTTCTTGTCTCTGCTCCAGATTTCAGCCTGCCCTCAGCATCCACCCCTCAAATTCAGAGCTGGGTAAATTTTGCTATCTCATGAGAGATTCTGATACTTTTTTGGACTGATTTTTTTATCAGCTCAATTAAAATGTTTTGCTCTGTTAGTTCAAAACATTTCTCTCTTCCCCTCCTCCCCTTTCCTTTTTTATTACTGAAAAGGAATCCTTTTCCTCTAGCCAATATATCACATGCATCAAAACTTGGTAGGATGCCTGCTCACGGAGAAACAGGAGACAAAAGATTAAGCATCGACAGCCGTGGGAATGACCTACAACATATGGGACATTTGGTAATTATCCAGTCTATATTATGTAAGACAAAAAATCATGCAGCTCTGCTAAAACATGCAAGTAGAGAGAAGGAAAATGATGGCAAATGACTGCTCCCAAAGATAAAGGTCCCTAACTGTACGTTCATATTTTTTGGCTCTTCAACAAATGCCTAAAATTGGCTTGTTGAATTCAAGTTTGTTACATAGCAAAGGCTTGGCTTTGAAAGGTGTTTATTAGTAAAAGAAGAGATGTTTGCAGCATAAATATCCACAGCTAAGAATGATTTTCAAATGTGTGATTGCAGGGACTGACTGTAAACGGAAGCCTGTGCTGGTCTAACTCTGCTCCCATCGGAGTCAGGGGAAAATTTCTGATGCGTGTCAGAAGACAGAAGGGTAAGCTGTGGACTTTCAAAAATCCTTCCACTCTCAATGTGTGGTATTTTATGTCCAAATGAGGCAGGCACTTAATACTTCCAGAGGGGTGAAGTCATCAGAGTAGAGCAATATTACAGCAGGGAGATCTGTAAAGTTACGTACAGAACAGATCTCTTAGTAACAAAAAATTAGGACAGTCTGTCCTACCAACAACGGATGTTGAATTGGATGCTACAATACAATGAATGGGATGGGACAAGTCTCCAGAAGACCCAACATGTAGCTCTTTCCACTGTCACAATTTTGGTCAGAATTTCTTTTTAGAGAACCTGATGGTTGCTGACCTGTCTTGAAAATCTGTTCTGCAGCCCTCAAACACATATTCAAATTCTTGCCTTCGTTAAGCATCACAGCACTCACATGTAAAGGCTTGAGTTTGTCCTTCAAGCTGTGCATTTGCAAGTCTCAACCGAAGGTGCTGATCACAGCACTCTCATCCACAAGGAAATTGGGCTCCTCAAGAGGACAGCTCAGCAGGGCTGTGAGGAACCTCGTCCCTGGCTATACAGGGAGCCTCGGCACCTGCCTTGGTGCTAGGGGAAATGGCTGGAGTTGGTGGAAAGACTATCCCCTCCTGTGATTTCTACAGGGAATTGTTTTTCCCCCAAATTACTTAATGTTGTTGAAACTAGTAACGCATTGGAAAAACAGCTTACATGCACAGTGATTTAAGAACCCCGAATTAATTTACAAACTCCCACTGGGAGCTGTTCCAGTGTGTAATTTCCTCCCTGAAATTGGAACTTTGAGTTACGTTAAAGAGTCTTATTGCACATTTATCAGCTTGAAAGTTGGGAAGTAGAACTATTATATAATAACTTATACCATTATTTTTAAAAATGTGTGTCTTTGTAATTAAAGATGATGTGTACAGAAGTGGCAGAGTGAAGGTCAAGGTATTTATAGACCATGTGTTTAACAATACAGCCCGAATAATCAGTCCTGGAGTATTCTGTTACAGCAAGACATAGCCTTCCATGTTTTAAACTGTCAGAAGTCCCCCTTTGCAATAATTATTGGACTCTTTACTAAGTACTTACAAATTCATTTTATCTTATGCTTTGCCTGCTTATGATACTGCTTTACTTGGATTTACAGAGCTCATCCTTGCATATAGAAAGAAGCTCTCTGCACTGTACCTTCTAGGAATAAAAAGATGTAATCTGCTGTACTTGGGTTAATAAATATTTTATTATTCACAGTTTCAAATATTCTCCTGGTGAATCTCAGCAGCTGTACTTTCTGAAAATAATGCCTGATCAAGATGAAAGTTGTCCTCCGGTTTATGAGAAAGAAACACAACCCAGCACTGCCCTTCCTCAAGAAACCCCCAAACAATTGCCGAAGTGTTGCTGCATTTTTCCTCTCACTACGGTGTACCTCTACTCATTGGTACATGTTGTATTGAGAGAATTTTATTTATAAGAAATAAGTGACATGTAATAAATAACTCCTCTCTGAGCTCGCAGGAGCCTTCAGCATCTTCCATGGTAGCAGAGCCAAATGGCGATGTCCTGTGCTGTTCTCACCAAGGAGTAATATGGAGCTCCTCGACCAGGAGGTAACTCTGCGGCACTGTGATGGAGGGACGATAACCAGGTCCCTCTTGGTCCCACTGCCCTGGGCTTCCCAGGGTCAGCTCTAAGGCGTGAGGGAGGGTGCAGGAGGAGGAGGAGGGTGTGGGGTAGATGAGGAACTTCTTCCTAGCACCATCTAGGGCGATCTTGACCCAGAGATGCTCAAGAAAATAGTTCATCCAACACCGAGTTGGCTGGGTTAAAAAATCTGGTGTGATATGCAATAAAAAAAGGGGAGGGCACTGGGTTATAGCTCAAACCGCAATCTGCTACTGGAGTTTGTTTACCAGTAGTGGGTCAGACACTGCTTGCCTTCCTCATTTCAAGTTGTTCCTTACTCTGCAGTCGAGTTCATTGATTTCACCAGGGCTACTCACACTCTGAAGTACGAACTGTTGTAAGTAAGGGTGACAGAATCATACCCTAATCTCTAAACTGTGTTTCAGACCTCTTTGTCCATCTTCTAGAATTTTGATGCCATCTACTCAGAGTGAGAAATTGAATCGTGTCAAAGATCTTTGGCTTAGCTAAAAGACTTGAGTTGTTTTTTTTTTAAAAATAAATTGTAAAACTACCTCTCAAAATGCTGCAGATTCACTTTTCGGATATGCAATTTTCATTCTATTGAATTTTTTGACATATGGTTATGTAAAACATCTAATAGCAAACTCTATCCATTTAGACCTTCCAGAAGGCAGTAACTTCAGGAGTTAATGCAGAATTATTTTTAGTATGTATTCAAGTTTATTCATGCTGAAAGGTGGTACTTATCTTTTGTAATTTTAGAGTAGTTATTTGAATAAAAACATGAGTATAGTTCCATTTTAACTGCCATGTGACATTTGGGAGCTGGTTAAAACCTCTCCCAAGATGCAAAAATCTCAGCATTTTTTCTTTGCAACAGCTCAGCGATACGCACAATACCTGTGTATGTGTTTGGACCTATGTCTGTAAATGCACAAAATATGAGTAATCTCCTATATGCTAAGAGAATATTATTCCATAAACAATGAAAGTATCCATCGGCCAGAAGAAAGTGCCATTTTCAGTACTCTTTGTAGGAAAAGCTTGTTGAAGTTCAATTACCCTTTTGAGTCCAAATTCCATATTAAACTGTCACCAGAGAAGTTGTTAGATAAAAATCTGAGGCTGAGTATTTTCCCTAGAGCTGGGTAAATATTTCTGTTAGCCAAGTAACTGAGCCCTTTTTCTAGTTCATAGACTATCTGGGCAGAGGTTGCAAGTTTCTCATGTTTTGGGGTCACTGTTTAGACAAGCCTTATGCTGTTGTTTCTACTCTCTAATGGAATAGTGAAAAACAAGGGATCTGCAAAATCAGAGTGTACTTTTGGTGGAAGGAGTTTAACTGGTTGTCCAAGAGGACACGCAGGGATTTGGCTGGGACAGACTAACATGAAGGCAACAGCAAAAGGTCAGCAAAATGTATTTTGCAAAATCTTCTTTGTTCTGAGTTTGATTTACAAGAAGGGGAATATAGACCTCTTATTTAGAGATAACTGTGGGTCTGACACTGGAAAAAGTTATGCAGTAAAAATAATAAGTGAGTCACGATGATAATGAGGCTATAGTTATGCAACACCAAGTTATCCTTATTTCCTTTGCAGGCAATGCACGATTGTACATTTTGATATTCGGGATAATCTGGGTTGCTCCTACTTTGAGGCCTGTATTGATACCTCTGTGCAGTACCATCTTGCAGAAGAAAATATACCGATATTCGCAGAATAATGACTTTCATAGTCTCTTTTGCAAGCAAACATACCATAAAAGTATTTGTACTAGGTTCTTTGAGAGTAATGTTCGAAGAGGCATTTTGTGATGTATTTCTTCTCCTAATCTATATTTCTATTCCGTGCATTTTGAAAGCATTTTCCAGCTCATGAGTCCTAATGAGCCAGCCCTGTATATGCTTGTTTCAAAGAATCAATCATAGAATACCAGGCTGGAAGGGACCTCAAGGATTGTGTTTCCTCAACAAATAAACTCTCCTAACTCCCGAGCAGCGTTTGGCAGTTGAAATCACATAGTTGCTGTACATCAGTGGAAAGCAGATTCACGGCAATTCCTCGTGATGTGACCAGGAACAGGAAAGTGCATTGAGTGACCAGTGGTTGTATTTGACTTTCCCCTTGCAGCAGCTAAGAGGTTTAACATACCATTAATGAGGGCACACGCTATTTTCTTAGACCATTAACTGTACGTGTTGTCAAGACAGTCACAGCAGAGCTGACCGCTCCGATGGAGAAGGTTGGACCTCAGGTCTGCCCAGCTCCTTCCCGAGGGCTGTACCTGCTTCTCCAGCAGTATCCCAGCTCCTACGCGTGCCTTCAGGCTTCCCCTGCGGCTGGTCTGGCTCCCAGCAGATGACAGGCAGAGCGGGTGTCTCCTTCAGCACTCATAAAACATGAAGCAGCCTTTACTCCAGCTGGGACAGCCAGGCTGAGCCCGCTGCTGCCTGCAGCCTTTGGTGTCAGGGCAGAGGGAGGGGAGCTCATAAATTTGTCTGGATGTGCAGCTCATGTTCATGCCAAGAGCGTGTGTCTTCCTAATCCTTTGCCTGAATGAAATATTTCCATGACTTGTTAATGGAGCTAATTCTAGAAGACTGTAAAAAGGTCCCGGGCCCATTGAGCTATCATAATTCACTGGGATGAGACTCAGCAACATGCATGGATGCAAAGAAAACTGAAGTAAATCCTCTTTCTCTCTGTTACAGGCATTTTGTCTTGAGTCTGGAACTTTCTTAGTGAGAAGAAGCTGCAAGAGATGCTCCCTCCCTCTTAGCATTGCTGCTGAGTAAGAAATAAACTTTGGTAAAACTGTTATTTAAATGAACAAACCATTTCATGCATGCAGCTTCCAGAGGTCATGTGGGAGGTGTCATGCTTTTCTTACCTTAATTTCAGCGTTGTTATTTGGATTGTGGTTAACGTACTTGACTCCAAGCAGGTTACTCTTCTATTTACCATACATTCTAGCTAAATTCCTTATCTTCAACTTCTTAAGGAACTGAGGGCTTCCTTACTGCAAAGACACTCCTGAGGAGTCAGTTCAGGTAACACACTCCTGAGTTTTTGCTTTGGTTTGGTGTTTTTACAGCCAAATATTTTCACCTGCATGTCTGCTGGCACAAGAGTCCATGCGAGCTCTCCCTGACCAGCGTCAAACATGGACCCTCCAGGATCTCCCATCACTCCTGTCCCCCTCCCAGCTCCTGCTTCAGGTAAACTGTGCAGTGTTGAACAGAGCCTCTGTCTAACCCTTTTCGGAAACATTTATCATGAAGCCCATGGGATGCTAGCCTGGATCCTGCCAGCTTTGTTACCATCTCCAACACCCCCTGACCTACAGTTCATTTGGAGAGTGGCCGCTTGGGCAGGTTGTACCTGGAGGTGTCGGTATGCAGCCCTCCAGGTACAGCAGAGATGTAACTTATCAAGGACACTTGGACAAGCAGAAGAGAATACCTCTGTGCACAGCTGTTTCATTCCTGCTGCAAAGCCAGGACAAGTAAACCCCTGGCTATGGAGAGAAATTAGGCCATATTTCTTCAGCTCCTTTGGAAATACCCACAGGTACAGTGGGATCCTTGAGTACGATAATTCTCTGCCTCTCTTGATGTGATAAGAAAGTTGCTTTGAGTTGTGCTTTTCTTCTCGGGAAGGTGTCAGTGCCATCCCTCCTGCCCCTTTACTGCTCAAAGATGCATTTTTATCTTCAGGCAGAAAGCTTGTTAAACATAAAGGTCCATATACTGCAGCCTCTATCATTGGTCCACTCTCGCCGCAATGGTTTGTATACACCAAGAGCCAGAGAAACGCCCCAGTAATCTGCACTTTTGATCCCTCCTTGAGGGCATCTCTTCTGCTTTTCAGCCATCTCATCCCACGTACCCACCTATGCCCCTTGCTGAAAGCCCAGCAGTGCCTGCAGCTTGGCTCCTCCAGCAGGAACAGCAGAGCTAAGCAGCAACCAAAGCATTATTTATTTACCCCTGGGCCCTCCTCATTTTGCTAATCTGTTCACTGAATTAGTAATTGATAAATTGAGGCCATCTCCTTTCTTTCCACCTGCATCTTTCCTTTCCCTCAAGGGCTGTGTCACTGTTCCTGCATCACTAGCCAGAAAAATTGCTCTGCTCCTACTGCTGGTCCCTGCGTTCAGTCTTTCTGCGTTTCTGAAGCGCAGTTTTGAGAGGAATTACCTAAATCTGGAGAAGCACCGCCATGAATCAGACTCATTAGCTCCCTGATGTTTTATTCTTTTGTTTGACTTCTCTTTGAATGTATTTGGTGGGAAGTGACACGGTGAGACGGATCCAAAAAGTCAATATCGAAACTTCCCTAGTTAAAGCCCTGGCGCAGCGCGTGAATTACGTACACACTAGGAAACGGGCTTCTGTCTGCCCCTCCACTCCTCGCTACTGACAATTTTAAGTCTGCTAAGAGTGAAAACAAGGCAGGAACTTGTCCCTGACCCTGTTACAAAAGTCGCAATAGAAAAATTCACGGTTTTATCCTGGGTGGGCTCCAAGCACATGGCAATCAGCAGGAACTGCTGGCAGCAGGGGGTTGGTGGCTTTCGGGCTTTGGAGAGTTACCTTAAATGTCGCTTTGTTTTTGAGCTTCAAGAAAGCAAGAGAACCGCCCAGCTTCTGCTTTTGCAGTGAAAATGATAGGAAGCTCCTGGCAGCTGTGCCAGGATGTTTCTAAATTGACCCTTCTTCCCTCTGCCTTTTAAATCTCGTGAGAAATAAATCAGTATAATTTGTTTGTGAATTAACATGAGGTGGCTATAGATACATGAAAGGCTTTTGCCAGGCATAGTCCATTTACAACTTGTGAGCAAATAATTTAATTAGTGGAGAACATTTATACGAAGTGCATGTGAAGACTCAGCTAGGATCTTATTCCAGGCTCTGCGGCAGCCCTGGAGAGCCCAGCTTGGGCTGATAAGGGATGAAGAGCCATGGTAGACAATGGGTCAGATTCTTCCTCAGATATGCTGGCTCCTGCTCCCTAATCTGGTCTCTGGTACGTCTGACGTAGCTCCAGATTTCAAAGGTCAAGGTGAAAAGTGATATTTATCAGTCTTTGTGCCAGCATCTGCACTGCTTTACAGGAGTGACCTGCAAGGCTGGGCTGGTGGCCAAATTGCATGTTTTGGCTTGTCGAAGATGATCGGAGTTGGTCAAGGGGTGGCCCTGGCTGGAGGGGATGGGGGTTCTGTAGTTTGGGCTGGCCTCATTGGCTCCATCCAGCTGTCTAGTTTCACAGGGGCCACTTGCACACAACTCACCCAGCGCCGCAGGAGCTCGGGGTGCCTGGTGCCCCGGGACCCCTCCAGCTCCCAGCCTCACCCAATCCCCTCCTGCCGCTCGGCTGTGTCCGAGGCAGGACGCAGAGGGGACGTGGTAGGAAGGACCTGAAAGCAGCAAAGCAGCTCTTTTGTGATCTATTTCATGCAGTGATTTTTTCTTTTCTCTATAAAGGACCCAAACACCTCAGAATTTTTTGGGGAAATAGAGCTGATCGCAGTATTCACTCACCTCTTCGCTGAACTGAGAAAAATGGGACCCCCCGCCCCAGCTCTTCGTTTTTTTTTTAAATCTCTGTATCTGGCTTTATTTATATGATCTATCAAGAGGTATCTCACCAACAACATTATTTAAGCTGAAATAGGAGACTCAGTATTAGTCTTGAAAATTCATAACATAAACAGATTATGACATTTCATTTGTTGTAGCCAGTGGGAGAATAAATTACTGAGCAAACATTGTGCAGAAAATATTTAAGCAAAGGAGAAATCAGTGTTCTTTGTTCGGGATCTTATACCAGGACCGTATATTTTACATGTTCTGTTTATTTTTCTATTGAGTAAGATGAAGTGTGCAGTTTGTCTTGTTTGCTTAGGGAATAATTTAAACATAGCTAAGGATGGAGCATCTGTCGAGCAACTCTTTGGTCAGTAAACAGTATAAGATATATTTTTATTAAACATACCCCAACTCTCTCCCTTTACATCCCTGCTGCTGAGAACAGTAGGCGCATGAATTATCTTCAGCAGAAGGCACCGGGCTTAGCTGCACAGGAAGAAATAGCTGCTTTGTTTCAGAGTTACACATGCATCTAAATGATTTGCGCTGTGAAGAAAAGAAATGAGGGGTAGAGCTAAAGCAGCTGGGCTCCAGAAAAAAATAATGAGTGTCAAATAAGTGAACGCCTGAGGTACCATCCGCCAAAAGAAAGCAGAAGTGGGATTGGGCTGGTGGATAATAGGTTTTCTGTTAGCATCCCCAGGTCCACCATTTCACTGAGCTGATGTTGGCAGACCAACGATGTTGGTACAAAAAGGGCTAACATACCTCCTCGAGACATGCACCGTGCACCGCGCTCTGCTGAAATCCAGGACTGGGAAATGCAAACAGATGCCATGCAGGACAAAGTTTTCCCCAAGGGGGCACATGTGGAAGAAACTGAGGAAACACAACTGGGTCTGGTATAAAAGGCACTTTTGGGCTGTTGGGATTTCCCCCTCTGCATCTGACAGTGCTCAGAGCCGCCTGTCCCCGGCTCTGCCTTCACCTGCCCTGGCCTCCAGCACTGCTTGTTATTGCGCCAGAAAACACCCTGGCCCCAGTATCTGTGAGAAATCAGTCACTGTGGTTATGATTTTTAAAAAATCTCTTCTCAGAAATCTACTAACTGTTGAGAAATTGTGTTTAGAAAAATAGATAAGCCTGGTAGAGGTGAACATGCTGCTTCTGTTTTTTTTTTCTTTTTTAATTTTAATAGCTTCTCTTAGAAAACAACACTCACATGAGTGTTATTAAAGTGAGCACATGGTATAGACCACAGAGAAGTTTTGTCTTTCCCTGTTGTGCTCTCCCTTCCCTCCATTTATTTGTCTGCAGCTCTCACCTACTTCTGACCTTAGTGATGAGATCCTAGAGTGAGCTGGGGCTTCTAGCTACTGCTACCGTGCAAAAAGTAAATGTGAAGACATAGTCAAAAGATATTTACACATACAGCATAGCTATTTGGATTATTTCTAACGATGCATGTGGAACTCTCAAGTTCGGGTACCAATTAATTAATTACGCTCTTCATTTGGTCTAATGGGAACCGTGGTACAAACAAGGGAGATGAGGGAACCGTGGTACAAACAAGGGAGATGAGGCTGGGACTGAGCAGCCCTTGCTGGGAACCAAATACGGAACAGCAGATGCTAAAGATTTTGTTGAGAGATTGGATTTGATTAACTCTTCTGCATTGTGAGTGCTACAAATCTGGGAGCTGGGTGGGCCAGACTGAAGAAGAGAAGTGGCAGATGGGATGAAGGGAAGATGATTAATAGAAATATAAGTAAGCAGCCTTGTATTAGCTCCCACTGCGTGTTTCGAAATGTGTGAACTGAAGATGGAAGTAGCAGGAGGTGGTGCAGATGGGAAGAGGGCTGAGAGTGATGTGAGCTAAAACGTGCAATTACAATCTCAGGATGTGAAAGTCCTCAGCCCCTTCCCCGTCAGGTCTGGTGGGAGGCAGGTCTGTGTCAAAAGCATTAGAGGGTGCAGGTCAGAGCAAAGCTGCCTTCTCGTTTTGTGTGTTTCAGCCTAGAAGGAGCATTGCAAATGGAGCCTGAGTAGATGTTAACGAGAGCTGAGGAAGAGTTGGCAGTGATGTGCTCTGAAAAGTGTTTGGGTTTAGTTTCTTAAACAGTGGAGGAAGCAGAAGGAGTGTTGTGGGATCATCTTTGTGTTTGGGGCCAATATGCCTCTCTGCAGTTGCATGTCACGTGTTGGCCTTCAGAAGCATTTGACTGTCCACGTTGCTTAAGGAGTTGGGAAGTGAAACAGCAAAGGAAATATAAAAAATAAAAAAAGAAAAAAAAAAAGTGTTAAACAGGACTGTAGTCCCCAGATCCCTGGAGCAGGCTGAGAAAGAGGGACAGGAAAAGAGGAGCTGCAGCAGAACAGCATTAAATAGACACCCAGACAGGTGTAATGATAGAGACAAACCTTTAGATCAGTAAGAAACTGTGAGGACAAGCCTGTTCAATAAAAAGCTGACGATAGGGAACCACAGGGACAGTATGCACTAAATGACACCATTTACCACTCTGCTTGTTATCACTCATTATACTGCATTATGCTGTAGATCCTATTATAGGCATCTTAATGCTAATCTGGCCTCTGCTGTGTCAGGCACAACACACAATAAGAGGAAAAAAAAAGAAAAATATCATTCCTTGCCCCAAGGAATTCATGAAGGAGAGTGAGGAGCACTTCTGTGAAAAATTGCATCATCAGTTCTGTGTTGGAGGCTGTGGAAGATAGTGACGGGTGGACAGCGTGTTTCTCAGAGTTCATAGTTTTGTAACAAAACCAAATTATATATATAAAATAGAAATGACTGTTGGCTGAGTAGACTACAAAGAGAACCTTGGGAGGCATAGTAGTTTCAATTTGTTGAGGGGGAATGATTCATTTTAGTTGTACAGAGAGGCTGGAGGTTTCGTTTGATCTTAGATTTTAGTAGGCTACAAATCTTGAACCGTTCTAACTCAAAGAGCCGAATTCTCTATGGTTTGGTGGTATTTGTGGCTTTCATTTGAAACTTGACAAGCCTTGGCAACCACTTTTGCTTTGACATGGTGGCCTCTTCCAAAGAAGAACCCAAAAATTCAGCAGGTAATAAACTCCAGAAAAGAGGATGATTCAGGCAAAGGCTTGTGATCCAAAATGATCTCTTTTTAAACAGCTCTAGGAAGTCTGTATAACACCACGGCAGCCTGAGATTAAGGGAGAAGCAGAAGTCAGCAAGAGGTGATGGGAAGGAAGAGGCTGCGGTCAGCCCAGCCCAGAGCCGTCCACCGGTGGCACTTCCAGATTCCTCTAAATAGGGAACCGAGAAGGACCCGTGTAATGTAACAGGGTAAACTAGCCACAGAGAGGTTAACTGAATTTACAATAAATAAGAGGCTTTTGTTTGCAGGCCTTGGTAGGAGGAAACTTGAAGACGTGTAGATGGTTTTAAGCAAAAATTGGTTGGTTTGGCTGGCAGGGAGCATCATTTGCTAGTTGTTAATAGGGATGTATTTGGTGATAGCAGGGCAGTGAATTCTTTGTGAAGGAATAATTGCTACCAGGAGCTGGCTCATAGCTACAGAAGGATGCATACCAAGCCTGAGGTGCCCTTAACTACCCCAAACAACGCCGTAAAGCACAGAATTATCCTGAGACCCAAGAGAGAGGAAGTTTCTTCTAAATTCATCTACGGTGGTAAGCGGGGTTTGACCGCTCTGCAAGAATGGCAGGGTAAGATACAAAGCTCAACAAATTTCAGGGTATAAATCAAACTGCGCAAAGCCTTGTCACACTTCTCCGTACATAAATGTATGTTTAGTTCATACATTTAATTGAGCAAATTCAGGAATGCGTAGCAGCGCAGGACTATGCTGCCCTGGCCCCTGCAGGGACTCCCTGCTACAGCCTCCTGGAAGAAAATCCAAGCCTTAGGCTCTGCCATTGGTATGCTAAAATGTATGTTGGAGTCGAGCACTGAATGGGTGTGAAAACGGTGCAAATTTTTCAGAGTAAAGGACTTTGATGGGAAATCCATGCCAGCCCCCCAGGGCCTGGGCCAAATCAAATACTCACTCAGGAGATGGAGGCTGAGGCCAGAGTAAAACCCAGCACTTAGTTCAGTCACAAGGAAATTGCTCTGCCTCAGTTTCCTCGACTTAGTCGGGGTTAATTTGTTTTATTTTGAAGAATGGGCCTTATTCTGTAGAACTTGCCATATTCCATTTATTTCCATAAAGTCCCCATCAGCTGGAGAAGTTTCTTCCTTTGTTTCATTGCATTTGACAACAGAAGAGAATTTTCCTCTCTCAACTGGCAGATTAACCATTATAGTTAGTGAAAAATACTGTCGAGCAGGGTTAAGTTATTCCACTTAGATGGCTTTGACTCTGCTATGCCAATTATTAATTTTCATGAATTTCAAAATATGTTTTATGCTGATAAAGCTTCTTAAAGCATTTCCTCTAAAGCTGTGTTAAAGAAAGTGGTGCTTACGTAAGTCCTTTGGAATACCTAATGCGCCATGGCTTTTGCTATAAATGTTCGCCAGTTCCTTATTTTCACTAAACTTCACAAGTGGGTAGGTATTGATTATTTTACCAGTTACAAAAGAAAAGTCTTGGATACTTGCATACGGTCTGAATAAGCTCACAAAGCAATCTGCTGCTTTCACTCTGGCCAAGTGGGCAATTATTTTCCTAGATTTCCTACCTTCTGTTTCCTCTTGAGTTTTCACATTTTTCTGCCTTTATGTTGGAAATTAATTTGCTGCCTGTAAAAGGCACTTGACTGACAGGATTGACCCAGAAAACTCTCTCCTCCCAAGTCCAGAAAGGTTTTTCACACCAGGGAAGAACTTTAAAAAATGTGAGATTTGGGGGGTAACGTGGCTCCTGGCAGCTAGGTGAGGATCGAGCTGCCCTGCAGCAAATCTCTCCTCTGCAGGATAAACCAGATTTAATGGCTCCATCTGCATGATGGAGCAACTTCTCGCACAATTTGCCCAAATTATCCTTGTTTATCATTGTCTCTGACTCCTCGCTTAAAACGCCTGCAGCCTCAGGGTGACGAAACGCCAGTCGAGCCTCTACAGCGGGCTGAGAGTCGCTTTGAGGTGCTTGTCCACACAGTTATGTACAACTTAAATATTCTGACTGCTAATTGATTCCCTGCCACTATCTCTAACAGGCCCAATAAAGCAACGGAAGAGCTGTCAGTCTGGCGTGTTTTAGGCACCTTGGAGCAAATGCACCATGCCCAGCTGCTAATGAAGCTGCTGTCAGCTGAAGGACATCGTGCGTGCTGCACTGGTGACGTGCCATTGGCTCTGGGGCAGTTTTGTTTGCTGCTTTGTTTTTCCCTGTCGTTTTTCCACACAGAAAGGATTTCCAAGGTCTCATGTTCTGTTATAAAAGTATATAAAATCATCTTTCTCTGACAAAAAAACCAGAGCCAACACAATACATGGTCTTCTCACCTCCTCCATGGTTCAGGAGGTTCACAGACATTCCGGATGTGACCTCCAGTTAATCCAAAAGTTTCAGAGTTGAATATTTCCCTTATTTCTGAATATCAGAAGTGAGTTTGCTAATCGGGGAAAAAAGAAGGTCTATCACCATGGGGAATATTTTAAGAAATCAGGAAAGTGTCATTCTTCTCTGAAAAATGACACTTAGCAATGATAAAATAACATTTAATGGCAGCAGAGGTTATTTGCTGCTGGCGTTGCAGAAGTCTGGAGCTTCCAAGGGCTAGAAAAGCTTGATCTGCATTTTCAGCTCCATAAGGGAAAAAGAGGAAAAAGTAAAACATGTGATTCATTACTTAAAATAAGATAGTGGGTAGGAAGTGAGGGAAGATGACTCTCCTACCTTCAAATGGAAATATGTCCAAAAACCCATCTGGAATGTCTGAAAAAGCAGGCAGAGATGATACTGCTGAGTTGCAGCTTTTTGCACTGATTTCCACCCCACCACCTTCAGTCCTTTCTGAAATTACCTTTGTGTCGCTGAGCTCAGTTCAGTCTGGGAACTGGGTTAGGCTGAACTGGGAGAAATTAATTTTAGTGGGGAGCAGGAGGACTTAATGCGAATGCTTGTGACACTGATGATTCACATCCTGGATGTTTTGCACTGATTTCTCAGTGGAGACAAGCCCTGGGGATCTGACTTTGATTATCTGAATCAGACAGCTCCAGGTTACCTTAACGTTGTGCTGACTTCATCTGGACCGCTCGTGCAGGCAGGGCGCATTAACCACGCAGCCGAGCGTGGCCAAAGGCAGCCGAGGTTGGATCGGCTCCAGGTGCTTGGTGAAATCCTGGGAAATCGCCTAGTCTGGTATGAAACTGTGCCAGCGGACACTGGAACAGCAGCGTTTGCTCATGGCGGATGAGCCCTAATTTACTTCCACTGTAAGAGGTTTTAGAGACAAGGTTACCCTATACCCATTATTTATAGAATAATGTTTAAATTTTAATTTTGTTAATTACCCTTCTCTTGTAGGGAAAAATAAATTGCTGCCTTCTTTCATTATTCCAGGTAATCAGTAACACATCCTCAGGTCCAATATTGTAATTTATTTTATACGATATATCTGTATTTTTGTATAATGTGTATATATGTGTGTTAGTGTGTGTGTAGCCATATGTTTATCAGGAGAACGATAATTCATGGAGTGACGCCTGATCCAGCTAAGATCTTCGCAGGTCCATCAGAGCCGAGGCCAGCCATCACCGCTGTACCTGCTGCAAGGTGACACTCGGCACCAGCCCTGTGGGATACTGCGTGGCATCTTCGGGAATGTGTCATCACGACGTTTGCTTCTCAGAGAATTTCCTCTGGCTCGTAAGAAATTAAGAGATGCTCTCTTCTGGATGAGCGACAGACAAGAAGTGCCTGGAATCAGACATCAGAGACACCGGCGTGGAGAGGGAAGGGGACAGCCCTGGACGTGTGTCCCTGTTTCCAGGGCAGGGTGGCAGCTCAGCCCCGTGCAGCGTCAGGGCAGCGTTAGCAGCACGTGAGGCTGCGTGCTCGGGGTTTGATGTGGCACACAAAGCGCGTGAACTCCAGTCTGAACCTCTTCCTAGAAAGCCTCAAATATGGTTTTGGTTTGATATTAAGCAAAAGAAATGTGGACAGATGACTTCCCATCCTGAGTCCCTGATTTATTCTGATTCTCTTCACTGGGGGCACAGGGCAAATTAAAAATAGGGGCCATTGCTGACAGATTCCATGGTATGTGCAGTGCAGGGACTGCTATTTCCCAGAACTGCCTGTCATTTGTATTCTCTTTGTGCCATTGATATATATGGCTTCGTTACTAAGTGGCTGACCTTTGCCGAGCAGCTTGTCAGAAGCAGAGGTTTCAGCTTGACGGGTTGCTGGCTCCGAAACGTTACCTGGTGACCGGCTGGGAGAAAGGCAAGCTGTGAACGCAGCCCTTGGAAATCCTCCTCCTTATTCTGGGGGCGTGTAACAGAGTGGCTACAAACTTTTCTCTGTTGATGCTTGAGAGCGACAAATTGTGGCTGTTTCTTTCGAATGCGCGATTATTGGTGCATTGGCTGGCTGTTAGTTTTCCCCAGCAAATGGATGGGACGTTACTGGGGTTTGATTTAAAGGTTTAATTTTTAATAGAATTTTGGCACTTGATGCCATCATATTTTTTGGGGGGAACAGCCCATTGTGACAAACCTGCATATATTTTTTAAAATAATTATTCTACTAAAGACCCTTGCTCTCCTTCTGTAGCTTTGTTACTCAGGTGTAATTAATGAACAGCAAACAAAGCAATATCTGCCAGTGCATGGCAGTAGAAATGTAGCAAGTGAGCCTGTCTCAGACCATAGGGATGCGTCAGCCAGCAAAAGGCTGACTGATGTCTCAGATCCAGGCTTCTTCTCTTAAACAAGGAGAAACATTAACCTTGAATCAGGAGACAAGGAGTTTGTCATTTAAAAGAAACTTAGAAATAAAGGATAAAAAAAGAAAAAAAGGTATTTGTTTAAGTCTGCCTTCAACAAATTAGTAGGTGGGTTAGAAAATTTTCTACCTTTGCGCAGATTTGCTGGAGCGCGATGTGAGCTTGCAGCAGTCCTACCAAAAGCAGCATCGCCTGTTTTACGAGTGGGCATATTGCAAGCAATGTCTGGAAGAACTGTTCTGAGGGGTATCATTTTGGAGGTGTTTTGGCCAGGATGACTACCTGGGGTAACATGGTGCAGGTTTAGCGATGAATGACAAAGCAGCCCAGCTCGTTTGCTGGGTTCATCCCAGAGGTGGCTGCAAGGAGCAGACGGGGCCCCGCTGCCTGGGGCGGGTTGGCCCTGTTACCAGCGCCCACCCCAGCACCTCCCCAGGTCTGGGCTATGCCAAGCTTGCAGGTAAGTCTCCGGGGGTCATCTTCCCCGTGGGATTTTGGCAGCTGCAGCACATGGTGCCTCGCAGCGAAGTGAGTCTATCTGCTTTCCCAAGCTCAGGGCTGTGTCTCCTCTTGGATCAGATGCAGTCAGTGAATACTGTTTCCCCCGTCCCCTCAGAGGTAGAGACATCGAAGGGCTGGGTGGATATGTCCTGATGAACACCAGGAACTTGCTCAGCGCCTCTCCTGGAAGCCCACCCGCTGCTAGGAGGGCACAAAGGCACAGGTACTGTGACATGACAAAGGTCAACAATGGGTATGCTGCCTGGCGATGGCAAAAATCCCCTCCCAAACAATCTAAAAACCTTCATAGGGAAACCAAGGAATTACCGGTGCTAAAAAAAGATGCTTGCAAAGATGAAACAAGTGAGTTGTCGTGCCCCAGGGAGTCAGAGAAACTTCAGGTTGGGTCATATCTGATTTTTGTTGATGGAGGAAGTCTGAGATGGACCCTGCCATAGAGATTAAGGAAGGACTTCCGTAAGTCCCAGTGATGTGCCTGCACACAAGGCTGGTGGGTCAAGCTCCCTGCTTCACTGCAGTTGTCTGCTGGGAAGACTAACATGATGGGTGGGAAGTTACCTTAACCACCAGTTCATTTGGCTTAAAAGTGCATTCCTGCCTCTCTGGAGCATTGTTGCAGATGAGAGAGACTCGCTGAGGAGCAAAGTGCAGAATTTTTGGTTCAGCAGGTCCCATTACTGCCAGGTTAGAAGCCTTGGAAAATCACAGGTTGCAGAAGCAGACTGGCTTAACCTTAACTACAGATGTGCTGCCATAATTAGGGGTGCTCTTTATGTGCAGAGCCAAGTCTGTTGTGTGACTTTTTTTTCGGCTGGAATTAATGAAAGAATCCAGCAGCCATGTTGACTGAGCAAATCAGTGGTCAGTTAAGTGAATCTTGTCAGCAGAAGGTGATTTTAATACCAGGACAGTCTCTCACTAATTAAAATAAACATTCATTATTTGGTTTTGGGATTCTTTCCAAGAAGGAATATATAGTTCGGAAATGCTTTCAGAGCCAATTGCTCTCCACTGCCTGGTCTGTGTTTGCGACCAGCACAAGGAGGATCTGAGAGAGGAAGGAAGAGAAGAATAAGGGGAAACAAAAGGTGTTGAAAAGCTCAGATAAGTCTCAAAGCTGGAAGAGAAATAAATCAATGTCAGGAATTAGAGAAAGAACAAGCGGGGAGAGAACAGAAAAAGGAGCTGAACAAAACCAAAGATGACAGACAAAACATGATTGATTGGGAGGGAGGGTGGCAAAAGACAGCTGAGTGACTGGTGGGGGTAACGGCATAGATATGAACCTGGGGAAGTGGGTCTGGAGACATTGTCACCGGGATGTCTAAGGGCAGGCTGGAGAAGCATTTGCCAGGAGTGATGTTGGCGTGGTTGTTGCTCTTTGGGGTGGAGATGGGGGAGATGATCCCTGGAGGTCTCCTCCAGCTCTGGTTGTGGTCAGGCAGCCCAATGCCCCCACTGTCTGCCTGCGTCCCACAGCAGCATTCACCCACGAAGGACCGCAGGTAGAGACTTCAGAGGTAAGATCTCCTCCTGGGTCTCTCGCCAGTCAGCACAGGAGGTAGCCAGCTGAGGTACAGGCTTGGAGACTTCTGCCTGATCGGCCAACAGCGTGTACATACTGAGCACACATGCAGAGGCCAGGGCCAGCGGCAGCACGTGCTGCTCTTGTCGCACTGTGGTTGCTGACAGCAGATACGGGGTAAACACATCTTTGGGAACTGGCAGGAACTCCTCGGTACCTCCACGGTGAATGCAGTTAGAACAGCAAAACAGCTGGCCATAAAACATCTGTGTGCGGGGACATCAGGGGAGTGCTCTGACCCCAAACCCAGAGCCCTTGGGGGCTTCCCTTGCCAAGCGGATGAGCTTTCATGGTGGTTGGTTGTCCTGCAGGGACCTTGTGTCTTCTCCCATGACTGCAGGAGAGGCAAGCCTGCATTTAGCCACAGTTTCTGCTCTCTGTTTAGTTCCCAGCAGGATAAAGAGTGGCTGCTCTTTTATGGGATGTGTCAGGCAGATCTGAGGACAGAGAGAGGAAAATGTAATAGCTCTTCACACTATCTCTATAGAGACCAGGGGAAAAAAAAAAAAAGGCAACTCAGTAAAAATCACAGTTTTTCTTATTGCTTGATGCTACACCTATAGAAATCAGAGGAGAATCTACCATTCAAACCATATTAAGTGCTGATATCATCATTTTGGATTTTATATTGTCCAATAACCTGCCAAGTGTCATCAAGACTAGACCATAGTCAGGCAGTGCATGGTCTGTAGACAAAGGTAAAATCTTCTTTTCAGATGATCTGGTATTACTGGAAAAATTAGGAGAGCTTTTCAGCATCCAAGTGCTTGTGAACAGGAACAGCGACCTTCAAAAATAAATAGGAGTTGAGAACAGTTGTTAAGAGCTTAACTGGATGTGTGTCCCTTAGAGCGTGGTGGGAGGAAAAGTAGCAGGTATGGCACTCGTGAGCAGTTAGACGGACCGCCTCTCTTTGTCGAAGGCTCCACGTCTCATGTGTTTTTCTGGATGTGTCAGACTCCTGCAACCTTTGTGCCTGCTGCTGGCTGGGAGGGCCAGTCAAGGAGCTGGGCAGGAGCCTTGATTTCCTCAACCTCGGTTGCCTCTGGACAGCTGGGCTAACCCAGAGCAGAGTATTCAGTTAATCAGACGGGCACGGGACTGTGCATTGCGTGACCCGCTGGGTGCAGGCTGCGGCTGCCAGCCTGAGGCACGTGGGCAGCTGCCTCCTCCCTGGAGGTGGGCAGAAGCTGTGCTGGGAGAGCCTGGGGCTCAGCATGCGCAGGTGGCTGCGGTGGTTGGGTGGCTGGAGATCCTGTAACCAGGTGCAGATTTGGGTCTGGGACCCACAGCCCAGAAACGGCAGGATATTTCATGCCTTCCAACTTCCACTTGCTCATTCTTCTTCCTGTAACCCCTGGGACTTTTGTGCCCAGGGAATTCTGTGTTGTGAATGCATCCATGTCACAACAGAATGAGTACCCATAATTTTCCACTGCTGCAGAAAAGACTTCAGGGATCCCTTGGGATTCCCAGGTGAGTATGGACACAAGGAGAGCCTGAGCTGTATGGCTTACGTGCCATTTGATAAATGCTTAAATTCCTTAATATTGTTTAACTCCCATGGGGTTCCTACTCTTTGATGTTGAAGCTAATGGCCAACAGTAGCAAAGAGTCGCCACGATATATTCAAATGTGAGATTAAAGGTGAGACATTGCTCGTGTGCTGCAAACTAGCGACTATTCTCATATTAGAGCATTTGCTCAAATGTCCTGTTGAGGAGGGAATATTTTGCTCCCTCCTGTAACTATTTCACACTATAGGGAAATCAAAATGCTCTTTCAAAAGAGCTACAGACACTGCCTATTTTTAATAGGCCGTTTATGGAAAGATGCTCAGCACTTCCCACGTGGTTCTCTGCTCCCATTGAGCACTCAGCACCGTGCAGGATGAGCCCCTGTGTTGGCATCAGTTACTGAGGATACTGCCTCTATAGAAATAGAGCATCTGTTTGTATTAGCAACAGCAGCTTCTGTGTTTAAGCGTGTGTTAGTGCATTTAAGCTCCTCATTATTGAATTGCATTTCTTTGTGGGCTTTTCCAAGCTTGGGGGCTGCACGGTGAGAAAGGAGTTGCCACAGGAGAGCAGGTTGCTATCAGTGGGACAGATGGTGGGGGAGGCAGGAGAGGGGAGAGCACGATTCCTGTGTTCACCCGTGTAAGAGCTGGGCATCCTCTCCGAATGCACACGCACACCTCCTATAAAACACGGTGGTTTGAAAGCCAGAGAGGTGCCTGGTGATCTGCGAGGAGCAGAAGTAAGTGTGGCTAAGTACTGTGCCTCGCTGCCACCAGGAATGCCCAGGGCCCTTCATACAGAAAGCTTCTCCCAGCCAGCAAGGACAGACGGACGCTTTGGATAGCAAAGCAGTGATGTAACATGGGAAAGCTCTTGTGGGGCAGTTCTCTTTCAGAAACAACAGGATGCTGCCAGTATGTTCCTGTAGCTATTCCCGGTAGGTATACAGAGACGGAAATTATTCCTGCCATGATGACTAAGGCAGTGCGTGGAGAGCCGTTGGCTTTACCTTTCGCTGTCAAAAGCGCCGGGCTTGAAGTCTGCAGGCGAGCCGGAGTGGGACTGAAGCCAAGGTGCTCATCCGCTCCGGTGGGCCGGGGGATGAAGCGCAGCGCCTGCTCTGCCGTCCTGGGTATCCGCACGTCTGCCGCCTTGCATCCGTAGCAGGGAAATACACACTAAAGAGAGGCTGGCTGTGGGAGGAAGAAACGCTGCAAAGCAAGAGCAGTTTCAGTGAAGAGCTGCACTATGCTTTTGTCCGCAACACAAACAGCACAGCAAAAAGGAAAGGC
Source organism: Pelecanus crispus (assembly GCF_030463565.1). Classification (NCBI taxonomy): domain Eukaryota; kingdom Metazoa; phylum Chordata; class Aves; order Pelecaniformes; family Pelecanidae; genus Pelecanus; species Pelecanus crispus. The sequence continues at coordinate 4,678,528 of NC_134650.1, forward strand.
GCAACTGTTACTGGGGAGCAGCAACAAAGCAGTTGTGAAAGATTTTTCCTATTTACCTGGAGGGATTTTGTTGCCTGTCTCAAGAAGACTTCTACATTTCCTTTGGAAAATAGGCTGCAATCACCCAGAGAAATGGTGTGTGAAAAGACTAGGGTGGGAATCACCAGTGAGCTGAACATCCGAAGTGAGCCACAGACTATATGAGCGTGTTTAATTAAAGATGTGAACATTTTGTTCTGCTGCGAAAAAGCTTGTATCTATAAAGTATCAGCGTTTTCTCATTAAAGAAAACAAGCCTATGTAGCACAGAGGGTGCATGAAGTGAAAATACTTTGAGGTTCATCTCAGGTTCTGACTTTTCCTTGCATACAAGCATTACTCCTACAAAGCAGGACTATCATTTTCTGCAATAGAAAAACTAAATTCTTCTGACTCAAAAAGTTGTGCTGGAATGGCTAAAACTAATCAGGCAGGGTTGTTTAGTAGCTTATAGTAAGTCTTAAAAGCTGAGCCAAGCTTATAGCAATTCAGATAAGTAGATTAACATGTATGAATCTTCAAAGCTGTCAATCCCTTGCAGAGAATTTGTACTAGGCACTTTTGGACAATTCTGGCGAGTCCTTCCCAGCTGATATTGCTTGCTCACCACCAGATTCACTCAGCATGCAAACTTTTCTTCTTGTGGGTTTGTATTTCGGTTTGTTTCCCTGAGAAGGGGGAAAGGAAACACATTTGCCTATTGCCATGGCTGCAAAATCTGGCATTCCAAAGGCAAATCAGCTCCCTTTGTATGTTACTGGGTCAGCTGCGATGAGATGAGGGGCAAAGCATGTGCTGAGCCTTTCAGGTTTTGAATGTTCAATTTGAGAAACGTTTCAAGCACATAGCCAGGAGGTCCCCCCCCGTGATCTTGCTGAAACAGCTGCACAAACCATCTCCGCTTGATCCTTGCTACAACGCCTCAGCTGATCATAACCACTGTCATAGCCAAAGTTGCCAAAACTACATAAGGGCTACTATTTCTGCACAAAATCAGCTGGCTTATTTTAACAGCCTTCATTGGTACAATTAGTGACTGATAGCCCGCGAGCTGAGCTAGCACGGAGGGCGGGGGAGGCGTGCTGGTGGTGTCTGCATCTCCAAGTGACAGCGAACAGCCCTAGGGCTGGGGTGGAAGGAGGGGATGCAAATAACTCCTTAAATTCCTCCAGGCAAGCCTCCCGTGGAGAAGGCTGATGAAACGTGGGTGCTTTTAAGGTGTTTGAGCCATTGTTTAAAAATGGCACGCTACTGCAACGCCTGAAGAGAGCCGCACATGATGGCGTTTGGGAAGTAGACGGCAGCTGACTCCTGTGGGTTTCTTGGTGCTGGTGAGTGTTGTATGTTTGCTCAGCTGGCAGCTTAGGGAATAGTTTCTGGTAGGGTTGCTGAAATATCTTACTTTTGCATGATGTTACAAAGCAGTTGAGAAAAATCGGAAATGCTGCTGAGACTGCTCATTGCACTTCTCACACACTCTTGCCTTGCTGTTGCTGTTCAAAACTGAATATTTCCTGGTTTTCTCTTCCAGTGCTAATATTATGCCTTCCTGCTGCCATGTACATGATTTTCATCAATAGCCCATCAAAGCCATTGATGCTTTGCCCAATAGAGCAGATGGTAGCTAGGAAAATACACTCCTGTGGGGCCCTGCTCCAGAAAAATACATCAAGGGGCTGTATGAGTCCCCAGGGTCAGCAGTGGAGGGGCCGCTCTCTGTGCTGGCTGTCTTCAATGGTCAATGAGGTTGGAAGAAAATGGGTCAGGCTGGAAGTACAGCTGGGATCATTCCTCCCAGGTATTCATCTTGAATGACCCTCACCTTCTGCAGTGAGAAGGCGCTATCGTTGAAACCTACCTGCCTGGAAATGAGCTTCTCCCGAGCAGCCTAATGCTCTGCATCCTAGGTGAATTATTATAAACGTGTTTATAATTATTTACCTAATTGCAAGTGCCTTCACAAATGATTTTCCTGGCACTTAATGGGACTAAAGTAACATCTGAAGGTATAGTAATGAAAACATAATGCAACATGATAGCATGATAACAACACCAGAAAGACTGATCTGCGCGGGATTAGTGTCTCAAGATCCCAGCCATAGGTGGGTGGTTAGGATAGATGGGAGCTTACAGGGCAGGGAACTGCTCTGGAGAGTGTGAACAGGCACGGGGCACAGGGAGAAGGAAGATCATAGGGACATTGTAGAAAAGAGGAGAATGCAGGGCACCAGGCGATAAGGACCCTTTTTTAGAAGCATGGTCGGGCTAGGGGTCATGGGCACTGTCAGAAAGAAACCACGAGTGGGTATTTGTTCCCATTGGACAGGTTTTCTTTATTCCTTTTTTTTTTTTTTTTTTTAACGGTGACAGGTGTTCTGAATAAGACATCCTGGCTTTCTTTGTCTTTTTCTTCTACGATGATGTAAGAATTGCAGAGTAGTTGTTTCTGAATAAAGACAGTTTCAGCCTAGAATATAGAGTCTACAGAGGGGAATTATGCGGAGAAGGTATAGAGGAATAAGTATTCAGCGCCACTATTGCGAAGCAAAGCCCTTTGCAGATGCCCATCCACAGCAGGTAAGGCAGGAAGCTTATCCTCTGCGGGATGAATTTAGACAGACGGTGGAAGGTGCAGAGGTGACGTTAACCAGGCAATGAGGACACTTGGCCTCTGGCTGAGAGTACTTTTGTTTATAAATGCAGCATCCACTTCCCAGGAAAATATTTTTGATGTTGACTTCAGACATCCTCTCTCTGAGAACGGCCCAGCCTCCTGGCTTGCCCAGGAGACAATAGAAGGAAAACAAGCACAATAGGTGCATGTGCTAAACACTTTAATGAGCACTTCCACACCATTCTCCTGTGTTTCCCCACATCCCCATGAGTCAATAAGCACCTCGTGCAGCTTTCTAGATAGTGTGTAATAAACCGATACAGCTGTGGCCTAGCCCAAACATCAGCTCTCATTCACTGAATAACTGATAGAAACGTGAACTTATTTTGTTCCGTGTATATTGTCTCGATGCAATATTCCCAGTAATTTCTTTGTCTGTGTAAGCTTTCTACAATGAGGCTATGCTTAAAATATTTCAGATACAGTTATGCAAGTTGGTGCAAAAGGCACTGTGACAAATTTTGCACATGCACAAATACGCTGTTGATTTATCTGCACCTGCAAACAGAAAAAGGCCCTTGAATTTCGTGCCCTGTGGCTCTGGAGGATGTGTATCTCCCAGTTGTCTCTGGTCCATTTTGAATAGCAAGTTAATGACAGTACGCAAATCGCCAGTGATTATGCTTCGGTTTCTATTGTCACCCAACATAATGTCCTCCTCCAGTAGCACTTTGTGATGTTGCTCTGTGATGCGCGGAGCATTCAATAAGAAGTGCTGTAAACTCTGTATCAGAAATACAGCATTTATAGTAGTTACTTGGGACAATTTTATCTCCTGGAGACAGGGCTTTTAAATTATGACTAATACTTTGCACTGTATCTGGGAGTCTTTCATCTCCAGCTCTCTCTCAGATATTTAGTCCAGACAGACTTACATTATTCCCAAACCACTCGGTCTTTCTCTTCCAATTCACGCAAGAGAAATTTTTATGTTTATGTAAATGGAAAATTATAAGGCTTCAGAAAATTTATTTATTTTTTAATATTGTTTACACACACTGAGGAACCAGTAACAGGACCTGGAGCAATGGATGCAGATCACCAAATCCTGCAAAGAAAAAAGGGATGTGAGTAGAGGAGTCCTCTTCTTTTAGATGCTGATAAAAAGAAATGTGCTGGTTTAGGATGAAATTCTGCTTCCATGTCTAATGACGTAAATCAGCTTGAGGCCAGCTATTTCAATAAATTTGGTCTGGCACCAGCTTAGGAACTGTTCTGATAATTTCTGCCCTGCTGCTGACCCTTTCTGATAGCTTATTGACAGCTTTGCAATTACCTGAGCCTGTGAAAAGCTTGTATTTCAATATATAAGAATCAGATTTCACCTAGTATTTCCTATCATGCTTTAGGTTGTACTAAATGCCCATTATTTTTGCATGCTTTGTAAGGGGGTGACTTCAAATATAATTTAATGTGAGAATTCAGAAATAGGGATTGTTGGGAATTTTTCAAAAAAATAGCTTTGCAGAAGAAAAATGCCATTTTCTCAAGCTGGGAGTGCACCACTAGAAGCAAAATTTCTACAGAGAAAAGTGATTGCTCAAGTTGTGGGAGACCAGGATACATTTTTCACACTGCCTTTTTGTCCCTCCAGTGAACACCGTAACACTGTTTTTGTTAATCTGGGTTTAGTTTCTCACTCAGATGAACCTGTTAGAACAATTTTCTTATTGGAGTAGGGACTTGATCCTGAACTTCTCAGTCTACATCCATGCCATTAAAACCAGCAATGCTTCCCAGGTCTGGGCACCCCACCTCAGCAATGTCTTGTGTCTTCGCCTCTGGGTATTGGTTTTCTTGCAAAGGCCGTGAGGCAGGAGCTGTGACAGCATTTTTCTGACCTTGGTGTGTGCTGTGATGTATCTGGTGGACTTCTAAGCCATGTCCCACAGCCTCCTGGCCTGGCCTTGCTGCTCGTGAAGCAGAAGCCTTCTTTTCATTTCTGTTTAAAAAAAAGGAAAAACATTTTTAGGAAGTCCTTCACTTCATCTCTCTGCCAAAACAGACTTTTCTGTGTGTTTTTGATGGCCAGAAGACTCTGGCAGAATGGGACTGTTCCCCATTGCCCTTTATAGATTTAATCATAGTTTTCCCTGTTCTTTGCATGATGAACTCCAAACTGTAGTTTGGTTGGCAGCTCAGTATGTCTTTAAATCACTACTGGTTTCTCCTATGTCATTAATATTTTATTTATGTTGTATTACATTTTGCATCAGTCTCCATGCCAACAGTTCATGCCAGGAGCAATGTCTGATAGAATAATTTAAGTCCTCAGAGATATGAGCACTTTCTTTTCGGATAGTGTCATGAAATCAGATTCCTTTTGTCCTTCATTTTGCAGTGTCAGAGAGCCAAGGCTGGACGTGTTCCTCCTCTGCCCTGTGCCTGCAGCAGCATCCAACGAGGACACCTCTTCACGCAGCAAGAGTTGAGGACTAACACTCACTTAAGCCGGCATCAAGTGTCATCTACGACTGACACCAAATCCATAGGGAAAGGCAGAGCCTTTCTCTAGACCAGATGATAATTCTGGGAAAACACAAGGTTTTGAGTAGAAAGTCCCTTCCTCAGGACACTTACAAACTCTCGTTTGTGGAGTTGCACCATCCTGGCTACACCACCGTTACTGCTCTCGTTCCTGTGTAAGTGCAATCCATATAATGATTTCATTGTTTCCTGTTTATATTGTTTATCTGAACTGTAGGTTCCTATCTGCTTCTGCTTCTGTCAAGCAAATTCCTCTCACGCTAGACTGGAGAAGAATCCACTGGGAGGGAAGACAGAGGTCAGCTTAGCTCCTGCATAACCATATATAAGATGGTCACAATTCTGATTTATGTTGCAGATTTGCTGGGATCCATGTAAAGTGCCTTCTAGGAGATTTAGCCGATCTCTGCTGCTGAATGTCTATTTGTTCTTGGAAGCTGTCTTTCTCCCCTTTTGTCCTACAGTGGTAATAGTCAGTTTGCAGCACATAAAGTCCTGCAGAGCACAGACAGCAAAATGATGTCTGCAAGGAATATTCTAACCCTGTGCTCATTGCACTCTTCTGGTTTCCAGAGAAAGGCGTGATGCTCGCTGCTGTAGAGCACGTGGCTGGGACGGGGCGAGCTGATGGGTGTCTGGCCCCTGGCTGAGCCGCACTGGGACCTGCTGGCTTGGCATTCCTCTGCCCACGTCTCCTACCAGCCTCACTCCTCCAGCTGTTTTCTGGATGTGTGTGTTACACACCTGCAGGTTTGAGGATCACATTTGTTATTTCAGCCTTTAATAGATGTCAGATGTCCAATAAAGAGCAAGGAATGGTACTCGATCCTGCAGGTCCTGCAAGAGGGGGACGACTCTGCTGGGACTGCATGACTTCCATCCTGCTCTCTCTGGGATGCTCACCCGGCACCAGAGAAATGCAAACACCGGAAAGAAAATAAGTGGGAAAAGTGAGTAGAAATAGAAAAGAACAGTAAATTTCTCAGGTTTAAATAATAGAAGAATAAGCAGGAGGGTGCAGACAAAAAGGGATGGAGAGTCAAGGGAAAAAGCAGTAAAAAAGCATGAGTGTGTTTCTCCATGTTTAACAAAAAATGGATACAAGGGACCCCTAGAGGATCGTTATCTGAAATATCCAAAATCTCAATAAAATAATCTATCAATGAGGATAATCTAATGACACACAGGGAAGATGTGGCACTGAAAATACTTTAGAATCCTGGGGCCTGACAAATTTAAGTTTTCTCCCACCGTATTCTTAACATCCTAAGTCTGCAAGACTGAGGGAATGGTATTAATCACAGGTGTAGCCAAAGGCGGAGATCCAGGAATCACAACTGCCTTCATAAGCCTCTGCACCAGAGGCAATTAAAGAAAAATTAGTTTACTGGAGGGACTGTGGAGTTAGCACATATCATCCCAAGAAGCAATTTGTCACTATACAACACCTCTGTGTAAGCAAAGGGAAGGGGAAAGAAAGACCTAGGCAACAACCTCGGCTTATACACTTGGCTGCATTGATTTTCCATGCCAATTAATGCCAGCTAAGATACATCCCTGGAGACCACACAGTGAGCACTATAGGCAAAATTGTCTTGGTTGAGATTATGGATGCCTTTGCAGGCTTATGGTACCAGCCCTGCTTATTTGCTTCTGTTTCTTTTATTAAAAATCCACAGTGGTAAAGAAACTGATGTGTCTTCCTGGTGCTTGCAATGTAGTTGAAGCTGCCTGTTGCAGCAAGCCAAATCTATCCTCTATCTTGTTATTTTTTTGTTTTGTTTTGCTCTTTGTGAAATATAATGGGTGGCCCTGCTTATTTTCCCCAACTAGCAATTCCTTTATGGATCAAATTGCAAGCAGTCCTATAACTTTCTGACATGGCAGGATTATAAAAGACCTGCAGAAGTGTTGTGCAGTCTCTGCTGTGAAATCTGACAATTTAAGAGGTTCCACCCTGGTCCTGCCAGTGATTATTTTCGTTACCCTTTTAAAATTCACTTTTTTTTCTGCTCTGACAGGTATTAGAGAAATAAATGAAATCTGTAATCCTTTGTGCAGATGGGAGGGCATTAGATGATTCACTGGCTTTGAGGGTGCTAACAGCCATCCTTTACACATCTTGTGTTTGTTTAATGGGTAGTTTGCAGCTGTGGGATCATTGCTATATTTTGTAGTTTCATTCTATTATTAGCTATTAAAGGAATATGAGACCACAGACAGCATTGTATTAAACTACCAGTTCCCCTATTTATTTGCACCACCTGGGGATTAAACCAGATGCTGTCACTCTGCAGAGTTCTCTTCAAAGCAGGGGAGATATAATGAATACGTGATCAAAACACCCTCGCTTCGTCCCGTTGTGCAGTAATCACGGATGTGTTGGCTTGGGGGAAACGAGCAGCACCGAGCTTTTGCCCCACACGGCAGGAGCCGGCATGGGAAAGCAAAGCCGGTCCCTGAAGCCTTCAGTGGTTCAGAGATGGGAAATGCTCCACAGTCACGATGGACTCTTCCAAGGAGAAAGCCATCGCAGGAGGGTCCAGCAATACCCTCCGGGGCATGTAAATGCCCTGTGGTTCGCAAGATGGCTGCTTATTCACAGTGCCCAGAACCATGTTTATAATTAAAACTCTTTCAGTGACCTTTTGTGATCATTTCAGCTCATTCTGCCATGGCTGCTGGGCATGTTCCTGCCTTTCCAGGGGTTGATTGGGACCTCTTCACACAAGGGACAACATATTTATCTTGAAAATAGCATGGTAATCTGTGTTTTGGAGGCAAATTGGAAGAAACCATTGGATCTAGGATGGTGTATGAAATCTGTGGCAGAGCCGCTAGCTCATGTTCCTTGCAAGTGTAGGAAAAAGGGACACGATAAGTAAAGCAGCAAATGTACAGTCAATCATTTAGGTACTGTGAGGCTTGGCTGAGATAAGAACCCTTCCTAATTTTGCAGTGCCTCTATTTTTGCATTGCGGGAGGTCTGCAGCCTCTCAGACCTGTGTGGGTGGCATCCTGACCTGTCCCCTATCTGATCACCTTTCCTGAACAAAGTAAGGCAGCCACACAAGACCAGCACAACCCTTCTCAGTGCTCCACCTAACAGGCTTTGAGGTCAGCCGGATCAGGCCCAGCTTTTGCTGAAATATCCGAGTTGTACCCATCAGTGGCAACATTTTCAATTTCAGGTCGTGAGCTGCCAGCACAGGGTCTCCAATGCTAACGAACACCATGCCCTTTCTCCTCCTGCTGTTGCCAAGCATGGCTCCAGCTGCAGCAAGTGGTATACCAAAAGGCAACACTTCCAGAAAAGGTCTGAGTGAGTCATTTGAACATTAATTGGCATTAATGTTAAGCGTAGTTCTGTTATCTGGCTGCAGCCCAGCACAGGTTGACAGTGCTGGTGGTGTGTAAGTGGTGACTCTTGGTGGGTTTATGGTGCATCATCTCTGGAGCCAGGTAGCCTTTATGGTGTTGCTGTTCAGCGTTTGATGATAGCACGTTCTGGCTAATGATAAACATTCTCTTCCTCCTTCAAAAAATGTGGAAACTGCTAAGGGAAACGTGAAGTTGGTGGCTAGTGAGAGAAAGGCAAGGCATGTCCAGGAGCTGGACCCCTGCAGCCCTCACGTTCTCATGGAGCCCTCATAATAATTATGGATAAAGCACTGTTCTTCCAAACCACTTTCTAAAATAAGCCATCCAGATGGCTGTAAGCGAAGACCTAGTCATCAAGCTGAGTAATGCTTATTTTGAGGACATTAACTGAGAAATGTGTACAATTGTGCTGAATTATGCGCAAATGCAACTCAAACAGATGCACACACAGAAGCAGGAATATCACAAGTGTCAGACAGCGGTGGTTTGCACTGTCGTTCCGGTCCTGGTCTATGGGACAGTCCTGAGAGCTATTTAAGGGTGTCTAACATGTAATGCGTAAAGAGGAAGAAAGTCTTTTCTCTCCTATGGTTTATAGGTACTGGAATCACTCAAAAATATGTAACAGGAGATACTCAGTGCTAAGTGAAGATAAATCTTCTCGTTTTTCTTTCTGAGAGGAGATGGAGAGGTCAGAGAGGGTTTCTTATAGTCTGTGACAACAAGGGTATTTGATTTTTCAGGCAATACTGGGGTTCTTTCCCTTCCTTTCCCCCAGGGTGTCCAATTCAAACTTGGAAGAAACGAAATCTGAAAAGCAACACTGTCAGAGGAAAGCAAACCCCAGGTGCTCTGCTAGGGCTGCCTATGTCCATAGTGCAATAGAGTCAAATATAAATTCACCGAGATGTTTTCCAGCCAGCTCTGCCCAAACTACCACGCTTGTTTAGTACACGTACTGAAGTGCCTGGTAAGCGCGGAGAGGTGTGCTTGATGGCTTTTAATGGGCACACTCAGTGGGATGGCTTTCAGCAGCATTTACTGCCTGAGTGGCGAGGCATCGTCACAAGGTCTGCCCAGCTGTGGCGTGCTGGAAGGGTCTTGTTGGCTACCGCCAGTGCTTTATGTTTCTTGATCTCACTCCTCAAACCTTGAGAAAAAAAACTTTTTGCAGGGAACACCCCCCCCCCCCCCCCCATAGTGCACAGCGTTGTGGAGGCTGCTGCAACACTGCGTGTGCCTTGCATGGGGCCCACCTGCACATCGCAGAAGCTTCAACTGAGGAAAATAGCACCCGAAATTCAGTTTGTCCACTAAACGCCAATTTACATAACTAAACTTTGTGCTAATGTACAGCCTGAGTAATAATAATTGCTTTATTTATTTCTTTTCCTGAATGCAATTTTCATTTCATTTCATTTCATCTGTGAAATCAAGCCCTTTCCCTAGCTGGAAGTATGTGAGCGACCTTCACGTATAGGAAGATTATAGTGGTATAGCAGAAAAATAAAACTATTAGAAGCTCTTGAGGAATAAATTCAAACGCTCATTAATCTCTGTGGGCTGCATCACAAATCTGAATTTTTATAGGATGTGGGTGGTATTTTCAAAGTGAGTTGCTGGAATTGGTTGGCTTAGAGGATGACAACACGTTTCTGAGGCGCAGCCCTCTGCCTGAACAAGCTGCAGGCTGTGGTTTATGCCGTGCACGTCTCTGATCCAGGGTTGTGCCCCTGGCGTGGGAGCGGCTCCAGGTCCCTGCAATTCTAGTGCTGGAGAGCAGAAGGGCTGTGGGGCGTGCGTGAAGCTCTGGGACTGGCGCACAGAGCTGTTGCTAGACTAGGTTTGATTTTTCTGACATCCGCTAATTCGGTTACGGCATGCTTTTTACGTGTCTTTGCTTTATGCTTTTTTTCCAGGAAACAGTTGAACTGCCTCATCTGGGGCAACTCAGCTTTTTTACTGTGAAACCCCAGTCGAAGTTGAAGAGTGTGGTGGATGTGTCATCCCAAGAATTCTGTATCACTCCTGTCTTTCACCCAGCCCTCAGAGGAGTCCCTTATTACTGACAGTGCATCTTGGTATCACTGGAGACCTAAATGTCAGGAATGAGGTTACGCTGGCTTTGGCACAGGACAGGTGCACTTGACTCTTGAGCTTTCGCCTGTCTCTTAACTGCATCTGAGACCATCAGGTTTGTTGTTTTAAGCTGTCATAATGCAAAGATTTCTGACTCATCGCTGCAAGAAGAATAGCAAGAAATAAACCACTGTACTTCTGGAAGTTTAGGTTGCGACTGAAGTGCTATCTTTCATGAAGGACAGACTGTGCCTAGGAAGAGTAAAGGCTGGAGGCTGAATTCCAGCTCCAAGAAGGATGCATGCCAGAGGGATTCCTTATTAGAATTTGAAAAGAGCTGTCACTCACTCTGCTATCTGAGGTCTTGGTACCTCAGATCTAGGAATTTTCCACATTTTGTTAGTAATACTACTAAAATTTGAAGGACGGATGAAGAAAACCTTTCTTATTAGGTGAGATGAGAGCAGAAACATGATTTTGTTTTCAAGTTTAAAGCAGTTTGGTTTGGACTTAGGTAGGTAAGGATTGGAGGAGAACCTAATCTTCATATTCTTTAAATAAGTATAAATAGCTGAATCTCCACTTTGGGGAAGCAGCAGGTGGTGATTTGACCACAGTAGGTCCTAAACACAAAATTCAGCTGAAGGGAAAATTTTGCTTATGGAGCTTTTTATCTTTTATTTTGTGCAGGTGTGAATGAGTGTGATACTGGAAGATGCAGTCCCCTGGGAGCAAGGTAGATATTTACCAAAAAAAAAAAAAAAAAGACAGTACAAAAACAAAAACCTGAGTGCATCAAAGTCAGCTGAAGAAATATTGTCTTTCTTTCTAACAAGAAAGCAGCAGTTCAACATTTCTTTTGTTTAATAATACAATTTAATAAGAGCCAGATTCTTGTGGCTTTATGTGTTGTGAAAGCATGTAGGCAGGTTGCTATAATGAGCTGAAGAAAAACCCTGCAGAAAGAGGATTTTTCTTTTTTTTTTTTTTTTTTTTTTCCTGCTGTAGCTTTGGTTCTGCTTTAGAGCATCGCAGAGGCAGAGCGGCAGATTACTTGTTCATGAGCACAGCCTGCCGGTTCCAACTGCAACCAGTAGCGACGGGCACCGGTCCTCCTCCGTCACCCACACGAGTTTGTGTTTGAGTTTGGGAGTCCTTCGGTTTGTGTTTTCCTCTTGGGAATGGACGTGCCTACTGAAATCCCCATGAGATACCCACGGCCTTTACTCCATAGCACGAAGAATATATAGGGAAAGACCTTGCAGCTTTCTGCAGGGACAAGAGGTTTGAACTTTTACAGATAAAAGCCAGGAAAAAGCCTTCTGAAACAATGGAAAATAGTTCCTCTCCTCTCAGACCAGGCTACTTGGGTGTTGTGGGGCTATTGCAGGCTGTGGCATCAATTGACATTACCAGGCACAATTATTCCTTTTACCTTACGATGCTTTCTCTGGGCTGTACCCAGCATTTAGGTTCAGGGCTGGTTTTTAGCAGACTCCATAGGTATGTCTATGCCATGTTTAAATCCCTGAGGTAGCGCTGAGCTAGCTGGTGTGTCTGCACAGCTTGAGGGAAAGGTGTTCAGAGACTGGAGGTCATGCTGTGTGGCTGTAACTCCAGTCGAGGAAGGACTATTATTTTAACTTATGCCTGCTGACACCCATCTGTAACACTTTTTCCTCTCATTTCATTATACTTTTAGTTGCACCTTTCCCTCATCATCATCACCAAGGAAGGCTGCAGAACATGAACTCCAGAAATCTTTCCCTAAAGGTTTTAAAAAAAAAACCCAAACCACTAGAGTGCATGGGTTATAATTTATGCAAAATGATGTTCAGGCACAGCCAGGTGATGCTCACCTCAGTCTCCATGCTACAGCTCGGCTGCCGTGGGTGCAAATCTGCCTTCATTCTCTTGGCTTTCCTGCCTGCAGATGCCTGTTCCCACCCTGTTCTGCTCTGAAAGCAAAACCTGCTGCAGGTTTGTGGTTCAGGTCTGTAACACCATCTCCTCCACCCTCCCCTTAGGGAAGTGGTAGCTGGTTTTCTCCAGGACCCCATTCCTCTCTGCAGCTCATGTGCCTGTGATGGGCTACCTCTGCTGTCACGCACCTGCACCAGATTTCTCATGATGATACTTATTGCAGCAGAAATGGTGACTGTGGAACATCATGAGAAATGTGTCCTGGTGTAAGGGCTAGATGGTAGCAGGGAGTGAGTCAGGTGTTATTAGGTACACAACACATGGTTAAGACCATTTAATAAACACGAAAGTCTCCCTCAAGTTGTGTCTTCTTACTCTGCAGTGAATATTGCTTCTGATGAGGTATCTCTCTTCACTCACTATCGTACTTTAATCTCAGTAACACTGGTTTGTAGAGATCAGATACTGCCAGAAAGCCATGAGCTGGAGTAACTGCTCTTAGATGTGCTTAGTGACTGCCCCTCAAATGAACTTGGTGGCCTCTCTTTAGCTAGAGGCTTGCCTAAGTGTTACTTCTACAGGCTTCAAGTTTGATGGCCCTGAGAGCTGTGACATGGATATGGTGTCACTGTGGACTTTGGGGGAAGAAAGACCAAAATAAAAGTCACTAAGCTGTGAGCTCACCTGGCTGGCTGCAAACGCAGAGCTGGGAAGCTGAATGTGGTCTTCTGAGTAGCTTGCTGAAGCACAGTCTGTCTGTCCTGGCTGGCTGCAGGAATGACTGATAAAAATCAGTCAGTGCTGTTTCTAAATGTGCCCAATGATCTTCTTTATAGGATAAATTCACTTTTCTTGTTTGTGTTTGGGAATCATCACGCAGATTTGGCCCGAAGCATGTTATTGTGCAGAAAACACTTTTGCATAAAATCAGCTTTTTAATTTGATGGAAGCTTTCCTCTTCAAATAAAAACCTTGGAACGATTTGTCACAACCCCTGTTCCACAATCTTTGCAATCAGAAGTGATGCTGGATACCAGTAAAATGAGAGTGGGAGACCTGTTCTGAGAGCACGGCTACAGTGCATGATGCTGTCAGCCACTGGGGTACAGGGAAAGGTTTCCTTTCAGGATTTGTTTGCTTGCTTTCAAAAGCAACTTGCTATGGAATCTGTGTGCCACCATCCAAATGGATGTACAAGAGAATGACCTTCATCCTAAGGAAGACCTCAGCCATCCTCGACACACAGGTATGGTGTGACACCTAAAGCTGCGCCCACCACAGGGGTAGCTGCAGGAGAGGAGCCTGGAGTCATAGAATCATAGAATAGTTTGAGTGGGAAGGGACCTCTAAAGGTCATCCAGCCCAACCCCCCTGCAATGAGCAGGGACATCTTGAATCAGATCAGGTTGCTCAAAGCCCCCTCCAACCTGACCTTGAATGTTTCCAGAGATAGGGCATCTACCACCTCTCTAGGTAACCTGTTCCAGTGGTACATCACCCTCATTATAAAAAATTTCTTCCTTATATCCAGTCTAAATCTACCCTCTTTTAGTTTAAAACCATTACTCCTTGTTCTATCACAACAGGCCCTGCTAAAATGTTTGTCCCCATCTTTCTTATAAGCCCCCTTTAAGCACTGGAAGGCCGCACTAAGGTCTCCCCGCAGCCTTCTTTTCTCCAGGCTGAACACCCTCAGCTCCCTCAGCCTGGGCTCGTAGGAGAGGGGCTCCAGCCCTCGGGTCACTTTTGTGGCCTCCTCTGGACCTGCTCCAACAGGTCCATGTTCTTCTTGTGCTGAGGGCTCCAGTGACTGTGGCACAGAAATTCATCTCAGCACCAGATCCCCCTGCACTCCTGCTGTGTAAGCCCTAATTAAACCCTTGCAGTAGAATAATTAATCATTAGTAAGGGAATTAAGTATTAGTCTGTATTATAGTAAACATTAGTTATATATTAACAAGCTCGTTAGCTATTCATTAACCTTTTAAGCCCTTCCAAATCCCCTTTATCACACTGCAGGTTTGTGTTAAATATCTGTCTCAAATGACCTTAAGCGAGTGCACTTTTTCTTGCTATTAAAGGCATTACAAATTCTAGAATCAGTTTAATTATTTTGCCCCTTTGGTTATTATATCTCTTCCTATTTGGCTTTATTTAAATTCAACTATAGCAAAGACTTATCTCATTATTGATATGGAGCCATTAAAACCTCTCAGAGTTTGAGGGAATCGCTTCCCAAAATGATCTATGATAACCGGGGCAATGATTCATTTTTCCTATTGTTGCTCTTGTGCTGCTTGCACTGGGCATTGGCAGATCTTATCCCTCACATCCTAGGGATGGGCCCTACAAAGGACGTGCCCTACAAAGATGCAGGGCGGGGACCAGGAGAGGGTGAAGCCAATGGGTATATATAGCCCCAAATAAGATTCAGAGAGTCACAGATCCATTTTTGGCTCCTAACTTCCAGCTTATTAAGGCAAATCCTTGAATTTCTCTGCACTTCCCTTCCCTCACTGGAAGCTAGGGTTATTTCTCCTGTGCCCTCTCTATCCTTTTTTAGTAAAAACGTGAGCTCTTTAAGGCCATAGTTTGTGCAGGCTGGTGTCCTGCAGGGTTTACAGCCCAGTCACTGGCAAGGCAAAATGATGGGCACGAACCAAGTGGGTGAAGAAGGGAGCAATGGGACCTGCTGCCCATAGCATCCAACTCTGCAGTGGTGAGAGATTTGTGGGCAAAGCAAGGGCAGAGCTGCTTTTGGGGTCAGGCTGGGTCACAAGGAAAGTATATTAAGCTGGTGAAGAGTCTGGAGCACAGGCCTTATGAGGAGCAGCTGAGGGAACTGGGGTTGTTCAGCCTGGAGAAGAGGAGGCTGAGGGGAGACCTTATCGCTCTCTACAACTACCTGAAAGGAGGGTGTAGTGAGGTGGGTGTTGGTCTCTTCTCCCATGTAGTTAGCAATAGGACGAGAGGAAATGGGCTCAAGCTGTGCCAGGGGAGGTTTAGGTTGGATATTAGGAAAGATTTCTTCATGGAAAGGGTGGTCAAGAATTGGAACAGGCTGCCCAGAGAGGTGGTGGAGTCACCATCCCTGGGGGCATTCAAAAAACGGGCAGAGGTGGCACTTTGGGACATGGTTTAGTCTAGTCTACCCTTGATTGGTTTAGAGTAGACTTGGTAGTGTAGGTTAATGGTTGGACTGGATGATCTTAAAGGTCTTTTCCAACCTAAACGATTCTATGATTCTATTTGTGATGTCTGGATAGAGGAAACATCTATCTTCCCCATCTGAAAGCTCTCTTGCAGGACAGTCCTGGTAGCCTTGGCTATGAAGACACGGCTTTCCTTTCCCTGCCTGTTGGTTACCGAGGGAGGCAAATGCAGACAAAATTAAGAAGGGAAAACCTGTTTGCCAGGTTCCTGCTTGGGGCATGAGAGGCAGCAGAGGTGCTCTGCAGCAGGGTGCTGCCCAAGATGCAGGATGGGTGCTGCCTCCTCCCTCCCCACCTGCAGCCCAGGGCTGCAGCCCAGACCTGGCCCCTGGTGCAGGCAGATCCACTGTCAGCTGGTGATGCATTTGAAACCCTGTCCACGCTGCTCGCTGTTGGAGTCTCCTGTGTTTTTGGTGATGGACTGTGTCCTGGCTTGTCCTTGCTGAGTGATCCTTAATCTCTTACATCTTTTAATTAGGGCAATTTCTTTTGGCCTGCTGGAAATGCTTTTCTCATGTAGATTAATTAAAAATAAAGCCTAGCTCTGACAATTTAATGTGCTGTGAGCTCTGGTCAGGATGCAGGCAGCTTTCTAAGCCATTATTCATGACACTGTTCTGCTTCTTATTTACTTCTAAACCGTGTTTTGTGGGAACTGGGGATGGCAGTCATCCTCTGTGAATTTAGGGGCAGAATAAGTCCAGCTGTGAGGGCAAAGCTATGTATGAAACATCACCTCCACCCTGTGGGCTTCAAAGCCCATCCCATGCTGCTGAAAGCAGCGGCAGGATGCCAGGTGCCCTCGGGCAGCTCCTTTGTTTCAGGATTTGCACCTCTGGTCAGCAGGGGTTCCTGGTTTAAAACCTTGCAGTTCAGCTATTTAAAGGCATGTTAATGGTTTCTGCTGTTTGCTGCCTTTCTGTTAGCAGCAGCCACCTGGTTTGGTGTTTGCAAGGGGTGAAACAATTGTCTGAAGACTTGGGCAGTCAGCAAATCAATATTGGCTAGTTAATGGCTTTGTTCTGATCTTCCTCAGGGTGTCTATTTAAGTTCTAGTTTGATTGGCCTGCGGGATTTGCAGAATTAGAACGGATGTCTTGGAGAATATTCACCCTTGTGTGGATGACTTCAGGTTAGTATCATCTTTCTCTAACTTATTTCCCATAAAAAGTCATAATTCTCTATCTACAAAGAGTTTGGGCAATGTTCCATTCCTTCGCAGTACAGATTTGTCCAAGGAATATTAAAACCTATATTTCAAAGCCAGAATTAAGAGCTGTTACAGACTGGATCAAATCTAACCCAGCAGATGGGTTGATGGGACGCTGGCCGGCCATGGGGGTCTCACTGGGGATGGGAGGTGGGACAGGGGACTTGCGCATCGCAGGTCTAATCTGATCCGGGACCCACCTACTTTGATTTTTCCTCTTCAAACTCAGTCCTCTCAGGGCTCTTTTAGTAAGGCTTCTTAATTTTAATTTCCTATAAACAGAGCTTGGAGAATAAACCATGAATCTAACACCCTTTCTGTTGATAGCACATTAATACGTAGTGTGCTGCTTCCTTGTGTGTGTTTCTGGGACCAGATGAGAAAAGCGCTCTGATGAAATGCGATTTTGCTTGTCATGAATATTTATATAAGAAATCTTAGTGCTTTGATAGTTCCTGGAATGTAAATGCAAAAGGGAAGGAAGCAGATATTTTTAACAGTATTTTTTTAATACACCTTTTAGTCCCATTTTGCAGACCTAGAAAATATTATGCTCTTTCATAGCAAATACCTGAATGCAGGGCAGCATGCTAACTAGCTGTGGCAGGACTGCACTGCATCACTTATACAGATGCCATAAGAGCAGCGGCAGTAGCTGACGGGGCACGGCTATACCTCTGCTTGGGCCCACATAATTCAACAAGCTATTCACAGCAGGGTGTTACTTGTGCTGACCAGAACACGTGGTGACTGCAATATTCAGCAGTAGGAGAACATTTCTGTTGGTGTTGCTGGACTTTAGGACAGGCTTGTTGTTGAGTTGCATCTAAACATACAAAATGAAAGTGTATCATAGAGTTTCCACTTAACTTTCTCGTGAGACTTAATAAGCAATACCATAAGAAATGGAAATTGTAGTCTTTATTATATGTTCTACCTAGAATAGTTCTGCTTAAATTCCTACGGGATGCTAAAACACTGAATGGGAAGCGTAAAGCAATGCTTTGATTAGGAGCCAGGTGCAGAACTGTAGTGAAACAAGTTTTTAAGACAGTGCTGTGGCAACAGAGCTGGTTTTCCAAAACTGAAAAAAGTTTTACTCAGTGGCTGGAAAGGGGTGTGGGAAAAAAGCAGTATCGCCATGAAAAATATTCCTTCTTATGGGGAAAACCGAATATTTGAAATCAGCAACATTTTCTGTTTTAATTAGCAGAAGACAGCCCAAAACAATGAGTTATTCATGCAAATATTATTACTTGCAGTGTCTGTCTTACACTGGCATTTTGACACTCTCTGCTAAAGGTTGACATTTAAGTGTTTCATCACGACACTACGTTGCAAGAGCTAGCTTGCAAAAGCAGCAGATTTCCCATATTTGCAAACACAGCTACGGGAAACGCTACCCTGTGCTGGAGCACTGTAAAGTATTGCTTATCCAGATGGGCTAATCCAGGAGCAAATGCCATTTCAGTTGTCTTACCAGCTAAAGCCTATAAAATTCAGTGTTACCCATTTAACTTTTGATTGCACACTCAATACGAGCACTATGCTTGTCTGAAGCCAGCTGAGATGAATTTCTGTTCTTAGAAGGTAATTTTACAAACACGTTAATATGGATACAGTAATTGCAAATTAAGCACCACAAATGAGGAGTCATTTTTGCAGAATATAGTTGGTCACAGAACCTTTAGTTTCTTAGTTTTATTCCTTTTAAATGTATTGTAGTTCAAGTTTTGCCTTTTGACTCTCTTGGGCTTCAGAATTCCTATGGCAAAATTGTTTCATATAATGATTTTATTGTTCACACTGCAGAAAAGCAAAAAAAAAAAAAAAAAAAGGCATGTATTGGATAGTCAAAAGATCAGGCAAATATTTCACTGAATGTACAACAAAATATTATGAGGTAATTTTATTTTTTTTCCCCATTTTTAGGTAAAAATATTACAGTATACAAGATAATCTTATTAAAGGTAAAAATACAGTATTTTGCTTTTTCTCTAAACAGATCTACGTACAGTACACTTTTTTTTTTGTACAAATATAACTGTTACTCTATTAGGCTATCTGTGTTCTCATCTGGCACTTAAGAACTGATCACAGGTCACCTTCTGGTTCTGCTTGTTTTTCTTAGCTGATACCTAAACGTAATGTTCATCTTATAGTTGTCTCTTGTAAACAAACAGCACAGTTCAGTGGTTCCCAAGTAGTAAGGTGTGCTTTAAGTAGCTGAAATCATGTAGCTAAACGCAAAAACCCAAGCAATCCAAGTTTGCGGTTGTGTTGCGCAGACTCATCACTTTCCAGTCGTAAAAGTGCAATCCAAGTACTTGTAGCCTTTAAAACAGTTTTAATCCCTTCCTCATCCTCTGTAAGAGCCAAACACATAAAACAATAATTTCTACAATGATTTTTCCTTTTTTTGGTCAGAATGCTCTCAGTGGAATTGAAGCCTTTTCATATTGATTTAAAGGTTTGAAACTACTGGGCTATGTTCTTCACGATTTATGTCACCCTATGGCTTGCTGTTGGACCTCTGGAATCTGAAAGCTGAGCTGAGTTGCATCGCTGTCACTGGATTAATGTTGTTCCTTGAACTGAACACATTAGCACAATATATATTATTTCTGGGTATTCCTGGGAAGTGCGTTTCACATCATTATGAATATTTCAGTACACTGTTGTTGAAGCTGGAATCATCTAAGGGTAAAAGAGAGGCTAGGCATGTACAAAGAGACCACATCCATTAGTGGACTAGCTAATATAGCTGGAAAAGGCGGAGAGGAGTTTTTGGCTGGGAATCCCTTTATCAGGTTCTAGCAGAGGGGTGAAAGGACGCTTTACCCAACAAGCTTGGTCCATTTTTTCCAATGCTGTCATCCAGTCTAAAAGGTAGATGACCTCTACCTGCCATACTTTGCCTTGGTCATTTCAGCAGATGATTTCTCATTTGTTTATTAACTCATTAACCACAGTGCTGTTCAAAGTTATCTTCATGGATGCCCGTGTAAACATAAAAGGAGAGTACACACCCAAGGACAGGAATTTTTAAAACTTTGCAAGGAATATGCTTGGCACATTTTTTCTTCAGACTTCACCCAATTCTGATCAGTACAGTCTCAGTTGGTATAAATGAGCACAGTTGCATTGTCTTCACTAGAGCCAGATGGGTGAAGATCTGGCTTTTTTGCCTTTAACTAGAGGTGCCTTCCCTATGGCGCATCTATTTCTGATGTCAAAGGGCATATATTTTTACCAGTAAGTCACTTTTGTATCATAAAAGATTTAACTGGTAACTCATTAAGCACAGGAGTAATGCAAAGTGCTCCTACCAGTACTTCCTAGTTAGCAAAAGCTGAGTGTGTGGTACCCACCTTTTGCATGGTTTTTGCCCTCCTAAGATGCTGGTTGAGACTGAATAATGTTTAGAAAACCAGTTGCCTCCCTCTGTGTTCAGCATCAAATGTCCTTATTTAAGTTCTTCCCAAATTTGTCGCTCAGCTGCTGTATTAGTCTTGCCAGCTCGCCAGTAGCTTGTGACTTTTCCTCTAAGAGTTCATAGCGGAGACTAGAAATATCTTGTTTAATCTCTTTAAGCTCTCCTAAAAGGAGGAAAATATTCTTGTTAGCAATATTGAACAAATAATTAATCTCTATGGTTTTAAGACCTGAGAAAGCATTAATTTCAGTGTCCCTGGTCATGAATATGTGTGGAGCTCTGTATGATGTCCCTGCATTTCTGCACTTAATATTTGAATTAGCTTGCAGTAGTGGTACTGACAGCACTAGCAAGTATGTATGTAAAGTTCATCTTTTTTCTCATCTCCACATATTCATCTCCACCTACACAGGGCATTTGCAGGAGGGTAGCAGTTAAGAGGTGTTAAAAGCAGGTTCTTTTCCATCTGCATATAAATTCTACATGACACCATGGCCATACAAGTCCTTATCCAGTTCCAAAAATGTCCTTGGGACAGGCATGGGCAGTACAGTCAGAAATTGCTTTTCTTAGATCCCAAGACAAGGTTAGGTGTTGGCAATATCACGGGTGTTGTAAAGCAAGGAGAGGTAGAACTATAGGGCGGAGCAGGATTATGTAAAGACAGATCCTATAATACTGTCCTGGTTTTGGCTGGGATAGAGTTAATTTTCTTCCTAGTAGCTGGTATAGTGCTGTGTTTTGGATTTAGTATGGGAATAATGTTGATAACACACTGATGTTTTAGTTGTTGCTAAGTAGTGCTTGTACTAAATCAAGGACTTTTCAGCTTCCCATGCTCTGCCAGGTGCACAAGAAGGTGTTCACCTTAGTGCGAGCACAAGCACGCTCTCTGTCTACAGAGGATGTTGTCTAAGATCAACCGTCTTACTGGCCACATCATTAGCAATAACATTACATGCTCTAGTCTGTGTCTATTACAAAAATCCACTTGCCTTCATTGACCTCATCATTTTCTCGGTCAACCTGAGCCTTCAGTACATACCGCTTAATCAGACGTTTCATTATTTTCTGAAAAGAGAACAGAAACACTTATCTTAACATGAGCTTATCTGCATTGCCTTAATTCTAGACTCATTATGAGCAATTCAAATGCCTGATTTCACTATGGATAAAACCTGGCTTCAGAGGATGCAAAGAGAATTTTTTATTGATTTACCATTTACTTTATATTATGAATTTGTACTACAATAGTTGATAAACAACCATCCCATAATGAGCCTACATGTGAGGCACTTTGGGGTATTTTGTGGGGTGCACATGAATGTAGAATATGTCCCACAGACAGAAAGAAAACACGGATGGTCCAATAGCAAGCTAAGAAATGGGATCCAGAGACTTCCTTTAGCATGTTGCTGTTTAATGTGTCAATAAAAAATACTTTACAGGAAGAAATAAGTGGTTAATTAATGATGTTAGCAAATTCACTCGTGATGATGAGCTAAAGATCTGACCCGAGGTTAACAGAAAGACTCTGTTTGCCTTGCAATTGGGGTTTTAGGAGAGAAGATAAATTTAGCAAAGGACAGAGAAAAGAGAGTTTGAACAGAAGTGGAGAACTTGGCTTAAGTGAGAGAAGTTTCTTAGGGAAATGGCAGATGCACAGGGAAAAAAATAGAGCCATGTAGATTTATAAAATGGGATATGATTGTTAGTAAGGAACAGCGTATATGGAAATAGTAGAAGATGGCTATGGATAGGAGCTTGCAATGTGATATTGTTCCAAATATGCATAAGTTACATTTATCTAGAAGGCAAGTAACTTTGGCAGTATTGGGCTACACACTGGGTTACAGCTGAAGGCCTGCGTCATTGCCAGTTCTTCACTGCAGAAAAAACACTCATCAATGGGGAAAAAAAACCCTCAACTGTGATAAACATAAAAAGGATTGCTCTATCAGAGACAATGATTTAGGTGCATCCTCTGCAAACAGAGGAGAGCTCAGTGAGCCTCCAAGAACAGATACACAAATGTCTTTCATTGACCAGATGGCCGCTGTCAAGGGAAAAGCCTCTCCCAGCATGGGCTCACTTATTCACAGAGCAATCACATGTCTCTGTTTTGAACATCACTGAAAAGTGCTGCAAAGAGTGTGAAATCTGAATTAAGAAATCAGTACACCTGCTCTTTTTTCTTAGTAGTCAAATATGGATTATAGCAGTGCAAAAGGCATCTAAACACCAAAGAAGGATCCAGTAATTTGTGTATGTCATGCAGTCATGGAGTATGGGATGTCTAAGACTGTCCTTGTACCAAGGAGGCATCTGGCTAACCAGGTGAGTCATTAATGCAATAGAGATGAGGCACAGTGCACGTACGGTGTGTTGTAGGTGGCCAAGGTAGTAGAATCCAGAGGGAGGTAGGGTTGTCACCTGAGAAAACATAAATGAAGTAATGTTTGGGGAAAGTAGGGAAATCCTGGATCCAAAAAGAAATTATTTTTTTCAGAACAGACGACAGAGGAAGTTTAGACTAAAACAAAGAATCAGCACACAGTGAATGCTCTTATTACTTGGAAAAATATGATAACGTAATATCTATCTACTCCAGTTTTCATACAGCTTGTATTCTTGATGGACACTACTCAAATGCTACCCTGTATTAACCACTATGAGTGATAGAAGTCACAAGCTTAAAGCTGCCTAGTCTATCAAATACATGTTGTAGTCAGATTTGTCTACAGAAACTAAACATTAAAAATGTGACCACTTTTTAACAAGAGTCTACTTAGTCACTTAGTAGATATTTCTGCCAATAGCTTTAGGAAAGCAATTCAGTTTTGTGTCAGTATTGCACTGTGGCTTCTAAACTTTGCTTCTCCCTTTCTCCTCAGTTCTGCTGCTCTTAGCTATGAGTGAAACAGCCTCTTGGCAAAATAATCCTGGTTACTGTAGGGAAATGCTGAACAAAAATTCCAGACAGCCTCTTGGTAATGAATGCTAACCTTGAAACAATTCAAATACATCTGATTTCTTTTAAGTACTGTTCCCCCATTCTCTAAAAGTTAATTGAAATTCTTCAGTTCTTAGAGATCTTTTATACTGTGCAACACTCAACTACTGAGTGTTGGTCTTAAGAGAATAGGGTCTAGGAACAGGTCAGGCATTTGTGAATTATAACTCTGCACTGAATTCAATCTTTTTTATGTATTAATTGGCACAACCTTCAAGCTCTGTATTTGCCATCAGCTATCTGAACACCTTCTATACTTTCTAGTACAAAAGGAAACGAGAAGAAAAGGACAGATTTGTGGCCAAGGCACTGGCACAGGACTCATGAGATTTGGGGCTCAGTTTCTGGTTCAACCATAGGCTTTTTGGGTCTTGTAAGTCCTGCTGGACTTCAGTTTCTTGTCTTTAATGTGGAGGCCATAATGTCTTCCCATTTCGCTATTTATAGTGTTTTATTCCAGACTTCACCTCTATGTGCTGTTGAAGATCACATTGTTACAGACCTTAACCCTGCTATTTAATTCACAGGTTTCTTCTCAATGCTGTGTTTGTGGACACTGCAGATGTCATCTGGCATGAGTGTGGGAGGTCCCAGGGCAGCACTAATGGGAGGAAATGCTTTGCACCTTCACGTCTCTGGTCAAAATCGGATGCAAGTCAGCAGTGAGAAATTACTCACTGGGGCATCAGATCTCAAACCTGGTGATCTCAAATGCAAGTTATCGGTTAGGCAGTAGAAGAGCTCAAGAGTGAAGTGAGCAAAGGACTATGCTCATTTCTCACCTCTTTGCTATTTTGTCTCTCCAAACAGTAAAGAAATATACTTCTGAGCCTTTAGAAGTACAACTATTCCTTTTATTTTTTTCCTGACAAATCCTTTCCTGAGTTTTGTAGATTAAGTCATTGATGAGAGCATGACTGCAGTGCTGAAAGTGGGAAAAACTTGTGAACTTAGCACAGCATTTTAGCAATGCTCCATCTTAAAGTCTCAGCTCAAGAGAGGTTGATAAAGGCATCATTTTGCCTGGGCTAGTTTATTCCCAGATCACAGCAGCTGTGTGTTGACTTTTTCTTCCTACTTTTCAAATTATTGCATGTTTAGGTTCTGTGTATTTTTGTTGTCCCTCAAGACCACTGTCTGTATGTACATGCACTCCAAGTACGCAGGCTGCAGATACGTCACTTGATAAATACCACTAAAGAAAACAGTTCAGCAAGAAGCTGCAGAGAAAACTTGCTGGCCAGATTATCAAACTGTTTGTTCTTTATATTTAGGTAATCAAGACTATTGCACTCTTCTTATATTATTCAGGCAATTTCTTCCTGCAGCACCTGAAACTTTCTAAGATCCCTTGAAGGCAAGCCTAATAGGAGCATTATTAAAGCAAAATAACAGGTAGTTATCTTTCTCTATCTATTTTTCACAGCTGCCTTTGGCTTTTTCAACCTTGGAAATAAGGGTCTACTTTACCACAAACATTAGGTGGTGTCATTCAGAAATAATAGCTACAGGAAGAGAACGAGTCCAGCAGAGACTGACACATTTTTCCATTACCTGTAGGTTTGAATGGATGGGAAGACGTCAGAAATGCTGAAATGCTATTTTGAGCGTGACACAATCATCTCTTCCCTTTGCCTTTGATGGTATCAAACCAACTAACTCCAGATGCCAGAGTGAATGTATCCTATTTCTAACTTAGATTTTTAGACATGCCTTCTATCCTGGCACAAAAGCCTGGAAAACTTTTAAAACCAGTAAAAATTTATTACTGGTCTGCTGTACAGCCTAGGAGCCCGTTGTGCTGGATGCTGTGCCAACACAAGACAAACCAATTCTAGAACTGCCATTTTGCATTTTGTCCAGTTTAACTATTACTTTCCTCAAC
Organism: Pelecanus crispus; assembly: GCF_030463565.1. Taxonomy (NCBI): domain Eukaryota; kingdom Metazoa; phylum Chordata; class Aves; order Pelecaniformes; family Pelecanidae; genus Pelecanus; species Pelecanus crispus. Next base: position 4,703,867 of record NC_134650.1, read on the forward strand.
TTTCTTTAATGTCAGTTCCTTCAAACATATCACTTGCCATCAGATTCCTTTTCACTTTATGTTAAAAAATAAGGAAAAACCCCTGTGGGCTACATTTTGTGTATTGTGTTACCCTACTACACATGTGTGCACATGAAATAATACATCTGCTGTCACAAACACTCCAGCTGAGACAGACAGTTGCGTTAATTCCTGTGATGGCTGGGGTACCCCGTGCCACCGCTGCAGCCACAGGTATTTTTGAACCATACCACATTGCAGGTTTAGCTTGGTAGGACAAGTCACTGCCAGAGAAAGCACATGCAAATGTTAATGCAAAGGCTGGACGGATGATGCTGTGTCATGACAAATGAAATGCTGTCAATGCAAGACTGGAGGATTAAAGCTTGAATGGTATTTCTTGTACTAAATTAAATACCCTTGAGTGGAATTAGCGTGACAAATGCTAACACCAGGTGTATTTCCATGGGTGATAGGCTGCGTTTTTCTCTGAAGTGCCCCAGCCCGGTCCTGTGCCCGTGCTAAGCCACAGCCCGGCACATCACAGGATGGCATCGACTGGAAGAAAGCAAACATGACCCTTGCAGGTAAGAGCTGTTCACTGACAGATCCCTTCCCTGGCTCCTGCTTTCATGCTGTGATTACCTGATATCTTGTGGGCTTGTTATAAGCGTTCTTCCCAGAAAAGTTTTCTGTATTTCGAGTGCTAGAGTGAAAACGAACTTTCTGAAATTATAAAACATCATGATATAATTAAATCAGTGATAGCTTCTCATACCCAGACAGCCCCAAACTAAACCGAGCTGTATAAAAACAGTAGGGAACGGTTCAACGTATGAGCAGAATAAAAGCCAGCACATTCAGGTCTAAAAAAGTAAACTTTTAAAAGACAGGAAAGGGTCATAACCCACAAAATACTAAAAAAAGTTGGATTCTAAGTTGTCCGGACAAAAAATGGTATTCTCACACAAGTTTTAGACAAGAAGGTGTTAAGAGGCACAAAATATGTTAATCTCAAACAGATTGGTGATTATTGATTTAGAACACAATTTAAGAAAGGAAGAAAAATAAATACTTGTGTTTAAAGAGAACAAATCGATGTGATGCAAAAACGAAATCTGAAACAGAATTGATTTTCATCAGTCTTTTTAAAACAGTAGTACAATTTGCTACTTTTTTAGCTCAACAAAGAAACGCTTTTTTTTTTTTTTGATAGAGCACTATTTTTTATCAGTGGACATCACAGCTACTAATTTTGTACTCTAGAAGTTTTGAAGGACTTTTCTGAAGCCTACACACAATATTTTTAAGCTATTTCTTTGTCACTGTTTTCCACCTCTGAAATTTTGGTCCAAGTGCTAATGAAAAAGAAATCACTTATTCAAAAGAATAAATTCATATCATAGACCCAGAGGAGCCAATACATATCATAGACCTCTACACCTATATATGCAAGCGTACGTCCAGGGAAGGCCCTAGGTAAGGGATTTTCTTCCCTGACTGGACCAGAGATCCTGAGAAATAGATGATTTTTTTTTCTTTTTTTTTTTTTTTTTTTTTTAAATCAGGATGCTCATAATGGTTGGAGTAAAAGTCTGAAGTAACCATGTAATTTTTTTTTTTTTATTTCTCACTCATCGGGTGTGCCATGGTCTTACAGACACTGTTTTGAAGATGATCTGTGAACAAAATCAACAGGCAAGCAGGAAATGACTGATACTCTTAATTGTTTATGTCAAAGCCAAGGAAACTATGAATTTTGCATAAGTTCCATGAAAAAGGGCAAGCCAGACACTTTCACTCATGTGGCTTGGGGAAGGAGAGGCTTAGAAAAAAATTTTATTCCTTTGGTTTATGCTTTGAAGAAGAAATTAAATTTCAAGCAAAGCAAGCTTCGTGTGGTTAGATTCAAATAATGTTTTAAAAATACTATCTTTTTTAATCATTATTTGAGATAGTTAAAAGACAAGCATTTCTTTCATTTCAAGACTCCACTGTTCTAGTGAGTCGTTCAGTAATCAATAGAGTTGTTAAATGAATTTATAGAGTAAAATGCCCCCAAATGCTTGTATATCTTGGCAATGCTCACCATCTTGGGTAGATTAATTGATAACATGGAGGAGACCCCATGGATATACTTCTCCCTCCAGCTGAGGCTCTGGCAGAGACTGAATGAACATCAGACCTGAGCAGGTCTCTTAAAGTCATGGGAGCATGATCTCCTCCAAGGCCGTGGGCTTTGCCTGGAGCTGAATGGCTCACCATGAGTTGTTGTATTGCTCATCTGTTTGGTCCTTCAAGGAAAGCCCAGAGATCCAGACAAAGCCCAAAAGCAGGCTGCACGTTACAAAGGCAAACTCTGCAAAGCCTCCTCCAACTTTCCTTCTCCTCAGTGACTCTTAGTACGCCTCTTCCCTTCTGCCAGCTTAAAACTGGGGGTAGGCTGCCCACATCTCAGCTGCCCTAGAAAGGCGGGCAGCCTGCCAAGGAGCCACATTGGCCTCTCACATGCAGGGACTGTAAGAAATAACAAACAACACATTTCAGAGGACTTTTCTTTTCCAGCAGGAATGGGTTCCCAGTGTTGTTCTCTTGTTTCAAACCCAGTTTGAGATGAGAAAATTAAATAAAGGCCAGGACACTTTCAAGCAAAGCTGCCTCCTTGCATCTTTGGATCCACTGAATTTAACAACAGCAGCGGAGCAGCTGTGGCTGAGTTCCTGTGAATGTTTTGGGCATTTTCTTCTCCAATGTAAAGCAGGTGGACTTGCCCTGTGAGTAGGATTGTGTTTGTTATAAATTTATGTGGTGGGACCACTTCATCCCAGTGATGGTCTGCACATTGTTGCAGATAATAATTTCCACAGGCAACATAATTTTCTCTAATTTCTCTGCCATTTTCCCATGGGGGAGCAAAGCTAATTCGGTTGGGAAGGGTTTGGGTGTTAACCATATTCTTGCATCTCTCTTGCTTTGTCACGCAGACACTCACTAGTGCTGAGGAAAGCATGCCGTCGTGTAGCCAGTATTAGCAAAGCAAATTTCTGTTTCAAATGACCAAAGGGATGGTGGCTGAGGCAGGATCCACCTATTAGCGGCTACACATCACTAGGCAGATGTAAGTAGAGAGGTTGTTAATCATAGCTTTAGGTATTTAGGAGGTATTATTAAGCCCTGCTTGCAAACTTGTTCCCAAACCTGGAATGACAGAAAATGTTGTAATGAAAGTAAAATTAATTTGGAAATCACTTAAAGGAAGGTGGATGTTTTGAAGAGGCTTAAAGGCCTGCTGGGTAGATGAGGAGCCAGACAAGCTGGGATCCTATTTGTGCCTCTGCTTTTCTGCCTTTGGTCTTTGACCTTGCTTATTTGGCCTTGGGAAACTCCCTTATAAAAGTGCCTGCTTTTATAAAAGTTGCTCTTTTCCCAGTGTCCTGACACTGTCTAGTGCAATGGAGGCCACAAATCTGGGATGGCCCTCTAGATGCAATGTAATCCAACTTATATGCAATGAGGAGGCTGAGGAAGAGGCTGATCTACCCTGGTCCACCTGTATACCATGCAACCCCCTCCAGAAGGTCCCTGGCACGAATCTTTTCTACAAAGAAGGTGAAAAGTGAAGATACAACATACCCGTTGTTTGGAATTCAGCATCCCCATCTCAAGATCATTTTCACAGTTTTTGGCCTTAGATTTGCAGAGTTTTATGAGGCACATTTTTATTCTCAGTATGAGATAATAAAATGATTTAGGGCTTGGCACTAGATTAAAAGGAGCAGGTAACGTCCTCCCTTCGTCAAAGTAGGATAGCCAGAGCTTGGCACGTGCAAACTTCCACTCCACATCTGCATCCTCCTTGGGAAAGGAAGAGGAAAAAAAAAAAAACAAACCACAACACCCAAATGCATAGTTAGTAAATAGGAAGGAATTTAGCTATGACAAGGACAAACATACAGGTAGGGTTTAACTAGAATCAGATTTCTGTTTGCCAAACCAAGACCCATGCACACAATGTTTCTTTGTAGGCTTCTCTGTGGTGACCTCAAAATAAGGAAAATTTGAACAAAGCAATGGGTAAACAGAGAGTATACGTCTTCCAAATACTAGACTATTTCCTTGGATATCAAGAGGGTTGCCTTTCAGTAACAATCTGGTGCTTGTGTTATGTTGATAAATGAATGTGTCAGAACATATACAAAGTCATGGAAAGCAGAAGAAACTTTTATGTACACAACAACAACAAAGACTGATTTACTGCAATACTATCTAACTGCCACCTAACTCTTATCACTGCATTTGCCAGGAATCCCCCATAGAAGGGACTGGGCCACTGGTTTCTTCTATTATTAGCTCATTTCCTCATTGATCCTGTTTGCGTTCACCATCAAATATCTCTAGATCAATACACCTTAATTCTCTTACTATTCACCTCCTGCCGCTGATGAAGGTGGAGTAAAAGTCCATCACTCAGTGCCTGTAAATCTCCTTTATGAACTATCAAGGTGGGCCGTGATCACTTCCAAGTACAAGGGCAAGGTTAGTACATACTTTATGGATCTGCTTGGCATTTCTATAGGAGGATGGTCAGGGCCGTGTATCAGGACTATTTATCAGGCAAAAGAAAGGATGAGTTACAGCTGCTCTACAGCTGTTTTCATTGTGGTTTATATGGAGGCCAGCAGCATCAATAGAAACATGGGTCTGCCAACACCCCGTACTCATGCACATCTGTGTTCTGCTGAAATTAATAACCTCTGATTACCCTGTAGCTCTGAAACCCAGTCAAAAACTGGCATAACAGAACTGAGATTAATTCTGTCACAGTTACAGCAATATGACTTCGCCAATGGAGCAGCATTCACTTCTGCCGTTTGGCCTTCTCATTGCTTGAGGTTGCACCTCACAGAAGCCTTAAGCTGAATTAGTGGAAATCACTTGTGAACTGTTTTAGTGATTTTCTGTTAAGCAACCAAGGAGCTCCTGGTGGAAGTAGTTCTGGTTTCTGGCTGGCAAAAGGATTTTTTTCTTTCCATAAATGCAAAGTTGGCAGAAAGCACTAATACTTGAGGCACTAACAGAATAAAATCAGAAGTAGCTGGAGAGATATGTTCAATGGAAAGCATGAGAATATGGTCTTGCCACTCCAGCTAACACTAAAACATGTCTCTACTGACCATAACGGAATTAAATTCCTAAGTAATGACCATCTTCTCTTGTTATTGACATTGCTGTCATCAGATAAACACATTGGCAAAAGGGACTTTCTCTGCAGTCAGTAGGATGACTCTGTCTTTAATCTCCCTGCTACTGAGGATTGGAAGGAACTAGTATGAGATTTACCAGTTTTTCCCAGTCCTCAAGTAGGAGGATCTGGACCAAATAGCTCACACTTGTTTTGTTTGCTGATAGTTACAAGTAGTCTTTAACAAAGTTTTGAAAATTTCCATGCAATTAAGAAGGATGATAAAGTATTTTTCCAGGAAAATGGTCATCACAAAGTTTAGACCAGAAAGTTAATATAGGCCACCTATTCAGGTTTTTTTAGAGAATTTTTGTCAGAAACTTTCAAGAGCTTCTCTACCTACTACAATAAACTAGAAAATGCAGTAAGAGGCTGAGACCCCATCAGAAGTAAATCTTGTTTCAGTAGAAAAGAATTCAGGAAGATGCTTGATCCTAAGTGATTAGAAACCTTTGGGGAAATGACTCTGCCTTCTGCATGCAGGAAATCTTCTGGGGCAGAGAACATATGTAAGGTCTCTCTGACATTTAGACTTAGTTACAGCACGGAAAAGATAGAGTTATATTTGCACTACAGTACATGGATGAATCAGACATTACAGTGAGAAAATATTTTCAGCTCTGGCCTTTTGCATTGTCAGGTTCTGAGGGGAGATTAGAACAAATAATTAATACAAACCCAACTACAGAAACTTGACATTTAACAAATCAGAAGAAAGAGGTGACTCAGTATTAACATTATCCAAATAAATTTTTTTTCTGCCTTTATTTATATTAGCAGGGAGTTGTTTATGTCCAAAGCCTTCAGCAGATCCAGTCTGCTAATACTAATACTACTGAACAAGGTTGGGTAAACCCTGCAAACACCTTTCTGCAGAAACCTATTCATATTCCTTGACGGCTGTGTTCATATCCTTTAAAAGCTGCTTTTTGTGAACGTTCATGCAGTTATGTTTTGCAGACCTAGACACTCCTCAAAAAAAATCTATATCAAGCTTGTATACCTGGTATTTGGAAAATATGGAATTTTTAAATAAGCATACATGAGTTTCATAGAATCATAGGATCGTTTAGGTTGGAAAAGACCTTTAAGATCATCCAGTCCAACCATTAACCTAACATTACCAAGTCCACACTAAACCAAACAAGGGTAGACTAGACTAAACCATGTCCGAAAGTGCCACCTCTGCCCGTTTTTTGAAAGCTTCCAGGGATGGGGACTCCACCACCTCTCTGGGCAGCCTGTTCCAATGCTTGACTACTCTTTCCATGAAGAAATTTTTCCTAATATCCAATCTAAACCTCCCCTGGTACAGCTCGAGCCCATTTCCTCTTGTCCTATCACTAGCTACTTTCAGACCTATATGGGCATGGGCTTTTAAGCAGTAGAGAGCAGGGCAAAAAGCCAGATGAAATATTACTTGATCTATCATAAACAAACAACGCAGCTAAGGTAACAGACGTGAATAAATTACCATAACCAACATAGTAAAAAATATCACAAGCTGCTTTCGTTAAATAGATGTAAAGGAAATTTGGTTTACTCACAGATGGTCATTAACAACAAGGAAGTTGAAGTTGTTCTAGAAATGATTATTTGTTAATTATTAATTCAATCCAAATTTGGGGAGGGCAGACACTGCCTTAACTCTTACACAGCATAAGATCTGTGTTTCAACAGCACTCTAATCTTGCGTAGGGAATAAGCTACAGCTTCCTTGGTTTTTTTTAACATTTTCATTATCAGTCATAATTAAGTACATTGAGTTTATAACCTGATTTCTTATCTTACCTCAATTTCCTGATAGGAGTTGTTGATCATGGCTATTAGCATATTAAGCAGCACCACCACCATAGTCACATTATATACTCCATAGAGTACGTATCCAATATTCTCAATGAATTTATGATCGTACTTCAGCACCACAGATATCACTTCAGATAAGCCAAATATTGACCAGAATAAAGTTTTAAAACTTTCTTCTACCCTAAAAATAAAGCAAACAATCACTTTAGAGAGTTGATACCAGGTTAGCCAGGCCAAATGCTAATAATAAAAGTGGCAAACCACCAATATAAATATGATGCCTTGGCCACAGTAATTGTAAGCCATTATCCATCACCCAGGGATGTGCCAAATCATATTTCCTGATTTGATAAATAAATACAATTTCTGATTGATACCATACAGTTACAATGTCCCCTTATTTGCTCCATCTGTTCTTCTCAGGTGTATTATTTGTCACTTGGATTTTATTTCCCTATTAAGGACTTCTTCATGGGCAACCTGCAGTTTGAAACTTTTTGTGTGGGGCTTTTTACTTCTATCCACTCACCTTTTTCTCGTCCAGAGACAACAGGCAGAGATTATTCAGGAAAGGGAAGAAGGAACCTAATTTGACCTCCTTATATGCGCTTTCCAGGGCAGAAGAGAAGCATTACTTTTTACCCAGGAGGAGTGACTGAAAAGTTCTGATTAGTGGCATTAATATAGCAAGCGCACAATGCAAATATAGTCAGCCCATAGTCTGATTTTCTTCCCATCCTGCTTTGGGACTGCAAACAGGTCAGATGCCCAAGCATTGGTAGCAAAAATTTGAAATTAAGGAGTTGTGGAAGATGTTGCAGAGAGGCATTTTGATTTGATTTGATTAATACCCTTGCTTGAAAGTAGAAAGAACCAGAGGAAAATAAAAAGGTTGAAAGGTAGGAAAAAAAGAGGGGAATAAGCCAATAACAAAGAGAAGTGGAGCTGGAAAGGATGCAGCTGGACTGACAGGTCAAAAGGAGAGTCTGATCCAGAGGAGTCAAATCCACAACAGGCAGAAGGGGGAGCAGTCACAGCTGAAAAGGAAGGAAGGAAGGAAGGAGGAGGAGGGATGTTGGTAAATTTTGGAAGCAGTTTGCTTAATTTTTGATTTAGAAACAATTTTGCCTTCACTGAACAATCCTTAGCATGTTAACAGTTAATTACCTCCCCTCTCCCCCTGCCTGCCAGGAGGTAAATGCCTTCTTAGAAAGCAATGCGATTGACAAATTATTTTGAAGAAATATTTTTTACTAGGGTAGCAGCCTAATCCTGCTAAATCTGTTCATAAAAACAGATTATATACACAAACTATGACATATTCTAAGGGAACGATGAGCTTTACATCAACTCCAGTATCAATTACACCATGCATAAAACCAAAAGAAATTAATTTCAACCCTTTGAAAGGCTAGTGGAGAGCACTGGGCAATTTCTTTCTGCCACAGCAAACTGGTATTTATCACCCATCATAACTTATAGTATTCCATGTTCCATTTACAAGTAGTAGAAAGACTGCAGTAAATATTTAGGTTTTATTCTCAGCCAGTATAACTGCATTGCCTTGTGTAACCTTGAGTGGTGTTTCAAGTAGATGTTGCCCAACTTCATTTAAAATGTGGCTTTGTCTTCAGTCTCCGTGATACCCAGAGTCACTAATATCATGTTCACCCCCCTTGCTGCTTTGCACGAGGCTGGGACACCATGCAAAGAGACACTTGTGGGATGAGCTATGACTGTGCTGCAAACAAGTGCCATCACTTTTCCACTTGCTGGACATTTCCTCTCCTGTAACACTCTGCTCTTGTCTCCTGCCCTCACCTGCAGCAAAGGGTAGCTGGCATTAATGTGTCAGATACCCCGCAATTTTATGGTAGCAATCTGGCCAGCACTTATTTTATAAATGTTGTACTTTTCAGTTAAAGAACACATATAACACCAAAAACCTTTGGCTTTGAAACCCACCACCTAAGTCACTTATCAAACTAATAAAAACCATAACCCCCAGCCTTGATCCCAGCTGCACCCTGCTATTAACCTTCCTTCTTTAATTTGGAAAGGTTCCTTTAGTTTTCCACCCTGCTGGCAGATTTTAATACAACTTGTCAACTCTGCTCCTTTTCTGCAGCTTAAGCATTAACCTTTGCTCTGGAGTGGTGCCAGATTCTCCTTGAAAAGTTAATTAAGGACTGCGAGCGGCCTTGACCGCCCTGAGTGCTGCAGAGGCGGCAGGCAAGGGCAAGGGTGCTGGGCGCCAGTGTAAATGTTTATAGTCCTTATTCCCAGCGTCAAGTAAGGGAGCAGTGCCCGTGGTGGTGGGACTAGGAAGGTGGTGTGAGAGGTGGACCTGATCCGTAGCACCCCAAAACGGTGCTTAGCAATGCCCCAGGCAGATGCAGGTCTCCCTCTTGTAGAGGAAACATTTCTAAGGAGACCCTGTACTAGTCCATCCCTATCCTCCAAAAAGGCTGGATGGCTCTTTCCTTCTCCCTTTTAGATTACTGCCAAATTGCATGAGATTTGGCACAGGTCACAGGTCACATCAGCTGGGTTGTTGTTTTTTTTTTTTTTTGAGAACATCTCACTAAAACATGAGATGAGGATGTTTGGAGCCAAGTTCTCAAAGATTCCAAGATGCTGATGTGTCTCCTCGTTGCCAGCTAAGCAATTTACCCCCTTCCTGCAAGGTCAGCGGGTGTTTTATCCTTCTCAAAGGCAGACAAATGAAGGAACAGAGGAAGTCAGGAGTCCTGCCCAGACTGATAACTCCTGGCAGCAGGAGGATCTGGCAGTGGCAGATTGACTGATGCTCCTTGTGGAGATGGGTACACTGCAATCTCTCTCTCTATTGTGGTAGAGCCGACTGTTGCAGTGGGGAGAGAGCAGAGAGACTTTTTTGTTTCGATACACGTAGTCCTGTAGAAGTTAAAGATTTTGCATCAAGGAAGAAAACAGACCGTAGGCAATCATCTAGTTGCAGATTTTCCTCGCTTTTGTAAACAGCAGTGTGCCTTTCATCAAGAAAGATCACAGCAAGGCTATGATTTCATGTCAATCTTGTGTCCTCATCTTTAAGAAAGCTTAAGGCACCCTTTCAGACTTATTTCCTTAAATTGATTGGTTGAGATTTGACACTGCCAAAAAAGCAATGCAGTCAATATATTCTACAAAAATATCACATTTTGACAAAGAAAAATGAGAAGAAAACAGCCTTCAAGCCTCGAAGTAACATTGGCACTGAACAGTGAGTCACACTTCCCTTTGGGGAGAGGGGGAGACAGAAAACCTCGCGTTGTAGCCTTCAGCCTGATTTGTGATGCAGAAAGCAAGATGAACACAATCAGTCTTGCCTCCATTTCGATTTTGTTTGCATAGCATGTTCTTAATTACAGGCTGTTTCAAGAGCTGTGTTCTGTACACAGCATAGAATAAACAGATAAACATAGCTGGGGTGGGTTGCAACTGTCGTGGAAATGGTCTACTTTTCAGCATTGAAGAACTTAAAAAAAATTTTGAAAGTATACCATGGTTGGTTAAATAATCTCTGTATTTAACTGTGTGAAGTAAAGTCCACTGCATCTTTACTTCCTTTGCATCCAGAACATTCAAATGGAAGAAATGACAGAAACTTTGCATGATAACTTGGTTCAGAGGCCACTGGGGTGCTACGTGCTTGCTCTGTAGATGGCAACACAAGCAAAATGGAGCACATGATTTCAAAAGTGCAATAGCAAGGGAAGGTGCAAGCTAAGTTACACCAAACATTCACTGGTTGCTATCATTAGAACTAAGCAAGCAATTCCCTCTGACTGTTATCTGGGCAAATGTACACTCTTTTTTCTGCCTACATACTGCCCTGGGAAGCTGTGGCTTTCTTAAATGTATAATTTGAAGTTATACCAGTGAGTAGCTGTTTGTCTAAAGTTTCTCACTGAGGTTTTCCAGTGAGCTGTCAATGCAATGCCCTTTGAAACTGGCCACAATCAATTAGTGCACGAATCCAATGGGTCTTTTTCTGTCATGACTAGCCAAGTGATCTCTGAAAATCAGGTCCCATAGTCGAATAGTCATGTTTCTGAGTATAAAACTTGCTTTCTGTAAAATTTCACCCATCCTCATTAGAATTCACAAACATGCCCACCAGAAAATGCATTCAGTGATGTCTCTGAAGTCACAGAATTGTTATGAGGACACCAAAGTAAGCGTTACTCTTCTTTGCCCCAGTGAATTTTCAGTGAATGAACAGTTAAGTTCTTTATTCAGCTCTAATACTGAAATCTTCCTTCTTTTTATGAATAAGTTAATGGCAGCAGGAGCCTGCCACCTTCAGCAAGGCCCACAGGCAGCTCACAAGAAATAGAGAAGGAAACATTGCTAGAGCTGGCAGCTGCCCATCTGCCAATATAACCTTGTCATTAGCTTATTAAAATTGTTTGAGACTGTATACCTCAGGGTTTTTAGCTTGTTGAATGAGATGCCTGAGAAGGATTTTCAGGATGAATGTTAATCTATGCTCTTTGTTTCATATGATGAAAGGGCTCATTTTCACTGATCAACATTTGACACTCCTGTGTGTTTAAGTAATCAGAAGAAAGTAAGTCTATTTTAAATCTCTTCCAAATTCTTAAAAGGAAAATTTATGCTCATGGAAAAGTTGCTTCATAGCAACATGAAGTCCCTCCAGGATAGGTAGTAACCAGGCTGAGGTTAAGGAGGAAGAGCACTGCCTTTTGACAAGACTCTCCCCAACCCAAACATCCCTTAGGCACTTAAGCAATCTTTACTCCACTGAGCAGTTATCATTTTAGTCAATGTTTGCTCATTATTCCCATCAAAAGATAGGAACTACTGGAAGATCCACTTAGCTAATGAGTGCTAATAAGAGAGTTACTGCATGGCATTGCATCAGAGACTGGAATTTGTCAGTGACGTGCTCTAGTGACGTGCCCAGGGGATACTATAACTGAGGGTTGCTGTGCCACCAGGCAATCAAAGATGGTATCGACTCAGCTTCTCATTAAGACTTGTGCTTCAAGTGCATCTCCTTCTCTTCAAATAGGCAGCAAGTCACATCCCACACACTCAATTTTCTTCTACCTTACTACCAAGCACAGATAAATGTAATTGCATCTGGCCTCATAAATCCTTCTATTAAAATGTAGCCTGAGGTTAGAGGAGAGGTCTAGAAGGCGTATTTGGCTCAGTTAGAGAAAGTAAACACTGTGTTACAAGATACATGTCACACAAGAGGGTAGTGTGGTAAAACTGCCTCCTGTACATTTGGAAGGAAACAGCCACTCGCAGGACAGAAATGATGCTGAAAAGGTCATTTCTCCTAGAGGAGCTACAAGCTAAGCCCCCAGCTCGCCGTGTGACATGCTAGAGAAAAGACGCATCAAATGCCAGCTGCTGTCTGCTCTGCATCAGGTAAACGCCGTGGGCTCAGGCATTACAAGGGTGATGCAGTTGTCTGGAAGTCAGATCACAGCAAGGGGAAAACATTCTGCCAAGCTTTCCTCTTCCCTCACGGCCGAGCGTGTGGGAAGGAGAGTCCCCACCGTGTCCCTAAGGCAAGTCATGGGAGTTCTGTGAGACACAAAGCTGACTGCCGCGGTGCTACGCTGGTGCCACGTTGCAGTGCAAGGGAGGAGGCTTTCCTGTGGATGCATGGGACACGTCCCTCAGACACAGCAGGGCACCAGGATGTCCCCTCCTCTGAAAGCTCCTTCAGGACCTCAGCTGTCCCCCATAGAGTTGGGGCTTGAGTTCCCAGGGTTCCGGAGAATCAAGGTTGCATTTCGTGCTACCTCCAAAGGGTTGTAGGCTTTCCCTTTTCAAAAGCAGCCTTAGTCTGAACCTCATTCCTGAAGCATTTGCCAACTTCTTTCTCTTCCTGACTTCCCTGACGAGGTGGAGACAGGGCCTCTGGCACAGCCACCTCCACAGGGCTCTGTGGCCACCCAGCGAGCGCTGCCAGGTGAGTGTGACCCAGGCAGACCCACTGCCCTGCGCGGCCGGTAACCTGGCATGATGCTCTGTGGGGCTTTCGCATGGTCTCTGCTGAAAAGTACCCAGCCAGGATTTAAGAAACACAGCCTAGGCATCCTGGTTTGTTTTGCTATTTTGAGCATCACGACTAGCAGCTGGGTCCGCAGATGTGCACCTAATAATCACAGCTGCATTCAGGTGGTATCCTAAAACAGACCTCACATAAGCAAAATCTTCCCTTATTTTACATACATTTTGGCTAGCAGTTTTAAGAACATTAATCTTAGGTTTAACTTCTTCTCCACTGCTTCTTTGGACTCATTAAACTGAACATCTCACAAAACATTTTCCTGATCTGTTATTTTGATTTCCAGAAATAACCATTTCTGAACTACACACCTCCCTATGTTCAGGCCTTGAGCTGGCTACCAGGGCCAGAGGTTGTGGTACAAGTTTCCCAGGCAAAGTCTGGATGTGACTTCCCCACACAGCTGGAATAGAAACTGTCTGAGCAGACCTCACAGCAGCAATGGACCAGAATGGATTGAGCCCTGCAAGATCAGCCACTTTTCCATAGGTACTCACGTTGTAAACGCGGGGTTGTATTTTGCACCAAGGTAGTAAGAGTAAAGGTTGAACATTCCAATCATAAAGGCCAGGAACACCATGATGAAGATGACCATGAACTTGAAGATATCCTTCACAGTCCTCCCCAAAGAGATCTGCAGGGGGCCGAAGCTTTCGTTGGCTGGAAGAATGTAAGCAATGCGGGAGAAGCTGAGTACCACAGCTATTGCATACAGTCCTTCTGAAATGATCTGAGGATCCGAGGGAAGCCACTTGTTCCTGGCTAAAACAATACATGTACACTAGGTATTAGTAACAAAAAGTGTTAGATGGAAGTTATGATGACAAATTACCCCTTTTCAAGACTGAATCTTAGTTTTAGCCAGGAGTTAAAGGAAAAAAAAAAAAGGTTTTGAACAACTGGTCACTGAAGTCCTCAGCATGCTGTACAAATATGGGTGAGAAGTATTAGTTGTATTTTTCACATGGTGAAGATGAGAAATGAGCAAGTCACTGGGATTTACCAAAGTCACACAGCAAATAAATAGCATGGCTTTAAACAAATTTGACATTTTCTCTTTCCTAGTTGAACATCAACTGTGCTGTGCCTTTTCCATCTGAAGCCCTTGAGATGGAGAACCAAAACCACAACGCAGTGGAGTTTGGCTATAGATTTGGATACATGGCACTGCGTCAATATTTGGAAAGGAAGCATGAGAGAGACTGAGATCTCTACCCCTACCGTTAGGTAAGAAAGTTAAGATTTGTTCAGATAAAGCAGGTATAACCATCAAGGGTATCATTTTCATGTTATCTTTAAATTAAAACCAATTCTTGCAGTCTAGTCACTCTAATATTTTTACTTTAAAAAGCTTCTTGTTGATACCAGATATGCATCATTTATTTAATCTACTGAAATTTTGAACATTTATATTGATATAGCTTATAAATGTCCTTGCATCAACTGAGCTCCTTGATGAAAAGATTGTGACTCAGAGCTAAAACATGTGACATCTTTAAGGACACAGCAGTAAACTTAGGCATTCTTTTCAGTAATCTGAACCAAAGGAAAAGCAGCAGATGGAGGAATTCGCAGGATCTGGTTGTGACATTCTGTTCTCTACCCTTTGTACCTTTGTATCATGAACTCGCTTTAGATGGGTCAGCAGCAAACCAGAGAGAGGAAAACCACCAGACCATCTCAGTGGCCTCTTGCTTGCTGGGGCAGGGAGAAGGAAGCTTACCTTCAGAGGGGACACACCAAGCGAGAGGCTGAGCCAGTGTGACCAGCTCATGGACCCAGCAGCGAGCCTGTGACTGGGCACCCTGGCATGGGGTCAGGGCGCGTGTCTCCGGTGCCACATGGTGCACATCTACAGTGGATGAAGTCTGCTGCCCCAGATCTTCCTCTCCAGCCCAAGCACATCGCTAGAATAACTACCTTACAACCCTAGGGAGCAAATGGTGCTCCTTTGTGTCCAGCTCTCTAGCTCCTGCATCCCCTTTGTGAGCAAAAATCCCCACGGATTTTGCTCAGGCTTACATCTAAAGCTTGCAGATGCATGCAATGAATCCAGTCCACACACTGGGGTGCAAAGCTCTATTCATTTGTGACTATCAAAGAAAAAACATTTCAGCCATCAAAAATAACATTGTCAAGGCTATGCAACTGCTTGCATTTCCAAATGTTAACACTTATAGATTATATAGGCTCTCCAAAATGAAGGTTTTCCTCTTGGAGGAGCAGCAGCTTATGGATACAATTTGTATTTGTATTTCCATTATAGAGATGTTGGATGTAACAGAGGGGCAGAGCACACCAGCAGTTAGAAATACAGCTCCAGATCCTATGTGTGTTCACACATATGCCCCCTCTCACATTTGGAAAACCAAGCAGGTTCATTCATCTGTAATTTAAATTATATTCTGCTCACACCCATTTCCTGATTATTTGTTGCTCAAGCTATTTTTTCAAGATGTGATTGACCTAAATGTAGCCTTAGCACAAGATCAGAGACTGAATGAGGCTCAGATCTCAATTCCTTTTGGACTGTTAAGGAAGGTGGCTGGAACGGGTAGATCTGAGAAGAATAATTTGGTTTAATTAGAAAAAAACTACATAAATATCACAAAAAGAAAGCTGCTTTCAGCACTGCCACACATTAGCCTAAAAGAACAGGAAGCATTAGATAGCAAAGAGCATCTTACCATAAGTAAAGTAAGCAACTTCAGGGGGAAGGGTGACGTTGTTGAGGTCATCATCTTGAACGTACTGGTCTACGTACTGTTGTGCTTCAGTCGCTTTGAGAAAAGCCATGAACCTGGCAGTGAAAGATGCCACGAAGATGGACAGCATCCCAAAGTCCAGCAGGTTCCAGAGATGCACCACATATTCGCGTGGACCCTCTTCCCAGATCTCCTTGCACTCTGACCATATCATGCCTGCGGAAAGGTCAGAGCATGTTTAACCGGCAAACACAGAAGGCGCTTTTTGTATACAGACCTGTTTCCTGGCTAACAGTAGCTTCTAAGATCGAAACAAATAACTTCTTAATTAAGCTGAATTTCCTGAGAATGGTCCGTGTCATCTTTTTTTGAAAAACATTGAGAACTTCGAGCTTATATGTCCTTTTGTGCATATGAGCTAGAAATTCCAAAATTTCGCTTTATGAGTCAATGGTGAAGTAGATTTCTGGTGATGTCAGAGAAAGCACAGTTCAGAAATACTGAAGATATTAGAAAATCCTACTGTTGATCTATTTGAAAAAAATGTAGATTTCCTCTCTTGTCCCCAAAATCTCCTTGCTAAACTGTGCCACTGCAGATGGTATCCCTTGTTCTGCTGATGTTTTCCTCCTTCACGAAAACAGGGGATGGGTCCACTTTGAGAACAGAAACAGATCTTTGCGAGAGAAAATCTGATCCAGGAGTAAATACAGTATGATCAGAGAAAAGGTAAGACAGAAGTTCTGTTCTTGCAGTACTTTTCATAAAGTTTTATATATAAAGCAATAATGAATTTTCAGACATTAAAGTCTGATCTACCACTTTGAAAACCCTGAATTTAGCCTGAGTTTAGGATCCTTCTGACAACAGACTTACAGATAAAACTAAATGCCAAACCCAGAAAAGTCAAACATTTTGACATCCATGTTCTACTGGGGAGTGCTGGGGAGGACAGGTGAGTTCAATGGGCAAACTGGAGCCAAGAGCTCAAGTCAAATTCACCAGCTTGCCCAAATTTCAATCACAGCAGGGCTCCAGGCCTAAAATCTTGCTTCTAAATAGCTAAAATATTAGAATATTTAACCCAATGATAAGTATTTCCTGCACTCTACCCAATCCTGTTTCCATAGCAGCAGAAAAATTCACGTTTAATCAAGCAGGAGCAGTGCCTGCCAATTTCCATGTGGCCTCCTGCAACCTTGTCCTTTTTGTGAACTCTTCTTCATCCTCTTTGCTTGAAGCTCTCGTGGTGTGGCATGTCAATGCATTTGCTCAGCTACTTCAGAGACTCCTGGAAGCACATGGTGTCCCAAGAGGCACAGTCGATAGCTGGGTTATATGGGAGGAAACAAGTCACTGTGAATCTAGCTGGAGGCTGGAGGAATGAAAAACTGTCAGTCCTTGCGCACAGGGATGGATCTGAGAAAAAAAGGAAAGCTAAGCTATCGATACCACTGGTGGCCAGGGCACAGCTAGCCTGTGGCCTCCATAGACCTGGAATCTCTAGGCAGGTCCTTGGAGCTGTACCCGGATACAGGTTATGCCCCATATAGATCTGCCTTGGGAGAGAGCCTGAGGTCTGCTGGGGGAGAAGAGCCAGAGGAGGGCAGGAGAGGAGCCTCCCAGCTCTTCTTCTCAAATCTGCAGGTGCTTGGCTGCGTCGAAGCAGGAACTTCATCCCAAGCCATCATTCACCATGAGTAAGATTTAATAATAAATAGGCTAAGGGAGAAGGTGGAAGAATTGGTTTCTCAGGAACTGTCCCAGAGCAACGATGAAATATTAAAGAAACATTTCTAGCTAAAAAAAAAAAAAAGGTATCCCAGAAGTGACAGATAGGAGACATTAGCCCTACGCATTACGCAGGCGTGTCGTATAAAGGTACGAAAGCACTTCAGGAAATATCACATGCATGGTAACATTGCCAGCCAGAGTACTTGTTCACTGACACCCAGAAATGTCTTTTCTGGTTTAAATATTAACTCTCCTATCCAAATTTATTTCTAATCTTAGTCACTTAATATACCTAAGTTGCAGATTAATGAAGTAAGGAAAGTCTAAAACTGAGTAGACTGACTAAAATTAGAATCATTCTGTGAAAGTATCACACTATTGGCCTGTAATTTACATCATTCTTTTTGCCAATGGTGTGGCAATCATTTTTTATCCATACATATGGAAAAATGTCTATTCAGGACAAGTAGAAAAGTTACAGTAATTATTCGGTCAGTACTGCTGGGTAATAGTATATACATTGTGAGGGAGTAATTTAAAGCTTCTCCTTAAGCAAAAATACTGAGAAGACAAAAAGCAGCTAAAATGCAGGGGATGGGATGTAAGGACAGAAATCAGGGAAGGCAACTAGGCAAAGCAGATTTGCCAGGATGTGATTGCATTTCAATATGGTGTTTCTGAGGCCCCCAATGGCTCCAGGAGAGGTTGTTTCCCTGAGTTTGATGCACAGAGAGGTGGAATTTCAGCAGCTTCTGCAGGTCTCTTGTGCCGCTTCTCCCGCAGCAGGGATAATCACAAATGTCACCTTGACGGGCATTTCTGGTTTCAGCAGGGGAAGGAGAGTCAAGCTACAGGCACAGCCCATCTGGAAGAAAAATGTAAGTGTGCAGGAAGTGCTGTTCACCACCTGTGCACAAAAAGGAACAGTTTGTCAGATTTTTATATCCACTGGCCTGGTACATAAATGACAAGCAGCTGATGTTGGAGAGCCACCTTTGAGCCTTCCTGGATCCGCCAAAGGCTGCTGGATTAAGAGAGAGAGTTGTGCTCAGGTTGTGTCTATCCAGAGCTTAACTGCTACCTTGGCTGCTTTTGGAGTGGGGATTTTGTCTCTCTAAATGAAACCTCCCTGCTTCCAGTGCACGCTTTTGTCCACATTGCTCACGAGGAAAATCCCAGCCTTCCTCACTTGAAGGCAAGAGGTGGGAAGACCCAGTTGTGGGGGAGAGGTAGCCAAGGCATACGATGAGCCACAGATGCATGAGCTGAAATTGCCATGCCTTGTGGTATTTCTCTGTGCTGACCAGTTTATCATCTACAGCCCTCGGATGCTCATTCATAACAAAGAAGAGTGAGACCAAAAAGGTGTTCTCCCACCTAAAATGCTATTGTTTATCTGGCCGTTCACAGGGATGTTAAATGGGCTACCAACACTACCTGGCCGATCCAGCAATGGTCTACAGCCATTTTGGAGGTGAAGGCTAAGGGAAAGTAAAGCCTCTGATATGGATTTTTGGAGCAGGATGAAGTGCTTGCCTGGCTGAAAGTCATTGCCTCTGCTCGGTTTACTCCATTACTCACCTGCATAACAAATAGTTGGGAGAAGGAGAAGGCAATGGTATCTTTTTGCATAACTCCGGTCTGAAATTCTCTCCTGCTGGTAGTTTTCTCTTAAAATATATACACGTGGGTCAATTTTCATATCTCTAGCAAGATTAATTGCAGAGAGTGCTATTACAGGTTGTGCTCACTCATGGCCACACTATGCTATGCTAATGTAGCACACTATCCTTGAATAATGCTATTCTGAACATGCGTCATAATTTGATGGTTGACAGCCAGATAACTCAGACAGCCAATTTTCTTCCCAAAAAAGAACCAAGATCAGGGACCTTTAAACTAATTTCTCAAAGATGGCCTGCTACGGTTGGAACAAGTAATGTGTCATCAGCATTCATCGTTGCTGCCACAGTATGAAGGAGAAAAGAGAAAGAATGGAAACAGAAGGAAGGGATATACAAGCTGAGAATAAATAAAATTACACTTTTTGATTGTACTATGAATCGAAATGTAGGTAGCACACCTACACTGTAGAGTCTGAAGACAGAAACTGCAGGCGTTGCCAAGTAGGATTAAATATAGCTATGTATATTTAGTACACAAGAGTTAGATTTGTTATACTTCAGCATACACTTACTGTCTACTTACATTTGCCTCTTTGGAAAAGCCTGTCTTGGCAACTTTACCTGTGATATTTATCTATAGAATTTACTTTTATTTTTCTATTTCTACTTATATTTGTAATACCTGTAAGATTTTTGTGCCAGAAGTCTGGGCAGTCTGCCATCCTTAGTGCCTTTACAGTCCTTGAAGTTTAGGGTCACTTATGGGGCTCAAGAAGTGCCCAAGCCCCCGTGCCAGCTGTCTGCAGGCCACGTGCACCAAACGTTCACCTTAGTATTGCTGAAACATTATTTGAAGCTTTATGTAGGCAGACAGGTAAAATGGCCAGACAAGACTGTCAGTGCTGATGTAGGCAGTCATTAGAAAATCTCATTATATTCAGAAGTCTGTACAATGAATCACCTTTCTTCTCCCAGAAAAGTGAAAAACTTCACTTTAAATGAAATGTTTGCTGCTTCATCTCACAGGAACTCACCAGGCAGGCAGATACCTACTGCCTATAAGAAAAGAATACCTAGTCTAAAATCTAATCATCTTGTTCACCTGCTTTAATACCATTTTAAAAATATATCTTACAGACTTACTCTATCCAGTCTGGCATCTATTCAGTATTTTCTAGTCTAATATCCTGTACAGGATTTGGATTATTGCGGGGACAGGGAACAAAGAAATGGTGGCCAGGAAGTCATCAGATAGAACAGTCCTATCCTATTTTTCAGGGGGGTTTAATGCTGTCAGTACTTACAGAACAGTGGAATTATTTGCTGCAAGAAAAGAATCAAAATCATGGTGGTGAGTAAAAATAGATACAGAAGAGGTAGACAAAAATTCTGCAGAGTTGGTAAGCTCAGTTTCCCAATAAATCCTTCTGAGCTTGTTTAGATCAGTGGTTCAAGGTAGCTGACCTGCCAGGAATAAGTTATGCCTACAGGAAAAGTACTACATCTGAATTTGCCTAAAACTCCCTGGAAGTTTAACTTCTGCATGTGACATACTTTTGCACCTGAAGGGTTCATCCACATGAATCCCTACTTTATAGTTGTTGGATAACTTAATTTCTTTTAAAAGATTTGAGCACTGTGCTGTTCTCTCACCAGTAACAATTTCATACTATGAATATCATCATATAGCATAGAAACCTTTATTTACCTAGCAGTTTTCATCACTAGATCTCAGAATGCATTACAAAAAATTAAATAAAAATATACCCATTTTGCAGATTAAGAAACTGAGGTTCAGTGAATTACAATAGGATCTCATGGTAGGGTAATAAAACAGGCTGCTGGTCACCCACATCCCAATGGACACAATTCTTTCTGCTCACTTTAGATAGAGTGATGTCCTCTAGTGAAGCTATAAGTTTCTATGACTATATTACCTTTTTTAAGAAGCTATGATTAAGCCAACAGAGGCAAACAGACAACATCTATAGCATTCACCATGGAAAGTGGAGAATCAGGAAAGTGAGAATTTGCCAAGCATCATTCAATATTTTCAAAAGCAGTGACCAAGATCAAAGTCGTCTTTGATCCTGTTTTAATCAAAATACTTCCATCAACCTCTAATTTAGAGTCATGGTGGATCTTTTTGTTTTCAAGTTGGTTTTTTTGTTTCATTGGTTGGTTCAGGGTTTTTTTCCTTTGTCTTGTCACTGTCTATCATGCTATTCCTAGTCACGTTGAACTTCCCTGGAGGACTTGTAGACATTTTGATTTTGCTTACCCAATACCCACTTCATGATCAGCAATTCTGTCCATGAGAACTGAGTTGTTTTGACTCTAAATATTTGTTTTGGATGATCCGTGATGGTCTCGTTGGGGAGATTTTTTACTCCTTCAAACCGATCTGAAGCATTCACTACTAACAGTCCAAGGAAGATCGTGAAAGAAACTGCGTGTGCCACAAACTTCATGAAAGGACTGCGGAGGGTACGTCCCAACTGCAATGAAACATACACAAGACATAAATTTTTTTTTTCCCCTCATCCACCTCCTGGAAGTTTTTTTCCTATAGAAGTTTGAACCATTTGCCCAAGGTGAAAAGGATTCAGAAATGAATTCTAGATCATGAATTAAACAGGGTTTAGATTTGTTCAAGTTGTTCTTTGCTATTACCAGGCATTATGCATTGCAGTTCAAATTATGTCCTTTGGATAATTTTCTATGCATGGCGGTATCTTATATTGCTCCTTTATGCCCACATATAGTATCTAATTATCCTGGCCGTATGGTAAGCGGAAAATGGAGAGACAGGACATTTATATGAGACATGTTTGTGTGTATACATGTTATATGAATTTACTCATGTGTATCAATATAAATCCTAATGATGGGCCCACTTGTCATCCTTACATCATTGTTCTGTATTAGAATCTTTTATTAATGCTGAATTCTTGGTTCATTAATGATGTGTAGGAAATAGCCTTCTGTTTAAAGATTCTTTAGTAATGCTTTTAATATGCTTTGGTATGACAGTCTTTTCTCAGAATTACTACAAAAGCTGGAGATTCATTCCCCAGAACATAAGGATTTATTTCAAGACATTAAGCCAAGAATTGGAGCAGCAGATCTCTTCGTTATAGCTAAAATTTGTTCCATTCTTCAAAAAGCTTTGTTTGTTAATCAGTTTAAACAACACACTTTTCATTTTACATTTTCTGTCATCTAGGAAAACATTACTCCAGAAATATGTCAGAGTAGAAACATTTTTAGGAGTGCAAGGAGCAATGCCTGTAGCGTTGGATACAATAGGCAGCAATGCAAGTGCCATCCTGTATGTGTCCTTTCCAAACCACCCCCCCAAAGCAAATGGGATTTTTTTGAGTATATTACTCATTGATTCATTTCCCCTGATGACAAGGTATTGTCAAAATTTTCTTAATATCTACTGACTTGATCACAAAAGTTCATAGGAAATACAAAAAAGGACTGAAAAAGGAAATTCCTTGTTTTCTTATCTCCAATAACAGCTTTATTCAAAGGAGCCCAGGTCTCTGGTCATTGCAGAGCAGGAAATATTTTAAAAGCAGGACTCTTTAGGTCTAGCAGAAATTTAAAGGAAGCCTTATGATTCTGGTTCTTATTTCTTTTTCTTCATTGAATTTTTAAAATGTCAAATAAGTCTTTTATGAAGTTGACAGAATAGTAAAACCTATTGGATAATTTACATGTTTCTAAATATCAGAAATACTTTCTGACAAAGAAAATGAAAAAAAATCTGCTCTATCCCTGAGCCCTTATTAACATGCTTGCTTCTTTCTGAGGTCAATAAGGATGTGTTTAAGCGGGTAGATATCACACTGAATCAAACCCCAGTTTTCCTTAATCTTGTCTAGGAATATTATGGCAGAGGTAGGAGTAAAAGAAGTGTGTTAAAACCAATCCCAACACTTCTGATGCCGGTTCACTCCTTTGCTGTAAACCTTGGTGTAGTGTTAGTTCTCAACAGCTTTTTATGGCTGGTGTTGGGTAGATTTCCATTTTGTAGCAGAATTTATATTTCCAGTACAGAGCTGATGGATTGGTGGGATACGTTTGAACAATGCCCCATACAGTAATAATACCAGATGTTTTCCTCCTATTACCCTTCTGAGAGCGCTCAAAGAGCAAGAACAAAGTATGAAAACAACTATGGACATATGGGGTCTTACCAACAAAGTTTTAAGAAAGTGCATTTGCAGTCTGTGCAAGACTCATTTCTACCCTGAATTCACTAAAAGAGAAAAAGCACTTCTTACTGAATTATGAATTCTCTCCAAATAATTAGACTTTTTCTTCTGTCTATAGAAACTTAAAAAAAAAAGGGACCTGAGATTAAAGTAGCACAGCCTTGGTTATCAGAGAAATAATCCCATGTATTACAGAACTAAATTAATTCTGTGGGTAATTTCACTTAGTTCTCTTCTGATTTAACAAAAGTCTGCATTTATTCAGTGTTACATCAGCATTTTATCCCCTTTATTACTGTGGAAAGCTTACAGGTTGTTTTTCTTGAGCTGATGCTTTTCAAATCTCCTCAGAAATCTGATTTTTAGCTAAGAGCTACAGGAGGTGAAAGTGTTGACTAGAATATTCTGTAAAAAATTAATGAAGCGTCAATTCTTTCAGTCAGCCTAGTTCATTATGACAATAAGATATATTTTTCAAGCAACATGATACAGTTAAACTCAAGGTGTGTAACTACTTGGATGTATCAATTTCTCAATTACTTTTTAAAAATCAAAATATCATCTTTCATCAAGTCAGGATTGCAGGGAAGTGCCTGGCTGTCACTGTTAAGACAGAAACACTGACAGTGTGTGAATATAAACGTTCATTCTTAAGAGAATAGCTCATTTTGTGACTTTGTATCCTATCCGTATTATAGGAAAATAATGAAGCATGCAGATATTTCAAAAAGAAAATACATAAAATGTGACAGTGAAAGAAAATTTTCCAAATGCAAATTAATGTCTAATCCAAGAGACAGGAACAAACAAAGATAGAAATATCATAAAGAAAAAAGGCATTACTATTTTCAGTACTATGATCATAGCAGAAGCATAAAGAAAACTGTAGAAATTTTATGTAGCTTAACTAGGGAGGAAAATACCCAGAGTAAAAAGGTACAGGTACAGCTTTAGGTGGAGTGATCCATTAAAGTTCCAGTGCTTTAGGTGGAGTGATCCATTAAAGCTGAGTGCTTAAATGATGCCGGGTTTTTCCCAGTGGGATCTATGGTCCATAAATCCCCAGCATGGCTACATGAAAGCCAGAGAACAATGCAGGCAACGAGAGCTGTGTATAAATGATCTCTGTTAGTGCTGTAATACTTGAATGTGCACTCCAACTGACCAGAGATGAAAGAAAATACTTGGAGTTCTGCAGACAATCCAAACAGTCCTGCTTGCCCTTGTCATTATCTTTTTGGGCAGCAGACTGTGCAATTTTTTTTATTCTATCTCTTATCTTCTCTTTTGATCACCAGTGAAACAAGTTTTGGACACCAACATATGAAGCAACAGTTCATTTCAGAGTTACGGCCTCCATGAGATGGATGAGCCAACACAGACAGTTCAGGATAGGGTAGGCTTACTCTCCATGGGTCTTGTCAACAGTTTGTGCATCCAGAGGTGAATGAACAACTGACACTACAATTGTTTTTAATAAAGACAGCTCTGTGCAACTGAATACAAAAGAAGACTTAAGCGTTTAGTTGCAAACTTCAGTTAATACTACTTACTAAATTTTCAAGGGTAGTATTCTAACTCCACAGAGCTTTATTAAAGAAAATTTTCTGTCAGGGAGTGAAGCTTGAAAACTTATTCCTTGTTAAGATACATCAGTGAAGGAATTATTTTGAGATAAGAATTACTCTATTACCCTATAGAATCATAGAATCGTTTAGGTTGGAAAAGACCTTTAAGATCATCAAATCCAACCATTAACCTAATACTACCAAGTCTACCACTAAACCAATTAAGGGTAGACTTATAATTAATGTCATGTTTACTGGCTTGGTGGCTGAATTATTTTTTAATGAAAGCAAAACTAGAATAGAATCATTAAGGTTGGAAAGGATGTCTAACGTCATCAGTCCAACTGTCAACCCAAAACCACCATGCCCACTAAACCGTGTCCCAAAGTGCCACGTCTACACATTTTTTTAACATCTCCAGGGATGGGGACTCCACCACCTCTCTGGGCAGCCTGTTCCAATGCTTGATCACTCTTTCAGTAAAGAAATTTTTCCTAATATCCAATCTAAACCTCCCCTGATGCAACTTGAGGCCATTTCCTCTCATTCTATGTGAAACTGCAGAATTTGACCAATACTTCTCAAGAATGTGATACACAATAGATTTGGTCAGGACAGCTCCTCTAAGTAGTATTCCACATTACAGAAATTGCCTTCATTTTTCTCACTGTCTTAGCCCAGAAATGAGTCCCTGACTCATGCCTGGGCATCCATGTGTCTTTTAAGTCAGGCCTGATTTGATATAAGTTAATATCTTAGCTGATTGTTACTAGGGAAAAATAATTTCATTATCCAGTTGTGTAACATCAAGATTGTTTCCATGACTTAAACCCAAACAAAACACTTGTAAAATTAACCAGGGCAGAATCGTGCTGCTCAGATCATCACATGCAAATCTTCTGTTAACATCACCGTCCTTTTAGAGGATATGCTGCCTATGTAAAATTGTCTGCGATAACACAATGAGACAATACAAGGCTCATGCATCAACCTTCAACCCTTGAACCTACTAATGACTACTTTGGGTGAGGTACCAATTCGTGGGGGAAAATGCATTCATTATTCAGTTATTTCTATCACAGGCCCCAATCAAAAATCAAGACTACATTGTTCTGATCAATGCAAAGCCATGCATTAAAAGACAGTTCCTGCCTGAAAGAACTTTCAATTTGACTTTATGACAGAAGGTTCCATATGGTTTTTCACAGTCTAAAGTGGGGTGAAAAGAAAGGGACAATGAAAAATGAGAATGCACAAAAAATGCACAAAAAAAAAGTTCCAAAATCATACTCAATGAAAAGTTAAATCCCCTTCCCTCCATTTTTTATAAATTTTAATACACCTAGCTCAAGAAATGAAAACCAAATAACTTTCTCAATCATTTTTATTTCTGCTGTAAAACTGATTTATTTTCAATTTTTTGCCTCAGTTTTTTCCCTTTAGTTTTCATGCTTTTCATTTAAATTCTTCACTTATTTCTAGTCTAATTGTTCTCCCCACCTATTGCTATATTCAAATGCAACCTCTGTAATTCTGAGAATACACCACAAATGTTGCTCTTGGCTGCTGTGCCAATGTACTCCCAGTACATTCAACAGAGGTGAAGGAAATTAAACAGCTTCATAAATCCCTGCTAGACTGAGGTCTGACATAACGGAATCAACGTGTTAATTCCACACATGAAGTCCCTGTACGACCTAACCAAAACCACCCACAACACAGCCCACCTTCCCGCCTTTCACATGCACTTCTCTTGTGAAACTCTGGAGTCATGTCCAGTATTAATAAAAGCTGTGGGGTTTTGTGTTGATATAAACCTTGAGAAAATGAAGTTACGTTCTCAATTACTCCAAGAGAAAGTACTTTTCTTGGAAATATTTTGGAGGACACCAAACCTTAAACATGTTTTATTATCTCAGATGTTCTGGAAGACTATTTTCAAAAGGTTTGCCTGACTGGACCAACATAAATATTTTCAAATTATAGTCTTTCCTTAATACCTATCCATGGATCTCTAATTTCTTGGGCTTGACAAAATTAGAAAGGATTCCTCACTGGCTTTTAAAGGAAATGGGAGAAGATACTTTCAAGACTGAATAAATTACCAGTGCCAGGGGTCATTTTGTCAAATTTAAGTACCTCTGATAACCCTCCTGCTGAAGACCTCTACCTTGTAATGGATGATGTTGCTGGCTGTTGCTGAATGTGAAATGATCTTCTTCCCTGCCACCCCTTTCTTCTGTGGCAAGAGTAGTGAAAAAGCTATTTATCACTCAGCAACACACTTATTTATCTCCACTTGCTTGAGCAGACTCTTTCAGAACGGAAACCTCACTACAGATTTCATACCACAGACAACTCAAGCTTTTACCTAAGCTAATGGTTGGCTCCGGTCCTTTGATCGCTAGGTCTCTGCAAAACTCTCCTGCTCCATCTGATACTGTGAGACATAGCACAGCCATATTGAGGTACGCTGCAGTTTTCCAAGTTTCACCTTTTCCCTCAAAACCATAAAGACTGCATGATTAAGTCTAGTCTTCTCTGCAGCACTAAGCAGTCCCCTGAGGCTTGCCAGAGTTTCAGACACATGTGCCATAATAACGCTCCACTAACTAAAAATACAAGATCAGAAAGAAGGAAGGGGAATAGAAGAGCCCTGAAGAAGGGAGGAACCTGCAACAAAAAGTACATAAAAGGAACAAGAGTTTAAACATCAGAGTTAACTAAAGAGCAACAAAGATCTTCTCCTTTAGTTATTCCCCATTTTGGTTGTTCTTCTCTTCTTTCTTCACCCCATTCCCATGTTATCTCCTATCCATTTCTTGTTCCTATTATTTTCTTGTCATTTGCTGTCTCAATATTTCCTCCCCCCATCACCCCACCTTTATTACCTGTAAAAATGAATCTCAAACCATGCCTAATAGCTCCATTTGTGTATATCAAGCAACACCTCATGCTTGCTCTCTTCTGGGGCAATCTTAAAGGATAACAAGAATCGCTTCCCAATGGTGTTAGAGAAAAAACATGTGACTTCATTCCAGGCCCTGGAGAGAAATGACCATAAAAAACATGCACCTTAATGAGTTTGTACCTTGCTGCAGGGAGCAATCCAGTAGGCTATGGCGAGGAAGGGCAGGCCAATGGAGACCCCGAAGACAGCCAAGAACTTCACAGCTATAGATTGCTGCCGTAAGCCTGAGAGGTTTTCATACCACATGGTGAGCAATTGTTGCTGGCAGTTGGGGTGAGCAACAAACTGCAAGAGAAACAGAAATAGAAGTATCAGCAACATTGTCTGAAGAGGATGAGACTTCAGTGAATAACCTGCTGAACTTGCCAGTGGAATAAGACAGGGCACATCTTTGTTGTCCAACATAGCTTATGTTCACAAACAGAAAACTGCAAACCAGGTACCCAAAATCCCCAGGTACTGGCAGAACATGTTTCATTTCTGCTTCTTCTCTTCTCTAGATAAAAGATTTGTTAGACAGCAGATGGTCTAGGCCAAAACCCAACATTCATCAGGGGCCAGCACTGACAAAGCACCTCTGTGGTGTCAGCATTTACATCTGAGACAGTCTACATCAAGATTCAGAAAAGACCCAGCGAGGCACTTCGATGTCGAGCTGGAAAAAACCTCTAATAACTTGCTAAAGACACAGGCCTTTGAAACAGTAGCTCAACACAGCACTAATATTACATTGCTCTATTCACTGCCTGTGGACCCAAAGTGAACGTTCTGCACTGTTCTCCTTCTCCTGTAGACTGTAAGAGGTCTGGTTGGTATTTTGCTACTTTAAACACTTTATCTGAGATTACTTTTCAAAAAATGGCAGCTCATTCTTTTCTGATCAGGCAAAAAGACAAATTTAAAAGCAGAAGGAAAGCTGTGCTGTTCTGGTACAGAAAGTACATGCTTTGTATCCTGTAACTGAGACTCTTCTTCAGTTTATTGTTCAGAGGAAAAAGAAAAAGCAAGCAGCAGACAACTGAAAAGGGCAATTTCTTAATGGTAAAATTACAGCACCACTGGATCCCACGGAAGAGTTTTATAATAAAAGAGTAAACTTCTTTATTTCATATTGTTCTTCAGGGTGATTGAATTTAGCATGTGACTATCTCTAATCACAAAGAAAGATAATTAAAAGGCAAAATAACTGAAAGAAAAGATGAAAAATAAATATGTTGCTAATGTAGTTGATTGCACGAGCAGAACTGAGTGTTTCATTTGTGAGTTTTGTGGGTGAATAAATGTTCTTAGGAGGGAGATGTAAAACCTTCCACTATTTCAAAAAGCAGAACTTTCTGGAGGTGAGGGGGAGGATGAAGAGGGTAGAGAGAGAAAGAGCAGAGGGAAGATGAGGCTACCAGGGGGCTTCGTGGTCGCTGTTGCCCCTGCCTGGCAGGGTGGACATGGACCGTGTCTGGCAGCTGCCCCGTTGCCCTGCTTCAGCCCTTTCAACTGCAGCTGCCTGGGATTTCAGCTGTAGTCTGTAGTTTTATTTGGACTGAAAAGTAGAGAAAATCCTAACTGTGCTTTCATCTTCACTATCTACAAAATGGTGATCAAATCAGGAATTTAATGGACTGTTTTCTAGGTGTTTGCATAATAACAAAACCGTTACTGTGAGTTTAAATGATCGGTTTATTGCTAGTGCAGAATGAAATACAGTTGCACAGTAATTAGGATTGCTGCGGAATAGCGCATTTCTTTCTTTAACAGCACATTACCAAGTATTTAAAATGTGCTTCTTCAGATGAATTAGGCTTTGGGGCCTGAATTTCTCAAAAAGAAAAAAAAATAGAAAATAAGGCTTTACCCCTTCCACTGAGTAAATCAGAGTGAAGAAATTTGATAGGTACTTTTAACCTCTTTTGTCTTTAGATTTTTTTCCTGGAAATATTAACATTTTAATATGCTTTCTTTTAAGCTGCTTTCGAAAAAGAAAGCTTTCAAAAAAGATAATCGGTAAGTCATCAGTCCTAGTTGTTCTGAGCATTTGAAGTTTAAGGTTAAGGTGATGACAGCAGTATTGCAAGGAGGCATTTCCTAATGCTCAGTGTTTATGTTTGTGCTGACGTTGCTACGGCTTTTTATCGTTCTGGCAAATGGACAGAAAGATGAAGTGGAAGGAAGCTAGACAGAGAATTGACTCCCTTAGTAAAACTTATTTTCAGATATGATGAATTCAATAGCAATTGTAGCAACTCTTGGAAAGGAAAATTACACTGGTGGATGTGCAGACTTCTGAGATGAAGGGCCAAAGCAACAGCCAGGCTTCCTCCTGCTCTTGTAATTGTTCACCGCATTATGAGAATCGATTCAAACGAAGAAATGCAGTTGTCATTGGCAATGAGACAGTCAAAGATTTTTGCTGGTTGGCATTTCAGAGAATTCATCAGAGATTTTAATCTGTTCATTGCTTCACTCTGTCTGGGAACAGCTACAATAAAAATACAAATACAGGAAAATCGAGATGGAATTGCCATAAAACCCGGTTCATTGGAACAATTTATTTTGTACAACGCAATAAAGATTGGCAACATGCCAGAAAGCCTTGATGGTGTTCATCTTACTCTGATTATTACCAAAATGAGGGAAAAATAAGATCAGGGTAAGAAAGATAAGAACATGAATGAGTTTTGATCTGTTATTTGCTTACAGCAAGCAGTACAGTTTTTCATTATGTTTGCTCCATCAGCTATTAATGAAATAAGCAGTGACCCTTGGACAATGCCAACCCTCTCTCTATCAAAATTTCAGAAACTGATCTTAGATCTCATCAAAGACATTACAGAGCTATTTAAGTCTCTCCCTTCTCTGGGAATGGGCACTGACACCAAGTTAAAGATTACACTAATGTTTTGCTTAGTGTCATAGGCACAGAAAAGAACAGAGTTTGAGACAAAAGCTTCAGGGCAGAATGCTTCAAAGTGTAACGAAAAATGGTGATGAGGTATATTGAATTTCAGAGACCTAAATGCTGCAATGCTTTTTCAAATTTCCCATTAAATGCTCCTTCCCTTTCTTCAGTAGTGGAAAATGAGGCTAGGAGGCTTTTAGGGGCAAACTGTGGCCGCTCCTGTGCTGCATCCCAGAAGAAGAGAAAGGCAGAAAGCATTGCAACAAGACTGGTGGGGCCGGGGCTGTGCAGAACGGCAGGATACTGCTGATTGAAATGGAAGCACTGGCAGTGGAGGGGATTGCGTGGGTCCAAAAAGAGCCATTTAAAAGCATTAAGTGCTTTATCTTATGGGCAGAGAGAGTCCCCTCCAAGCTGATAAAGGCAATGCATCAGGATCTGGGAGCTCAAGCAAAATGTTTTCCAATGTTTCTGCATTCAGAAACCTCAGTGGCAGCTTTTCTGGTCCCATGGCACAGGGACCCCAGTAGATGGCGGTGGTTTTTCCTTATACCATGCATACCTCTGATTTCGGAAGAAAATTGTACTTCCCTCCAACCTATCATTTATGCATTTTTTTAAGTTAAAAAAAAAAAAAAAATCACATATCAATCTGAAGAGCCAGCTCAAATAATGAAGCTGCCAAAGTGGTATTTTTGAGAGCCGCTGAAAGACAGGAAAGTATTAACACCTCCAAAAGCCACTGTTCCGTGCTACGGGGGAATAAAGGAATGAGATGAACATTTGTCTAGAATATAGAAAAAATCTCACAAAGCCTTCCGTGGGAATTGAAAGGACCCAAAGCAACTGTTTTACACATAAAAATAAAAAGAAAGTTTTAGAGACCACTGGGGATACCACATTGAACAATAACTTTTCCGCATTGCTATCTAATTTGATGTATGACAGCTCTTTCTCATATCTTACCATGTATATGCATTGTGGGAAAGCACTTTACAGCTCTCATGACAGAGTGAGACTTTTTTCTCAGCATACTTGTTCAAAAATGCTTGAGTTTAACTATGCAGACAATAAAGTGCCTTCATATCTCTGTAACTGTATAGTAAGTTACTTCTGATAGAAAACACTGTAATAGAGAGACTTTCTTTTTTTATTTTCTTTTCTATGGGACAGAGAAAGAGCCTGTGATGAGGACCCCAGTCACTGCTGCTGTTCAGTATTAGCACAGCAGTTGCCTGAGCTGTCAGTTGTTAGGCACCGTTTCAAACCCCTATCCAAAACACTCCATGGTCCCTACCTGGAGGGCATCTCTCTCATCCTGTGGCACTTAACAGGTAAGCTACAGCCAGGTGACAAAAACCCAGGAAATTCTTGAAAGTGTCAGACAATGCTCACACATCAAACAGAAAGAGGAAAAGAAATGAAAAAGATAGCTATCTTGGACAGAAAAATGCTGTCAGCAGAAATAAGGAAACTTATGGCAAGACAGGTAAAAGGCAGAGGTCAGCCTCAAATGATTGGAATCCATCATGCTGAGAAACCCCAGTATCTCTTACTAAAATAATTCTAATTCCCTTATGAGTGCAGAAATCTACCATTGAGGCAAAAGAATTAACCACTCAGACAGGATCATCTTGCTTTGCTAATGTACCCTACATTAAATACCAGGGGCTGAGGTAGTGTCCTGGTTTCGGCTGGGATAGAGTTAATTTTCTTCCTAGTAGCAGGCACAGTGCTGTGTTTTGGATTTAGTAGGAGAAGAATGTTGATAACACACTGATGGTTTAGTTGTTGCTCAGCACTGCTTATGCTAGTCAAGGACTTTGTAACTTCTCATGCTCTGCCAGGGGCACAAGAAACTGGGAGGGGGCACAGCCAGAATAGTTGATCCCAACTGCCCAAAGGGCTATTCCATACCATATGGCGTCATGGGCAGTATAGGGACTGGGGGGGTTGGCCAGGGAGCAGCGATCGCTGCTCGGGAACTGTCTGGGTATCGGTCGGTGGGTGGTGAGCAATTGCATTGGGCATCACTTGCTTTGGATATTATTATTATTATCATTATTATATTGTTATTATTATCATTACTATTTTACTTTATTTCAATTATTAAACTGTTCTTATCTCACCCCAGGAGTGTTTCTCACTCTTACTCCCCCAATTCTCTCCCCATCCCATCAGGGCAGGGGCAGTGAGCGAGTGGCTGCGTGGTGTTGAGTTGCTGGCTGCGGCTAAACCACAACAGGTCGGAAGGAAAAACTCATCAGTGAACCAGTGAAAACACTTTCAAAACCTGCATGTCAGAACTAACAACGCAAACTTGTGACTTCAACATCCTGCTTTTGCAGAGCTACTCCTGTCGTGTCCTCTCCAGCTCCGCCCTTCACTGTAAGCCTTATAACAAATGCTGGCAAACCTCAGCAAACAAAGCTGCAGGTCAGGTGAGCAGCGGTGTGTTTAATCAGGGAGTGAGAGCTAGAAAAGGAGCTGCATAAATAAGTTTTCAGGAGAACATTGGTAATGTCAAGAGACACTGGCAGGGGCAGGAATGAGCCATTTTTCATTCCATCACGTAGCTGCGTTCATGTCCTTCAAACAACCTTTCTGGGTTCTTTCTTAAACATTTGTCTTTCGGTGTAGCTCATTGATTCTGCAAGCCTACGTTAATTAACATGTTTTAGGTGGCAGCACCTGCTCACAGGAACCCCTGGTTGTGTGCGTAGTGCTTCACATGCCAGAGATCCTGGCAAAAATGCTGAAACTGGTTTGATGACTTATTCCAGTCAATCATCACCCCATGCCTCTGAATTATGAGGGAAAACGAGGGGATCATCAAGTGGATTGTATACATGACTTTTCCCATTTCACCAGGACGTCACCAGGGAGCACAGGAGCAGTGCTCCCGCGGGGATCCACACGTTGGGAAAACCCAGTGGGATGCTGGTGTTCCCAGCAGGACTGAAGCCAGTCCTGGTCCGGAAGGTGAGTTGGCATTTGCTCGGCAGCGGTGCTGTGCTTGAGCCAAACCACATCGGGGAGGGATGGAAAGCTGGGCTTGCCCATCTCCGCTTCTCTGTAGGCAATGTTGTGTTTCTCCCAGCGAAACCTTCATCAAAGGAGATAAGAAATCATCCTTTTTCAGTGGGTTGCTGAAATACTGTGGGAGTATCAGCAAACATCAGCAGGAGTGGAAGAAACTCAGGGAAAGGTCAAAGCAGGATATTAGTTCCACTGAAGGGTAAAAAATACACCGCAATTTCACCAAAGAGGATCAGATGAATTAAAGGGTAAACATATGCCCACATGCACACAACAGAAAAAAAAAGCAATGAAAATAATTAAAAGAACACATAATTTCCTTGTCTTTAAACCACTTTTCACTTTCGAAGATTCCTTTGATATTTTAAGCATTTTTAAGGCTTGAAGCCTAAATAAAGCATCTGGATTTATACTGAATAAAATACTTTCCTTGAACTGAAACGTACTTTTTTTTAAAAAAAAAAAAACACACCCTTTTAAAAAAAAAAATGGAAAATGTGTTGGAACAGTGTTTTGATCTGGTGAAACACCCACCTACTTGCAGAGTCATTTCACCCAATGCCGAGCAGGAGACGACAGAGCTCAGTGGGAATTACTGAAGCTTGCTCGGAAATACACAGTACAGGAAAAGGCCAACATATGCATACGCCTTTTCTTCACCTTGTACTCTGCTCTGTGACCCTCCAAGTGAACAAAGAGCCCTTTGTTTTGAAGAAACTATTCTGAGGCACCTTAACAGAAGCAAATGGGATATAATATATTTGTTTCGTGATCTGGAGTGCAGTAATAAAACGTGCCTTTAGCAAATGCTTGTGCTATTAAACTATGACAAATGAAGTTGTTAGAGGGTAAATATGGCTGGAACTTGGCTCACTGTTTGCTGTCGTGTCTGATAAGAGGTGCAAGTAAAACTGTAGAAAGTTTAAGAAAGAAATAGGAAACTGCTTGCCCTATTATTTATGAATCAAAAATAGGAAGTAAAGTTCCAATCCAAATACCCATGCTGCAAGACTGTGATCTTTTCACAAAAGAGACCTGCTCTAATTATAATTAAATTCTATCCATGGCCACAGGCCCAGTTTTTAAAACACTCTGCACCAGAGTAACCTTACAAGGGAGAGTAAATCAGCAGGTCCAAATTCCTTCATCCCGATGCAAAAAAAAAAAAATTCATGGCACCCTGTTCAACTTGGATGAAAGAAAATTGAACCGATCAAGACTCATTTCAATGGGATCTGACCATTGCATAAAAATGAACACTACATGAGAAAAGGTCCTCTGAGATATGGCAGCTGCTGCAGACACACACAGAGAACATGAAGCAAGGAAACGTCCCTGCCCGGAGGATTTCTGCAGCTTTCCCTCTGTCCCTGCGCTTCATTTGACTGTCTAATGGCATCACACAAATATTCATGAGGTTCTTGCTCTTCCTGTAGATGAGCTTTATGACAGTCTTGGTGAATATTCAGACCTGATATCTAGAGTCTAACATCAGCGTTTATAAACCTGGTAGCCAAGGGGAAAGGTTTCTATTTGCAGGCAGAGCCCAGATGAGCTGGAATTATCAGGCAAAAAAGCCCAAGTTGTGCAACCTCAGTCTCTGAGTTACTTTTAAGGCATAGACCCAGGAGTATTTATCATGGTTTTAGTAATAAATTACAGCTTTTGTAAAACCTTTCACATGCACCTTTCTGAACTAAAATATCTTCCTTATTAGAGCCATTTGGCAGTGGGGAAATACTTGCTTGCATCAAATCCCAAGATACTCACATATTTCCCAGTTTTATGGAAATTCAATATCTGGATCCACTCACTGGTTGACCTGAGTTATCTAATCCAAAATTCTGATTTAGAGCACTTAAAACCTTAGCATAGCCACAGTTTTCAACCACATCTCTTTCCTGTGACTCAGTCTGCTCTATAAAAGCAAGCATGTTGTTTGGGATAGATCTGCTGCTCTCTGCTAAATCAGTGAGTACGTTAACAGGATCGGGATCTCACTTTACAAAGGTGCCAAGAAGACAGAACCAAGGCAGTGAAGGTTGTCCCAGCATCCCAATGCTTGTGTAGTTGCCCAAAACCACCCGTGTAGTGCAGCTCTGTAGAGGAGGTGGTGCGGTCCCATTAGAATGAGCGATGTGAAACAGGATTTGACCAGGCACCAGAGTGGTGAACAGGCACAAAATCCAATAAAAACAAATTAGTCTAATAGAAAACAAAAATAATGGGGTAAATAAAACTGCCAGGACAATTTCAAATGCAATTCGCCCATTGACAGAAATGCTCTCCAGTGCTGAGTGAAAACACAAAATTAATAATCCTCTTAGTAGTGGAAGGAATGGAAGGGGATTTTTTTTTCATTCTGTTACATTTCAGTTCATGTGATATAAAATTAATTCTGATATATTTGAGGTGTATAACTAGAAAATGTAGAGCTTACACAAATTCTTTAATTGGTTCAGTTTAAATCTTGTTCTGCCTAAAGTTTCTTTATAACTTCACTTCCTTGAGACAAGGATAGAGGCTCTTTTTTGTGCTAAGCATTCTTCTATAGGGTAGTGAATAAGGTGGTTGGGTCTTGAGAAAACTTCGGTTTCATATTCTAGTGGGCTGCATGTTTTCAGAAGAGATTTATTGCTAATGTCTTTTTTCTGCTCTTTTTACATGTATGAATAAGTCTTATCACTGAATTACTTATCTGAAAACAAGCAAATGAGTTGGAAGTCCCAGCCTCTAACATTCCAAGGTTTTCACATCTGTGCAGAATCAAAACCACTTGGAAATCCTTATTATTTAATTATTCATCTGAAAACATACCACAATAAAAAGCTACCAGACAACAAGCTCCTTTTAGTGTCTAAACCAAACAACCACAGCAGGCACAGAGGGAGAATTTTAAAATGCTATAGCCTCTTTCTCCCCCAGGAAAGTCAGTAAACTATTTTCCCTTGGCTATGTGGTGAGGAAGGGCTGGGCGGGTGCTCAAACTCAGATGCCTCCAGTGTAGATGGCTTCACTCCCAGCAGAGCTGATGGAGAGAAGGACTCACTCATAGGATGAGACTCCTCTCACCATGAAGTGTAGAATCATAGAATCATAGAATGCTTTGGGTTGGAAGGGACCTTGAGAGGTCATCTAGCCCAACCCTCCCTGCAGTGAGCAGGGATTGAACCCATGACCTTGGCGTTATTAGCACCACACTCTAACCAACTGAGCTAACCCAGCTAGAGTCCCAAAAATGTACTCATACATAAACATCTACAGGTGTGTGACAAGAACGTCACATAGGAGAGCCACACCCTGTGTCAGTACCCATACAGACATCCGAATTTGAACACCACTTAGGAAAATTCCCTTAGTAACTTGAAATACTGAATCTTACTATCTTTTTGAGGGGTTGTGCTCATCCCCATCTGACTTTCCATCCAAAATGCACATTAGTAGGTCTACTGCCTATGGGGAGATAGATGAAGCCAAAATTGGAGGCAACTAAGGTCAGGTCTATAGCAGATGATATTAATTGCTCTTTTCTAACAGAATTATATTATTAATAAGGGTAATTTTAAGTCCTTTCATCTGTGATGGATACCCATGCAATGGATTTGATGTGTTCCTATGCTCTCTTGTCAATGTCTTGATGGACATCTAAGACCCTGTGGCACTTTGCAAATGAAAATAATTAAGTCTTCATATTACAGAAAATTGTGAATATTGCAAACATCACTCAGGATGGAGAAATGATTCATTCAAGCCTTGAGAGGATGGATGTATGGGCAGGAAATAACAAAATGAGATTCATCTTGGAAAAGAAAAGACATTAAAACATCTGGGCAAAAGGAAATAATCAGAACCACAGATTTTAGTGGGAGGAAGGAACCTTGCTAATGAAATACTCAGAGACGTAGAAACAGTTTCTGGGAGGAAGGGAAGTAACTCCTTCCTTTTCCAATCTCTAACAAAACATCTGCAATATGCAATTAAAAAAGTAAGAAGAAAAATTACGGATAAGCTCAAGAGTCCAGAATGACCATAGTGTTTCTACTGCTCACACAGATATTAAATCACATTTGTACAGTATTGACTGGTTCTCCAGTGATAGAAACAAGAGACACTTTTCTTCCCACCACCACAGTCCAAGCCATCAATGACTCCACAAGACCTCTGTCAAATATTCTTGAAACTGAAGAGTGGAAAAAGAATAACTAGGGATTACAGAAACAAAAGCAAAAAGCCAACTCCCTGAAAGCTTTTTTCTTGAGGAGTTCTCCTTGAGGCTTCACATTTA
The DNA here is from genome assembly GCF_030463565.1 of Pelecanus crispus. Taxonomy (NCBI): domain Eukaryota; kingdom Metazoa; phylum Chordata; class Aves; order Pelecaniformes; family Pelecanidae; genus Pelecanus; species Pelecanus crispus. Next base: position 4,742,037 of record NC_134650.1, read on the forward strand.
GATGCTAAAACAGAACCCTGTCCTGCTTCAAGACATATCTGTGCATGTTACAACATTGGGGTACAAAAAGATCAATGTTCGTCCCATGGGAAATTCCTAAACTTAATTTTGCTCCAAAGAAGGACAAACAGCCGCAAGAGAGATTTTCTGTGACCTACATAGCTCTGAAAGCTGTGGAGTTGAAACATTTCATTTGGGTTACCAAGACGTGGTTTTCCATTTGTGTTAAGGTTAATGCACAGGCCGCGCACGAGGTGGTGGGCGGTGTGCCCTGGTGTGCCCTCTCCGCCTTTGCCCTGCAGCAGTCCCACCCCAGGGCATGGCACTGCAGGGATTTGCAGGATAACTGCAAATTGAGAGCACACAGAGCCATAGCTACCCACCATGGAATATGGCACAGATATACTCCTTGCTCTTCAAAAGGAGGAGTTTCAGAACTTCTTGTCATCCTTGGGCTTCTCCTGCCCTCTGTTCTCCAGCTTATTTTCTTGTGCTTCTCTTGCAAACACCAAGCTTTCCCAGTTAACCTTCCTAAGGATGTGCTCGCTGAGCTCTGCCCCAGCCTGTGTTTGGGGCAGTGTCTGCTACTGCAGAGCTGCCTCCTCAGCAGGAGCAGGGCTGGTTCTTTTGCCCGTTCAGGGACGAACCTTCTTTAGCTCCTGTGTGGGGTGGAAATGCTGCAGGTGGGGCCCCACTCAATGGTGAGAAGGACCCTGGAAGGCATTTCTTGCACAAGACAGTGTGCGGGGTAAAAATGCATCCTCTGAGCAAACGAACAGGGAGCACAGGTTGTTGCAGCAGCTCATGAGAGCTGGGACTTCTCATGCCCTTAAGTATCTGAGTCATGTGACCAATGCGGTGAAAAATTATAATCTAATGCAGCCATGAGTATTCTGTTCGGAGCATCCTCCATATGTTAATTATTAATAATACAGTTATGAGAAAAGTTCCTGTTCCAGCTCTCTATTAAATAGGATTTACACAGCCATCTGGTGTTCTGTTTAATTCTTATTAATTTTTTTCTTCAAACCCAATTTGTGTGTCTTACTGTTAATTAAATTAAAACCCGTGAAAGAGAAAGGTGCTCTGGCTTTGTGATGGCTATGAAGTGAGCTGCTGAGAAAACAGAGGTGGGCATTCAATATTTGCAATTAAAAGAAGACAGCAACGATAATTCTGACATTGGGAAAGAAGGAGAATGAATGTCACCTCCTACAGAGAAGCAACAGCTTTAGACTTAAAGGTAAATGTCGACATATAAGCCCCCTGCCAACATTAAAGAATGACAAGAAAGGAGCATAGCAGTGCAGACAAAAATGAGAACAGAAAATATGAAGGGCTCTGTTAAGCTGATATACACCAGTAAAATGGTTTTGTTGTGGTATGTCAAAACCTGCATTTTTGGCTGTCCAAGGGAAGAGTCCAAGCCAGAGTTGACCCAACCTCTGTACTTCTGCCTCTCACAGGTAGAAATCACACCCTGGCTTAATTAGAAATGAGTTCACACACAGGAAGACCTGCGCTACCCTTATATTTCCAGTATCTGACTGGAAAAAAAAAAAAAAAGTTTAATTGTTTCAAGAAAAGAAAAAACATTCTGCAATTTTCAGTCAAGAACGTGAAGTAAACTCTCACTTAGATGTTGTAAGCCTGCATGAAGAACAGCTGAGAGTATCCTTTGCTCAAGGAGATCAAGATCGGTTTTATTTTCTTTCCTTGGGACCAGAACTCAAATTTAGCAACTCAAGCCACTTTTGGCTATAACCCACCAGAAACACCCAATCTAGATAACTCCTGTTTCACCTTAACACTGCTTTTAATTTTGCCATTTCCATGAGTAGCTGCTGGACTCGGCCACAGTGGTTATTCTCCCACTGCGACGGTTCCCCAGCCTTCTCCTACAAAATCCAAAGAAAACACCTGAACAGCCTTGCTACAGCATCAGCAGGGTGCTCTGTTGCTCTTCCTGCACCGGACCTTTCTCCTCCCTTTGCCAGAGGCCCTGCGCAGCTGGAGGAGAAAGAAACCGGTCCTTGACTGGAGTATGCAAGTGCGAAGCGGAGCTAGATAATGTCAGGGGAGACAATAGCAAATTTACAACAATCTCATAACATGGGCTAAAAGTCCATTTCTTGGAAAGAATCCAGGACTCAGTAAATGCTCAAATGTTTGCAAATGTTTGTTTTGCTCTTGACAAACTGTTCCCATTGTAATAATTTTTGAAGAATCATGAATCATTAAGACAGCTAATTTGAAGGGAGAATGACTCTGGAAAACTTGAATGGAGGACATTTGAGTGCATTTTTCCAAGAATCCTGGGGTACAGAGTGATTGTTTAGTTCTTTCAGGAAGAGTAGAGAATTAGAGTAATACAGCATATTTAAAGACCACTTGGTAAACTACTGTAATTTTAGCTTTCTCCTTGCTGCGAAATATGTACAAGCAGAGTTTCTTAATTCTTCAATGACCTTCTATATAAAGTCCTTCAATTATAGTGGAGCCTTAAACTTGTTTTCTTGCCAGCATCTCATATGTGCTAGTAGCATGCTTTGCAGAAAAAAGGAAAAAAGAGGCAGACAGGTGAAGTCTGGAACTTTTGATGCTTTCTTGAATGACTTTCCAAGATTCATCTCAAATATTGTAAATTAGGAAAAAAAAGATAATGATCAATAAAACTGTGTCCTTTCAGTTGAATGGAGAACTGGTTTTTTGGAGTAGCAAAGGGGCAAGGTAACAGGGAACTCTAATGGGAAGTGCAAAGGAAAAAGTGCAGAGAAAGGTCATTTAGGGCCTGGACAGAAACCTGTTGTAGGTACCAGTTGCAGGTTTACTGAGTAGAAGAAGTGAGAAGGCTTCAGTGCCCTTTTTAGCCCTGATGTGCATACAAGATTTTACTGCACCAATAGAGCATGATCAATGAATAGGTGGGTGAACATTCAGCTCAAGGGCAGGTTGCCCCCAGACTTAGGGATTTTCAAGCAGGAATTTGCCCTTCAAAACTAGAGGCACAAGCAGCACAGCGTTTTGGGCTAGAAGCTACCACAAGGTTGACGGCTGAGCTCCCTGCTGTGTGGGCGTGGCGTGCCCTGTACACGCAAGGGAGGTGCAGCCTCTACCTCCAACCAAGTGTGACTTATTGGGGAACACAATTGCTGAATTCAAGATCAAGAATATACTGTGTTGGAACCAAAATTGAGACTTAAAATTTAAAGTGTATATGTAGCATCAATTGCATCCCTAAACTTTTCAGATGGGCACATAAGAAGAAAAAGACAAAAGATGGCAGAGTTGATTTAAATCCATAAAATGCAGTGTGATGGCTCTCAGTTTCAAAATTCTGCTATCTCTGCCTCCTCCTGGCCTCCATGGCCATTGGCCTTTGAGGGGGAGGACAATTCCATGAGTGCTGTGAGCTGGGCAGGGGGTGGGAGAAGCTGGTAGACCAGCTGCTACTATTAAAGCAAAATACCATTCTTGGACACTGTGGCTGTGGTGACTGCACTGTATGAGGACAATGAAGTAACAGAGAAATTCAAAAGAACAAGGAAGATTTTAAAAGTTTGTGCAAAGGCCTGATGAAGCTCTACAGATGCAATTGTTCTCCTGTCTGAGGATGGGAGCCCTTGACGTCTTTCCCAGCCTGTGGAAATAAAAGTGTGATAAAATGCAGACTGCATCAGCAGCTGTAAATTAAAATCATGGATATTAAATAATAATTTTCAATATAAATTGTTGTCTGCAAAGTTTCATCAAAGGAAGCCTACTGTAGGCACTTAGAGTACTAATGTGGAAATGTGAATTAAGAAGCTAATGGTAGAAATAGATGTTTTTAAACATGAAATTATTTCTTAAAATTTCAGATGTGAATGCAAATATTTAGTCTGGATACTAACTTAATGGAAAAAAAAAATGGAAACATAACACAAACTAACACCTCTTTTTTTTTTATTTTCTCAGGCCACTCTGAAGTCCCTAATGTCTTGTCTAGGATTCTTCTTGCTGTTCATGGAAAAAAATGAATTAAAATACTTCAGGAGCTCTATACGCATTTAAGTGAGAACATCTTTATTTCTCTGGCTCATCTAGAGCTTGCTGAGCTGGAGAATGCAAAACTGATCTTCTGAATATTGATGCTAATGGTAGAGGTGGGGAGCAGGGGTGTCAGGCACATCTACAGTCCCTTCATTAGTCCTACCCTGCCAACTAAACTTCCAGGACAAAAAAAAAAATGGCAAACACAACTATTTCTGTGTCATTCCAGTCCCAGGGTGCAGTTAAAAAACTGAAAAGGTCTCCACGTTCCTGGGACTGTTTCTGGGTGAGTTACGGCCACCCATGTCTCAGCACCCAAACTTGGCCTGGGCAGGCAGCACTGTCAGACCAAGTGATGGGGCTTGGGGGTTTGGGCACTGTCGGGGGGAAGTCACTTGGTGCGCCTGCCTCGGTCCGCCTTTCACACTTGGAGGGCCACATGCCATCTCACTTACGCCTATGAGTCATTGCATTAGACCTGAAATCTACAGAGTCTGTCCAAGAATTGATTTATTATATATATATAATACTTTACCCTCCATCTCACCTCTCTCTATTATAGGATTTTCTTAAAATGCAAATAGATTTCAAAGCACCGGGTTTGTTTACAAAAGCCCAAATACCCCTCAGCTGGATAAAAAACTTGTACCTGAAATGTATTGCCTCTTAAGGAAATCATTACTGTGTTACCATAACACAATCTCTTTGTTCAGCAAGTGTGATAAATACCAGTCTGTTATCATAAGTCATTGCCAATAGCCAAAGCCATTTATCTGAATGTGTCTCTGCCTCCCACAAATGGAACTACCTTACTTTTGAGTTAACAGTTAAATGGTCATCTTACACGTAGATATATACTGCATGCTGAAAAGAATATTCTGAAAAGTGCTAACCTGAGAGTCAACATGAGGTTGATGAATGATCATGTTTAAGTTCTAATTATAGTTTACCAGTTATTATCCATGAGCAGCAAGTTGCTGTGATCCAGAAAGGAAGCTCAGGTTTCCTGGGTATAGGGAGATATTCATACATAAAAAGATCAACTGTATATGACCTACCACAGATGCTTTAGGTCAGTGTTCATGCGTTCTGAAAAGGTGCACATATATACAATGTAAGAATTGGAGGAAGTGTTCCTCTGAAACCGGCTAAGCTAGGATGAATGTGCTCAAAGCAGCACAATAACTAACAGCAATTTAGCTCCGGCTAATGGTCTTGGTATCTAAAGGATGACACAAATATTTAGAAGAACAAACAAGCAAAATAGTGCAGAAGACTTCATACATTGAAAAGGCTTGAGGTTCTGACCAACTTCATGATAATTCTTAGACCATAGGTCACTGGGGACTATTCCTTGATGAGGGGCTATCAGTGTCTTTCAGAAGAGCTCATTTTCTGAAAGAGCACCACAGCAACTTTGGCCTCCTGTTACCAAAACAACAGCTTCAATAACTAAACTTGACCCAGCTCGTTGAAAGTCATCTAACTAAGAGTGAACTGAGATGTTATGCTCAGTTTTGGTGATGGAACAATGCAGATACACAACATCCTAGGAGGAAATATTTGGCTCCATACCATGTGCTCCTGCATGAAAGCAATTAATTCCAAATAAGAGTTTTAAGATTCTCTTTAATTAATGGCTTTCATAACAGGAAAAGACCTTCTCTGGCCAGCACAGCAACACAGTCAAGAGGCAAACTGAAGCAGGTGGTGGGTTTGGGAGGGGAAAGAGAGAGCAGATGTTAGCTTGAAAATTTGGAATGCTCTCCAAGTCCCGTAGCAGGAGCCCAGTTTCCATCAAAGTACATTGTAGGAGCAATTAATTGGGACCACCCAGGCCTAGGATTTGCCAGAATCAAATTTTCCGTTCACAGAACATACTTCCGTAAAGCTGAATGTTTGTTTAAAATACTTCTAAAAGTCATTCAGTCTTCATGCTTTTCCTTAAAATATACATTTGCCTTCTGTTTTGTAGATTTCGTGGAAATCTGAACTCTTAGAATAGGGATCTGGAGCTTTAGGAGAGTGGAAGCTGGGAATCTGTCACTTTTTATCAAGGTTTATCTACTTTCAAATGCTTTCAAAAAAAAATTCAAAATTCCAAGTTAATCGGAAATTGATTTTTTCAGGTTTGAATCTAATTCTGAATAAAAATTAGAAAACTTTTTTTAAAACGTAAATTCCACTTTCCATCACGCTGCAGTAAAGGGTCTTGACTATGACAAAATTGCTACTTTTTACATATGTTCTTTCTGTAGTATTACAGAAAAGGTAACATTTGTGATGGTTACAAGTGGCTTTGGAGACTAAAACAAGACATGAATTGGAGCTGAGTGGTCAGGGAGCATTTGGGAGCAGACAGGTGAGACTGGAGACTTGGTCTGTTGAGTTCAACCAGGCTGCAGAGTCCAGCCATTTCCCCAGTCTAAGCAGAAGCTCTAGTCTGAAGGGAAGACAGATGGTTGGGGAATTGTGAGGTGAGGAGCTGGATTAAATTCTCTGCTTTTACAATTTGTGGCCAAAGATGCCACAGCATCTACTAGGCTTATCCCCTACCTTCATGTAAATCACAGTGAAGGAAGAAAGACCCTTACTTTGGTATGGTAACAACTTTTGGTCCCTGCAGCAGTCTTTACAGATTCATAGTCAGGACCTGTGTAAGAAGCACTGTGCACTATGGGCAGTCCCTTGTGCCATCTACACATTCACATCTATCACTTGAAAATAAATGCCATACCTGCTGTAATGCGTCCCCTGCAAATATCCGTCTCCACATTGAAGTATGTGAGCAAATGCAAATCATGCCATGAAAGGCTACAATTCCTGGTCCCACCTAAATCTATCTTTCGTTTATTGTTTTCCAGGTGACATCGAAGAAGCATAATTGAGATGTGAAGATGTATCCACCAGGGGCCCAAGGAAATAACTTACCTTTTTGACCTCGTATTTAATAGCAAGTTTAATCCTGCTGAGACTTGGCCGGTGGTGCTCAGGGAACAGATGAATGTTGACGTCTCCGTTGAGAATGGCCTCTACCTCTTCGGTGTCTCTGCACAGGTCCAGCACCCCCACAACAAAGTCCTTGCATTGCATAGATAGCTTCCTATAGTCATTCTAAGGGAACACAGAGAAACACAAGTTATTTAATTGTGCACTTGAAAGCACACCTCAAACAAACAAAAAAAGCAAGAGAGCACAATTGTGAGCAAGGTTACTTCTGCAAAACTACTGGCTGGAGCAAGAAAGCACTTGATTTCACCCAGGACATAGCTGGCTTTTCACAAATATACATGAACAACTCCAGAATTAATTAGCAACATTTAATCAGCAACATAGTTTACATTACAATAGAACACATTTTACAGAACAAGTAGTAAATAATTTATAGGGAAATTCTGATTTTAAGCAATCGCTTGACCTCTCCTCTCTGTGTGGCATATCTTCTAGGAGTGTGAAAAGATGGCCAAACAAATGTCCTGCTAACAGGTTAGAATTTACATTTCAGATTCTACATTTTAGACTCTTCAATAATAATTCTTTCTTTAGTAACTTTCAAGGAGTTTCAGTCCGGTGTGACAAGCCGTAGCATAACACACAGATGTGTTCAATAGAATTATATAGCTGTAATATCAATTTCAGTTTCAAATTTATTACCTAACAATTTGGTTAAACAGTCCCAAAAGAGCATCCAGAGGGTAGTTTTTGTCCCACTTCTCCAAGAAATGGGAGTTCAGAAACTCAAGGCTATATCCTATGAAATAATTTCACCTTGAAAACCCAAATTACACTTGTGGGAAAAGAGATAGTATGTAGCTAACTTGATAGAGGGCTCAAAGAGCAATTTCACTACCTTAAATTAAATTGTGATTGATTGTCACGTGCTGACACTTAAAAAATGAGGAAAATGCCACCACCTGAGTAAATGCAATAAATTAGAATACAATTAAGGCTACCATTAATATCCTAACAAAATGGCAATATTAAAGACTCGATGCAACAAATAGAAATAATAAGCAGAAGACAAGCTCTTACTGACTTGAGAGATCTTTTCAAATTAGGTTTGATGAGTTAATTAAATTCAGCAGCTTATCTAATTAAGCAAGCAGCCAAAAAAAGAAGATAGTTAAACCTGGCTTTGATGAAATGATAAGAGTAACCTGGCTTTGTAGTCCTATAGTTTCTAAATTATTAATTCTAGCATTTACACATAGCAACATATTAGCCTTCCTTGTTCGGCAAAGATCTCAAAGCACTGTGCAAACATTAATTAATTAGGCAGAACAGCAGTGTCTAAACCACAGTGTTATTAGAGGTGGCTAAATTTCTTTGGACAGTTTTTCCCCTTCAGAACTGAGATGCTCTTGATAATGAATATTTTTTAAATAAGTTGGTTTAATGACTTTGTCAGAGGTTTGAGGTTACTTCTAGTGTGTCCGTCCCCCAGCTTGACTTGCTGTGCTTTCCCATATGCTGAGGGCTATAAAGAGCTGTTGCACTCAGCACAGAAAATGTCAGTAGTCGCAGGGAAGCAGAAAGACCTTCAGGGCTGAGATTAGAACATACTCACAGAAACGGGGAGATGCTATTTCTGATAGGTGTTCAGGAGAAAGGGCTGAGGAGAAGAGCTGGGGAAGAGCCTGTATTTTAGTGGTGAGACCTTCTGCAAGGTGGAGCTTGTATGTTTATATCCTCTTATCTATCAAAAAGGTTGAAATCTGGGTTTCCCTTTTCCTCCTTGAGTGCTGTAATCACACTGCATGTTCTAATTGGGGTGTTCATAAATGGAGATCAGCAAGAACTTCAAATCTTCATTAAAAGGAGACATAATATAACAACAAGCAGGTGTTTATCTCTGGTAGAGCAGGTGCATGCCTCATTGCAGAAACAGAGGCACTGAGACTTCTATAAATGTGCCAGTTTAGTGCACTAAGATTTAAGATGTCCTCAAGGTTCAGGTAGAAAATAATTGTACATTTACATCTAAATCTAATACCTAAGTATTTTGTGGAGATAGGGTTTGCAGAGTGAATGTTATCAAATATGGGGTGAAGCAAGGTCTGAAATGTGAATGAAAGACAGATTGTACTTTATGGACTCAAAGCGCTCGTCTCTAATCAATTCCATGCTTTAATCTTCACCATACCAAGATGAATTTCAATAAATAGAAAGCTTGTCTGTTCACTGAGAGAATAGATGCCCAAACAAAAATATCAGCCTGGAAATAACTGCAGGAATTGTGAAGGACAGCAAATATAGATAGATCTGAAAATAGATGTAGGCTGCGAAGGAAATACCTAGCTGCCACAGATAATGGAGACACATAATTAGCCCAGCAGGTTTAAAAAAACAAGAGTGAGAACTCTGCTAAGCTTTAATACCATTCTCTATGTACTGTTTGCAAAGTTCACAAGCTTATCCCTTAGCCAGCACATTTTAGGTAATTCTCATCACCATTTCCACATCATCGGAACAACTAGTATGTATTAGCTCAGATTACTTTTCCTCTTCTGCTTTCTTTAAGGAAAGCAGTTTAGTTAGCAACTAGAAAAGTGCTTCTAAAGCAACTGTCAATGGCAGGCTCCCAGCTGGCAAACTCCACCAAGATCCAACTTTATTCACGTCTCCAAGCCTAATGTTTTTACTGGTTCTGTACATTTGCAGAGACTACGAATGATTTTTCTGTTCAAAATTGTTTACTCCAATTTTTAAGTAGACACAAGGAGCAACACAATCTACCCAAGATACAGGCTGTATAAAGAAGAGATGAAAAGATATGAAAAGATATGGAAAGAGAAGGCAAGGGAAAGGGAAGGGAAGAGAGAAGAAGAGAAGGAGAAGAGAAAGGAAAAAAAGGAAGAGAAAGAAGAGAGAAGAGAAAGGAGAAAGGAAAAAGGAAAAAGGAAAAAGGAAAAAGGAAAAAGGAAAAGAAAAATTAAAAAGCCTTCCAGCCAATCTGCAGCCAGGCAGGAGAGCAGCTTACTGCTCTCAGGAGACATTGCTCATGTGTTAAGACAAGCCTCAATGATCACTGAACCTGCTGCGTCTTCTGATGATCCCTCTTACAAAAGCATTTGTCATCTTTGTTCTGGCTTCCTTAATGCTCACAGTCAGCATAGAAAATCCTGCTCAGTCTGACGGTGAGAACACAGCCACTCAGTGACTCCCCTAATGCCAGTGTCTTTCCCTTTACAAGCACAGGTTATTGAAGGTATCTTTACTAAGAACTGAGATTAGCAGGAGACTGACAGCCACGCTTCTCCTGACCCTGGCTTGCATAGTGTAGCTTTGATGACGCATGCAGAAATGACCTATCTGCATATAAAATACTGAATTGCAAGTCATGATGCACTGCAAAAAACTGAAGGAAGCCAAGCAGATTTACAAGCAGCCTGCAAGTTCTATCGGTGCATGTGCGAGTGCTGTATGAATTGCCTGTATTTCACACATTTGGAAGCATCTGAGATCCTGCACACCCTGCACAAAGGAGTGCTGTGGCAGTCGTGTCCTTTTGCGTAGGACAGAAGGCTGCAGCCCCAGGGCGAGGGTTAGTGAGAGGTGGAAGACTCAGGAGGAAGAGGTGAAGGAGAACCAGAATGCATTTCGAGTTATTTTTTGTTACACCAAGGTTTTTGAAGATCAGAGGCCTGAGGACCCCTGGTGACTCTGCCAGGAGACAGAGGGGCAGATGGCCACTGTGTCTTGGGGTGCAAAGGGCCAGTCCCCACTTCACCACTGCCTCTGCCAGCCGGGTTCGACCCCCAAACCAGGCACTTCATGGCTCTCCCGGTCTAAATACATTTCTGGGAGGAACCATCCTGGTTTCAAGCCTGGCCAGGCGGTGGGCTGCAAGTGGGGGTCCTCCCTCCCTCTGCAACAAGAAACCTACAGCTGGAGACACAAAATCCACATCAGTCCTCTTGGCAGCGTTGCAAAAACAGACAGAGGCAATGACAATAACCCAAACCTTCCTGAGTACTCCGATTAGCTACCACATTATAGAAGTCTGAGGAGTATGAGTTTCATAAAACAGATGGATCTTTACAGTAATGAAAACTGCAAATCATACGTGAGGGATGCTGGGGCCTCATCCTGACAAGCTGAGTACTGTCAAGCCTCAGGGAGGAAGATGAAGGATACAACTAAGTACACAAGAGAGCCAGTCTGCTTCAAATAACACATGGAATGGTATTTTATTTCCTATAGGGACAGCGAGCAGAGAAGTATCAGGATAATGCTTGAGAATGTTACAATATCATTTTTTAAAAACTAGAACATAATAAAAGGATTCCAAATTAGTAATTTCCTGCTTCTTCTAACACTGTTGTGCATGTGAAGTTAAAAATGTCTAATTTTGCTGTTTTGAAAAGGCTGATGGTACTTGTCATTCACTGCAATTTCTCTGAGTACCCTATTATTATCTGTTGATTATGTTCTAAATGAATTCTGTCATGTCTCCACATCTGTTCAAAACCTCCCAGATTTCTTCAGAAAAGAGCTGTTTCAGGTCAGAGGGATACAGTCTGAGTAAAAAGTTAAGTGAAATTATAAAAAGTAAGACCAGTAACCTATCTTGGCTAGTTAATGAAAAAAATAACTATTTCAAAAGCAATCACAGTCAAGGATTGCAAAGGAACTTCTTCATCCATGGGAGCCTACCTCTGAAATGCCAGCGCTGCAGGTGCATTTTGGACGGCACACAGAGAAGCCCGGCCTCAGTGCTGCAACGTATAGCGAGCAGGTCTGAGATTTGCTGAACCCCTTGGTGCAGATGAGCTTTCACCAGAAACTGAAGTGGGGCCAGTGGTTCAGAAACTAAGAGGATCAAACCACTTTATATGTAATTACAAACATTCTCCAGCTGCCTCAGAATTGCTTCTGAGACTTCTGCCTTCCCAGTCCCAGATTTAGGAACACACTTGGGTTTACGTTTAAGTCCCACTGATGCCAATAAAATACTCGCAAGCGTGTGTTTCACTGCACCGAAGCAATCTTTCGGGCTTCAGGAATTTTGAAGTGGGATGAGTTTGTCAATCAGCTTCCAGTTTTTTGGGTTGTAATTGTTGTAGATTATTCACTGCACAGTTGTCACTGGAAATGGGGCCACAGACCCACAGGATGGTGCCATGACACACAAATACAGAACAACCTGTACAAGTGCAGTAATTATGAAAAATCACTCCATATGTCACCATTTAGGACATTTAATTAAATTCACTCTAATAATTGCTTCCAAATAACATCCATAAATAGTAGGACAGGAACCACAACCCATCAATAGATATTCTAAGCAGAGATAATTCCAAGTTTCACAGTTTTTGCTGCTATCCTGTATACAACTAATTGTTCTGTTAGCCTATACTAAAGCTTCAGGGTCAGACTTCTGCTCAGAAAAAGCTAGTATCACAGAGGAGTTTCCCTTTGAATATATAACCACATATCTGGCTCAGAATGATTTAATCTACAGACCTTTTTCTAGGAAAAAAACCCAACCTAATGTTGCTTATCAATACACATACTTTTTTGCCAAATGAAAGGAGGAGAAGGGGAGCAGACGCAGGATGATGGCTATATACTAAAGCCACTGTTTCTCAAGGGCTCTGCCCATGGTATATTGTCCGCCTTAAAAATCTGCTCCACTGGAATTTGAAGGTTTCCACACAAATCCAAGACTTCTGGAAAATGGACATGAACGACCAGCATCTGTTGCTGGTGCTATCATAGCACCAGAAAGCTTCTGCGTACCCTTAGTGCATTCGCAGATTAACTGCATGGCAAAAATCTGCTGAATCCCACCTTCTGTCTGTGAGCAATGCAGGAGCTGTGTACTCGGCAGTAAATCTGGCATTTCTGGGTAGCATTAAATGTGCTGTGCAAATGAAAGCTGTAGGCACGCTGCACAGAGCCTCTCTTTATGTTTCCTTGAAGCTCTTGGCTCTTTGTATTTAATCTACATCACATATACACATATATCATGGAAAGAACTACTGCATTGCTTAGATTATCATTTTGAGGAGAAGCAGCAGAAAAGTAAAATGGAGAAGTAATTCTGTAAAAATGAACGGAAGACTCCCCCAAGTAAAAATGCTTGTAGAAAGAAAACAAAGGTGAGAGAAGGGGCAGGCAGCAGAAAGCCAGCAATATTACATGCTAGATTTGAAATGAAATTTTTAAATAAAACATCACATCAAATATTCAAAGTGCTTATAAATATTTACAAATTAGATTTCACATGAAATATGCACAAGCTAGTTTAGAAGCTGGTGGACAGATTTCGTTCTAGGTATTTACACTGTCTGTGTCTGGCCATATGTTTAGGAATGAAAAAAAAGCACAAGGCCTGTGGGAGGGGAGGCGATGAGAAGAGACACTAAGAAAGGGCCTTGCACCGATCCTGCTCACGTAACCACGTTATCATCTGAAGTGCACCGAACAGCCCTTCCACAGAGCTCTGTCGACTGTGCACATAACTGCTGACACGTCTGAATACAGCTGAGTGCATTTCTGTTGTTTCCAGATTAAATGCCGACAGGCATAGACTATGCCAAGGCTGTACAGTTTCATTTTCCGGAAAGCGCAACATCCAGTCGGTTTATGTTCTCTTGTTTCTTAAGTGGCAGCACATCAGCGAGTTTTTGGAGCTTTGGGTGTGCCATGCCATATTCAGCAGGCACATCTCTGAAAATAAAGCCAAGTGCTGGTTTAAAACGTTTCACTACTCAGGTGCATGTTCCTAAGTATGTCTGGAGGTAGCAACAGATGCTGCTGGTTCGTTTCTTCAATGATCCAGACCTTGACTTCTTCACCCCCAGCGAGCACAATATAATAAGCAATCTGTTCAAATACAAGAGTTTGACATTTCAAAAGTGTGTCTCTGTTGCTTTCCAAGCAATTTGGACCCTTCTAAATGGAGCCAAGATAAACATGGCAATTGTTAGGTCTCTGAAGAGTGCCAGGCTGCAACACGGTGGAGCAGAGCGGCAGTGCCTCCGGGCTAAGGGTGTGTTTAATCCTGTGAGGGAGTGTCAGGAGACACCAAGAGATGTGTCCAATGAAACAGCCCAAGGACAAAGTAGACAGCGCTGTCAGCATTGACATTCTTTTTGGCCAAAGGAGTCCAGAAAAGAACAGTATGCTTCGACTGAGGACAAAAAATTGTGTGGCTTCCCAAGAGCCATGAAAATAACATCCCTTGCACCATTACAAGGATTTCAATGGCACTTGCATTGACTAATTTACCATAAGAAAATTTTTTTGGTGCCTCATTTTTTCTCCTCAATAGGTTAGGCTTTCTAGCTGCAATTCATCTCTTCATATGCACCGCAGAAGCTGATCTCTGAGACAGTGTATCCCTTCAACAAGGGGATAGAGCCGTAAGAAATCAATCAAACCACTGACTTTGGATTTCACCTTATTCCTACTGACTGGTAGATATATCAAATCCTTAAAAAAGCTAGGCAAGATGGTGCTAATGATTTCTGTGATGGAGTTAGAGAATCCCTTAAAATTTGTTACTGTGCTTTTACAGCATCTTTCACTGGTCCAGGCATATGTGTAACCTTCAACAATAACATTCCAAGAGCTTTAAAGTGGGAAATGTCGAAAGCAGCAGAAAGGATAGGTTTGCACTTCCCTGTTTTGTTTCTACTCTTTTGCACTCTAGCTGTTATGTATCTACCAACTCTACCCATAATTGCTTCTGGGAAATTGTTCGGTTTTGTGATAAACACAGCTTCTGTGGGACCAAAACCAATGAATAAATTTTGCAAGCTCTTTCCATCAATAAAAACATTGGAAAATGCAAAATGCATCACTTTGATATCCCCTTGAAATATTTTTTTTTTAAAAAACACAGAAATTTAATTTTTTTTTCTTTTCTAATCTAAAATGAATGGATGGATTATTTGGGGAAGTAAAGCCAGGAATCCATTCACATAATCCTAGGAGAAAGCTAAGGACTGAGATTGAACACAATTCCTGACTTTAGCCAAAGTTTTAGATTCCCTAGCATAAGAAATTTCAGAATCAGTACACTCTCAACTTTTCTTATTACTTATATTGATTTTTTTTCCTACTTGAAATTTAAAATAAGTTTTCTGTACATATGAACTCTCTCTACACTGAAATTAGTGGATTGCTTGACTTAAAGTTCTCACCCTGAACAGATTACAGTCTTTTTTTTAACATGTGTCTAAGAAGTCACTGTAAGAACACCTCCGTCTCCTCCACCCCTTTCCCACAATGTCACCTTCTTCCTCACAAGTACCATTACTGAGCACCTCCGTAGCATGCATGTATGCAGAAACATCAGTGCTATTCAGCATAGAACTAACACCCTATTGCAAATCTCTGAAGATATTTAAATACACTTAGAACAGAAATTATGTTGGTTGACAAATTTTTGAAATTACAGTATGTAATATCTCAAGGTTGGCATAGCAGCTTTTCAGCATAAGATGGCATTTGATGTTCGATGTACTTCTCTGTCATATCATCTCAGCTGGTTTTCAAACCCACATCACAAGTAAGCCACATGCTTTTGATTTCTCAACTAATTAAAAGGTGGTTTTGTACCTTCTTGCAGATTTTCCCAAGCTCATTTGAATGTTTCTGTTGAAACACCTGTTTTCAGAAGATAAGCTATCGAGTCCCTGGGTGTCACATAAACAGGACAGACAATCCAGAAGTATCAACTAAATGCTTTGGCATGCAAAATGCAGGGAATACACACACTCAGTGAAGGAGAGGGTGTGTCTCCCTGTGTGCTGTCAACTGCTTCTCTTTATTAAATACGAACTACGCATTTCAAAATAATACTCTGCTAACTCTCCCAGTGAAGGAGAGTTTAGGATCTGTTAATGTCAGCAGCAAAAATCAAGCTCACGATGATGCAGTGCACGGCTCCCAATCCCTCTCCATTTTTTTCAAATATTTGCTTGCTCCTTGTGTGGGAACATGACACTGAGAAACAGCTTTTCATATTTTTAACACCACAAATGCCCCTTGCATTACAGGAACCTTTATCTCAACTTTGCTTTTATTGTCATGCAGAAAGAATTCCAGATGCATTTCACAAGGGCAGGAGTCCAATGCAATTTTGGGGTTAACTCCTTTTTTTTGTCACCTATTATGTTTTCAACAGAGCACTTACACACAAGATGACACGGAGAGCAAATCTGCAGCTCTGATGTGATAGATGTATCAAAGCACCAAAGTTACCTCTGGGCCAAGCTCCTCATTTCACATGCCATCCATACTTTTTCTCTCTGGCATTTTCCCATGTTTATTACATTCCTGATCTGTTTGTTACAAGCTCCACTGGGGAAGATCCACATTTCCCATACAATTTGAGACTGAATAGATAGTTTCCTTGCGCTAAATGCGTTAGCTGCTCTCTTTCAACTGTGTGGCTCTTTTCAGCTCAGCTGCTTGAAACCCTACATTTCCTGAAAGCCAGATGGGAAAAACAGGGGGAAAATAATGGATTTAAATTTAAAGCAATTGTTTGTTTAACACAGCTATGTTCCTTAAGCTGAGCTAAATTTGGCACTTTCAGCTTGCTTAAGGAACAAATTTATATGTTCAAAGTCCCATCTCTCATGGGAATTTTGGCTACAAACTGCACCTGCATGCTGGGAGAAAGACTCCTTCTAAATCCAGCCTGTAAGTGAATGCTGGCTTAACTGAGATCCATGATGCAACTTACATCAATAACGAAAATAACCATATGCCTTCCAGATCTCAAACAGCCAACTACAACAGTTCCAATGTCCAGCAACAACAGCTCCTTGGAAAACTAGTCACAAGCATCAGAGTGGATGAAATTCTGGTCCCCACAGCACCTAAGCAGCAATGGAGCGCTTTGGAAAAATGTGATGCCAGCTGCAGAGTCCTGGCACAGAGCACTCTTGACCATATAGATATCATCCTCTCTTTAAGACGAGCAGACTTAGAATTGATCCTGCAGCACTTTCTTAAGCAGAAATATGAATATAAAAAGTGTATAACTAGATTTCTCTGTTCTCAAATGAGTCCAGATCCCGGGGCTTGGATGGTGACAATGAAATGACACACTTGGCAATGAGCAATTTCCACACTGCACTGGTGTAAAGTTCCCTGCAACAATTTATATTCCAGGAAATTGCCATTTTTGACCATGGAAATGCCAAAAACCCATAGGCACTAAAGTACCTAGCACCATTTTGTGGAAATGTAAAATTGTTTGTATACCATTCCTGTTTATCCACAATCCAGTGGATAGTCTGCCTAGACGCAGTGAGGATGAGTTCATTATAATTATCTACAATAACAACAATTAACAACACAATGAGGGATAAACTCAATCACTTCCCATCTGCATCCTCTTTAATGTTGGACTTGAGATCCTCAGAATATGTTACTTCGTTTACATTCATTAATACAATATTAATTCCCTACAGTGCCTTGGATAAACGTACCTGACTCTATTCTCCCATCTGCTGATCTAGTATTATTATTCTATTCAGAGCAATAGTCCTAATTATGCTCATTTGTAGTTCTAGTAGATATCCTTGCCCAACGTGAACAATGAGCAGCAGTCTTTGGAAACCAGTCATCTTGCTCATAATAAACCGCCCGGCTCCTAACTATTCCCTAAAAACCAATGTTGGTATTAGACGAATGCTTGGGCATTTGGCGTTACTAATTAAACACAAAGCTTACCAATATTGTATTGGATTGATATTGCAATAGTGATAGCATCATTTTCCATCTGTTTTCCTCACCGATAATTTGATTTCATCTTTCTGAAAAATGCCTTCATCTTTGGTGCTCTAGAGCAAGCCCCCTCATGGTACCATTTATTGCCGAGGGGAGGAGGCAGGGTAATTGTATTGCTACACAATTTTGTATCAGTAAGTGCTCTGAGAAAACTCTCGAAGTCGAATGGTGAGTGTGATAGTAAGGGCAAGCTCAAAGTCATACAAGCTCTGTACTCATTGCAGAGGATCCAGTGACTAGGATGGAAAGGGCCAACATGCCTTTCCTTTCAAAAGGGCCAGCTGCAGGTGGCAGGAGCCCTCTCTGCATCACCATCGAGTAGGTGCACCACTTTGAATATCAGGGCTCATTTTGTCTTGCACGCTCAGTGGGTAAGAAAGGAAAACACTCTTGTCACTGTTAACTAAACACAGGCAAGTGGCCAAATCATTCCCCCTATTTATCACAGTGCTACTAGCAGCTGGGAGCAAACCTGGCAGAGAAAGGCAAGCTACTCCTCTCCAGAACGGCAGCGAGGGCTGTGGCTGGGCACGGTCCCGGGCGGTTCGGCTCCACCGCAGCAGCCTCCCTCTGCCTGCACAAGCAGAAAGTCCCCTGGCACCTGGGCTGGGATGCTGGCAGAACAGCGAGAGGCAGCACGGAGGAGTTTGTCTCCCCTCAATTGCTTAGAGACCAGAGAGACAAAGGTAAATTTCTGTGGGATAGCCCAGATCATCAATGATAGAGCATAAATCCCCCCTACTGATACAACTGCTGTGATGGAACTCATATTCCAAGATACCATCTGTTATCTCTCATTTGTACAAAGAGAGGAATCCATGAGCCGTGGTCAGCCTTAGATCAGACCCACAAGTTAGTCTGCCAGCTTCACTTTAGAAATTCCTTTCAAAGGGTGAGGATGAAATAATGCTTTCAACAAATCCAAAGAGGATATGATGGTCAAATGAGCCATGATTTTGCCAGCTACTGGGGCTTTTCTCACATGTTAAAGCTGTTATAAGATACCAACTGTGAAAGTAATAACATTGTGGCAAGCTGAAGTTTTTATGTTTAAATGAATTTTGAAAGTATTTTTAAACTATTTGTTGCCTGTCTGCTGGGTTTGTGACAGGCATTATAACCGTTCGATTCATCCTTCTAAGCATCTGTACTCAAAAAGTTGTACAGCAGTAGTGCTTGCACACAAAAGACTAACACAATGCAGGCAAATATCTTCATTCCTAAAAGCAGTCATTTCTGAAACCAATTTTCTTAACTCTTTGGCTCTGAGAAGCAGAAACAGAGTGAGGAACAGGTATCACAGCATCACTTTTGCTAAAAGAGCTCCCAAAAGCCAGTTAAATGCCACTTAAATCTTCATACCAGCTAACTACTGACCTTTACTCGGCTGTATGTGGCGCATATGACTTGACAACACACATAGGCACTATATTAATTTAATTTAACCTTATTCCACTTGCTTTTATATCATGATAACTTTAACTTCATATAACCCTGTATTTAACCTCGCCTTCATACAAATCCCTTCCACACACACCAAATTATCTCAAAATATCAGTTGTTTTTTTTCTTCTACTTAGTCAAAACACACCACATTCCTGATTAACATGTTACAAGCTTTATTATACTTCACCCTGACTACAAAATATTCAGAGATTGTCTGTATCAAAGGTAAATTACTCTCCCCTTGTATTCACAACCAAAAGGTCAGGTTCAAGAAGGATGAAAAGGAGATCTCTCAACTCTAAACCCCTTTCTTCTAAATATATTCCATATGCTCCAAGTTACTCTATGTAAGGTGTCACACACACATATATTTCCTGAAAATCATGGCTCAGTGAAATTAGTTGCCACTAGGTCTTGGCAGTTAAGAATGATTTATAAAAGTCACCTTACATTAACAAAAATTAATTTCTAAATTCCTCATCATACCCGGGGTTTAAGAACTATATGAAAAATGTGGACTTAATATAATCACTGCAGCAGGCTACAAGAGGAAGAAAAATAAAAGTCACCAGCCGTTTATGCAGAGAGAAAGCACACTGACAGCCCTGGTGCAACCCACTTACTGAAGTGTTGAAGCTTCAGATTCAGAAATTTAATATCAGAAGTTTCTGGCAGGAAGGAACAAACACATTCATATTGCTGGGTTTTCCCCTCTTTTGCTACAGATTCCTCCCAGGATTATTTATATGTAAAAGAGTGAACTTTGCTCACTCCCTTTACTGACTACTGCCCTTCAGATCCCTTAAAAATGGGTCCATTAATAGAGATTTGGCAATTTGGCAGAAATGCACTCTTGATGAAGGATTGGCTGCTTATTTTTAAGGAAATACTAAAATTCCAGGAGCAAAATGACCTTGAAGCAACTGAAAAATGCTCAATTCCAACAGGTTCCAGATTTTGCACTTATCTCTTTACCTGGCTAAAAGGTCACATTGTTTGGCATAAAACTTATCTACGTGAAAACGCTTCTGAAACGTTTGACGGTGGTGAGGCAGCTGCTGTGCTGCTGCTTTATGTGAACCATTTCCACTGCTCTCCTCTTCCCACCCTGTTCATGAATCCACCTGTTGTCTCTCATTAGTGATTATAAGGGTATTCCACGTTATTTTATAGTTTTAGGATCATGGCTGTTGCTCACCAAAACTGGAATCCTGCTCTTGTATTAGAGCTGTTACGCACAATCAAACAGGAAACAGTAAGCGCTAAGTGCCGCAGTCGCAATGCTGTTCATCCTTAACTGAGCGGGACTAGAAATTACTTCCCGAGGAGCTGTAAAGGGTAATAAACATTGCACTGGTGGTGTGCAAACTGGCATTGCCAAAAGCCTCACTTGCAGTAGAATCATGGGAAACAAAAGTATCCCAGCTTTACTCTCTGGGAGATTCAAATATTTCCAGGGTTGTTTCTGTCTTGCCACCTCCAAAGGCCGAAAGTTTCCTCCAAACCATTTTTTGAGGGGAGAAAAACCCTTAAGGTGTTAATTAAAATATTATATTTTCTTA
The DNA here is from genome assembly GCF_030463565.1 of Pelecanus crispus. Lineage (NCBI taxonomy): Eukaryota > Metazoa > Chordata > Aves > Pelecaniformes > Pelecanidae > Pelecanus > Pelecanus crispus. Next base: position 4,762,832 of record NC_134650.1, read on the forward strand.
CACTGACACATTGTCTCTGATTTAATGTGCTGAAAGAATCTTTTTTCCCCTCCACTCTTTCAAAAGAGAGACATGGGCTTGTTCCTCTGGGAAAGTGAAGAGAACATGTTCCTGCAGAAAGTATTTTGTCAACTTTTAAAGAGGTGTTCTTTTTCTTTTTTGACCAAAGTTAGCTGGGAGATTTTAACAGCAATGTCACTCGGTCATCCATAAAGAAGGTAAATGACCTTGTAGGCAGTGGCCAGGATCCAATTTTACGTGATTGCTCAGTGGCTAGTGCTGTCGCTAGAGTTACCACTTTCATGAATAATGCTCTTACTTTTTCCAGGTGCAGATGTGGGTTGTAGATGGCCGAGTTAAACCCTTCACTATGAATCACAGCATCTACTACTCTGCTTTGCCGTGAATAGACATAGACAGATGTTAACATACCTTCACATTTGCAGATACAAATTTTTTTTTTTTTTTTTCAAGACAGCTCCAGGCATCATAGCTTTGGCATCAGTTCTAAACCACTCTGAAAAGCTTTGGAGATTTTCTTCTCACGCAACATTTTAAAACCATTTTGCTTGGGCAATGTTCCAGGCAGAAAATGATTTAATCACAGAACAGACATAGAAAGAGCACTTGCAATAACAGCTCTCAAAATATAGATGATATTTCTTAATTTATAAATATTTAAAGAGAACAATACAAGAGTCACAAATTTGGGGTTTTTTTTAAGGTCTGGAGGCTTCTTTACATCCATTTTCCACAGCCTCTGCTACACATCCATGCAAAACATATCTGCAATGAATTAATTTAGCTCTCAAGACAAATCCAATGTAGCATCTATTATTAGTGGATTTGTCTGAAAAAGAACAACATAGAGAACGAGTTTCTCGTGCAGAGTGAGTCCCACTCAGTAAGCCAAACAGAAATTTCACTACAAGGCTTAAATATATTCTCATTCTCCCAAGCTGTTTCCATGATCATTTTTAATTTCCTCTCATTTTAATACCTAATTTGTTCTAACAATAAGTTAAAATTTTAATAATAAGAAATTTGTTTTCTTGCTTTACTGGGACTTGACTCTTTCCTGTATTATGAGTCAGGTAATTGGTTGTACCTGCTTATGCATTTGTTTTGCACAAGTGAAAATTGAAAAAAAGAATTGTAGCTTCTAAACACACATGCTTTCAAGACAGTAGAGAAAATTGTCTTTCATGTGAGAGGGGGGAAAAGAAGAACAAACAGTTCTTTATTAAGGCTAAAACCCCACCAAACCACATCCCTGACCCTGCCTCTAAGAAAAAATAATGTTCTCATTAAAGACTGACGTGGAAAAGTTCATATAAAAAAAAACCCTAAAAATCCCATTATAGATTACTAGCCTATCTTTAGAGATAGCAGTTTTCAACCTTTCTACAGAAGTATAAAACACTTTTCACTTTGCACTAGCGGTGTAAATGCATTTAGCCATGTATACATTTTTGTCCTTTCTCAGGGGTCATGCATATTTAGACAAGAAAAATCAAAAAGTGAGTCATCCTTTTGACTTTGAGTACCAAGATGGCTTCAAAGGCAACAGGGATTTCCCTTAGAGAAGCCAAAGGTACTGAAGTAGCATAGAGCCAACAGGAGAAGCAGAGAAGTTAATTAGAACATAAATTGCAACACAAAAAGGGCCTGAAAAGAATGTTCCAGCCCAGCCACATCAAAGCCCAGTGTCATCAGGCATTTAGGTTGGATATTAGGAAAAATTTCTTCACGGAAAGGGTAGTCAAGCATTGGAACACGCTGTCCAGAGAGGTGGTGGAGTCCCCATCCCTGGAAGTGTTCAAAAACCGGGTAGATGTGGCACTCTGGGACATGGTTTAGTCTAGTCTACCCTTAATTGGTTTAGTGTGGACTTGGTAACGTTAGGTTAATGGTTGGACTGGATGATCTTAAAGGCCTTTTCCAACCTAAACGATTCTATGATTCTATTCTATGATTCTAATTTGGGATAAAGCTGAATAACCCAGTAGCCTGCTCTCCCAATTAGAAATATAGCAATGAGAGTCAGAGAGGTAGCAGAAGAAAGGGATGCAATGGGAAGAGGTGGTTTTCACTCCCAAGCAGCTGCATTTTGGAGAGGTTTTCAGGAAACTCACAGGTGGAGAAATAGCAGTTGCTTCACAGCTGCATACAGGACCTGCTGGAGGAGACAATCACTTGGGAACAGTGGCCGCTCACATACTCAAAACTATTTATAGTTGTGATGCTTAATTTTCAAATCAGGAACTAGGTAAGATTGACGATACTTGTGCAGGAGAAAGTAAAAACAGTAGTAAAAGGGAGTGAATCTATTCTGCCTACCAAGCCAGATTTCTGAAACTCCCTTCTGTCTTCTTTTCCTAAAAACCCAGCAAAGTGAAACAGCAGAAAAAAAGTAAGTTGCACAAGTAAAAAGACATCTTTTTTAAAAGTGTAAGTCCTGACTGGAAGAAAAAGATAGAAAAGAACAGGAATTCTAGAAAATTAAATTAAAACCTGAAGTAAGGCCAGATAAGAACACTAAAGCCTCAGAGAGCATCTTGCTGAAATAACAAATATGACTCATAAAGGGTGTTTCCAAACATATCAGAAGCAAGACATCTGCCAGAGAGTATGTTGAGGCAAGAGATTATGAAAGGATAAAAGGATCACTTAAGGAAGAATGGGTCAGAGCAGCAAAATTGAGTGATTGATTTACAAGAGTGCTCAAGAGTCTAATTAGGGAGGTTCCCATGACAATCTCTTTTTTTTTTAATGGGAGATGAGCTTCAGAGGCTATCTCCAATCAGTCAGTCCTGAGAACAAACAAGTCTGAGAGTTTGTTCAGTTTGGGTAGAAAGCAAAGTTTCTAAGTGCAGTCTTACTGGTTTACAGCCTGATGGTTTTCAAGAATTTTTCTCTTTCCAAGTTCGCTGCTATCCTCCATTCTCACAAAATATTTCCCCTTCCTACTATTTTGTTTCCCAATGTTTTCTGCCCTTTCCTATTTTTTTATCACTCACTTTATCACAAGCAATAGTCTAATAATGATTTTTTTTTTTTAACTCCATGCAGCATGTATTTTTCGTGCTAAAATGTTTCCCAGTTGGGACCACAGAGTTCAACTTTTACAGTCAGCTCTTCTTTCCAAGTTTTCTTAGGCCTTCACATAATTTTTATATCTTATTTTCTCTCTGTATTTTGCCATCCCCTCTTATTTTCTTACAAATTTTAAAATAAAACCCCCTATTTATTTTGTATTTGAAGAGCTAGACTTCTTTCGTTAAATCAAATTTCACCCAATTTAGCAATGAATATGGGGAAAGGAAGCAGTTTCCAATCTCTGATGTATTTATTCTCAGCAATGCCCACGACTTGCAGATGGCCTGAGAAATGAAGAGGTCAGGAGGTCGTCTTCAATACTGCAGAGCCCCCAAACCTGAAAAGCTGCAGCTTCTGAGCCAGATATAACCAGATATGCCAGCGCTTATTACTTCGCAACAGCAGTACAGCGTCATCCGCAAAGTGCAGGGTCTGGTCCCCATTCCTCATTTGCAGAGATAAAGCCAAAAAGACAGAAAATTTATAAGGTCATTTCTCTTAAGAAGTTTAGGCCAAGCACATCCTGTGAAGTTAACAATTTATATTTAGGCAGAAAAAAGGTGGGACTGACTTACTGGAGCAAGAGCTGTGCTGCAGGAGTGCCAGAGCATCCCTAACAGATATAAGTCGTTGAGTCTCCAGGGCTGTTTTACCACTCTTCCGGCATGATGAGAATTTAGGGATTTGAGCCTCAGCTGTTTTGCATTACTGCAGCCCCAACAGAACAACAAGCAGTTCCTAGCAGGCATATCTCTGTAGGCATGGACACACTTGACTTGCTGCCACACAAGCAGTCACTCCCCGCAAAGAGCACAGCAGCCACTTGCAGTCCATCAGCCCGCTGAGCTTGGACATGATGCTCACCTGCACACAAGAGCAGCCTCGCAGCTAGGATCTGGTTTTGGACCCCAATGTTTTTTTTTAGAGAAAGGGCAACAGTTAAAAGAAAAGTGACAGCAAGAAGCATGTAATTTAGAAACAAAACATGTTGCGCTGTAGTAAATGAACTGACAATGTTGGTAGGATTGATAAACAAAGACCACGCACCATATGTCTTCCAGGTGGTGGCTTTGATCATGCCTTCAGTAGCATTTTCATCAACAGGAGCTGAGATCTTATTTGCCACTTATGGTTGGTGAGATCTTTTGATAGCCTCCTTTGCGATTCTGTAATTTAATTTGTCTGGATTACTAAATGGAATGAATTGGCTGATTGTCTTCATCACGAGGATGTTTCCTGACATACACAAGCATGTAGTCTAATTTAAGAGTGTGCAAGGCTGTAAAACAGACCTGGGTGGGATCTCACCAGAAACCGGAATGCACGTTCACAGCTTTAAAAAATAGTGAACAGAGATATTATTCTGCATTTTACTCACCTTCTCCAGGATATGTATTGTAATATTAAACCTAATGCTGCTGTTAAAGACAGTTGCAAAGGCATTTCCTGCAGACGGTTTGCTAGAAATGTAATCTCCCAAGGGGTTCGATGGACATATAAAAATGAGTCTGTTGAATCTGCTTTTAATGTTCCAGTCTTAGAAATGAGTCACCTGGCTGAGGACAGCTGGTAACTGTGAAGACATCTACATACGGTTTCACACCAAGGTGACATGAGGAAGATCGGTTTCTCTGGACCAAAGAGGAGAGCAGCTCTCATCAGCCTGGCTCATGGGTGATGGCTTGTTCATATAGACAAATCCTGGCTACAATTCACACTGGAAGTGACATCAAGCTTACTTGCATGAGCAAAACAAACAGAATAGACTGGTAGATGAGAGAAGGATTATTTGCTTTATGACTCAGGCCCACGGTCTGCCAACTTTGAAAGAAATGGGAGGATACACAGATTTTTTTTCAATTTGAGTAAAAGCACAACATGGCCCAGTAGCTTCAGATGGTTAACATCTCCTTTTACAGTCAGCTGTGTTTAACACTCAGCTCTGCGTAGAAGCTGTAAAACATCTTAACGCAATATGAGATATATACAAACTGATTGGGAGGTATTAAGCTATAATATACCTAAATTCCAAGGTGGCATTTCAGTAATGACCTTGCTTCTGCAGACACAACTGGGTGGGAAACTGAGGCATTTCTTTCCATTAAAAATCAAACGTAAAAATAAAACAGAAATATAGGACAAAATGAATGTGCTTTGCAGTTTTCCAGGAAGGGTGGAAAGCAGCCATTAGGCCAGCGATTAAAATGTGAAGCAGTTTTGAGGGAGAAAACAAATAACTTCAGCCTAGCAGAATGAGGATCCCTCTAGTCCCCAAAGGGAGGAAGGCTCTCTTCTCTTTCTCTCTCTTTCCAAGGGCAATACAGACCAAGGGTCTAATCCAGTGGACTAAACCAGGCCCCTGATATGTACTGCCCTTCCTCCAGGGGATGTTGATTTTTTTTTTTTTTTAAACACAAAACGAAAACTGGAAAGAATGAGAGAGTCATGAACTGGTTCTTAATTTTGAGCTTTCAGACGGGATATACAAAAATGGCAAGGCACTGAGTTAAGGTTGTTTTTTCAACTTAGGCTTCCTCCACTATGGAAGGCTGTCATTGCATTAAGACCTGCAAAAACGCACAGTGGCTCTGATGTGTACTTTTCCAAAATTTCAAGAATCCACCTCTGAGGGGTTTCTTGCCAGGACATTTAATGTAATCACATTGCTAGTATCAGTAGAAACCACCAGTTCAATATTTTTCATCTTATTTTAGGGAAGAGGGATTTTTTGGGATGGATTATTTATTTTTAGACTTCTGGACTACATTTTTCAAAGCAATTTGTTTTCTCCCATTAATAAACTTTTTTGGCAAGACTTTGACACTAGGGAATTTAAGGGAAAAAATGAAATTATTTCTGTGTGAATGTAACATTATTCTCCTCCCCCCCCCCCCCATCAATAAGCACTACTGACATTTGCTTGAAATAATGGCACAGCAACATTGACCCAAACTATAGATTTGTTCTAAATACTGGGACAGATTCTCATCTAAGCTTCCGTGAAAAAGCACTGATTTACCCCGATAGAGTATCTGCTCCAGTAAAACCATCGGCATTGATCAGCTCTGACAGCTTCCCTCTTTCTTCCAGCTCCAAGCCTCCGCTCCTATTATTCTCTTCAGCATGTGGGAAGCCACATAGCAGCTGACTGTCTTGGCCTTGCTTTTGAGCCAAAATGAATACATCGAGAAAGGAGTTCAATAGGGCAGGATATCCACTCCAGACTGATAGCCAGAATGTCTACTCTTGCAATTAAAGACCTGTTGATCCGTCAACAGAAAAGCTGCTAAAGGCCAGCAGAGTGACCTAGCGTACGTCCAGACTCCCATTTTCATCTTAATAGCACTCCCATACTACTTTGTGATGTGCGATGCCTATGCGAAGACATTTCATAAGAACTGCAGTGTATGACTGGATCTTAACAATTTAGGGTGAGAACATCTATTCAGCTTCTGCTGCTGTAAAGAATGGATAAAATTTTTTTCACTTAGTAGTCTTCATTGGAACCTCTCTCAAACTGTGGCCAACCACAGCTAATGCAACTTCTCTCCTTTAAAATTGTTCACGTTGCTGTTTTGTTTCACCTTTCATATCTATACAAAGAGGCAACTCACCTAAAATTTCGTGTTCTCTAAAAACATACTGCATGTACCGGCTCCTCAGTCTGATGTGCTGAACAGCGCTATTGCATAAGAGATTTAGGGCAGCAAGCAGCAGGTGAGAGGCACTGCATTTATATTTTAATTAGCTCTTGCTAGGAGTTTCTTCAGAGGTAGGTTATCTAACCCTTAATTACTATTTGTCCACCTACATTATTAAAATCTTACTCATGTCCTTCCATTTCAAGGACTTTTTGTACCTCCTGAAAACTGTATTGCTAAGATTGCATATAAATAACTATTCTGAAATAATCCCAAGTGATAATTTTATAAATCTGTTAAGCACCAATGGTAATTAAAGAACTTTAGCAATAAAAAGTAAAAATTTGGGGAAAGTATTATTTTAAGACGTGAAAAAAAGTTCTCTGGAGCTTGTCTGATTTCATAAATTTTCATTATTTGTGGACTCCTTAAATACATTTTCAGCAATTGCATTCTTTTCTAGAAATGAATTCTCAAAATGTCATGTTCTGTGAAAAAAACCCCTACTGCTTTATTAATACCCTATTCCACATCACACTGATTATGTTAATAAGAATAAATATTTTTGCATAATTACATACATCTGATTTTTTTTTCCTACAGCGAGAATACATTATAATCTTGAGGTGTTTCTTATTTCTGGAAGTATTACTATACCAAAGGAACGGGACAACTTTGAAGCAAACTAGCGGTATGTGTATTTCTGAAGTACCTCACTAACGTATGTAGATGTGTCTAGCACAGAACCTTCCAACACGGCAATGAAATTGGAAAGCCTTCCTGGAAATACAATAAGTTGTCAAAGGGTTTCTAATTATTTTTCTGGTATTGATTTAACTCGCATCCATTTGCCAGTGCTGGGGAGATATAACCACCACGAGACTATTTAACATCAGATTGCTCGGTTGCTCCTGGAGGATTCATGTACCTGCCAGGGCCAGTCTAGACCTTGCTGGCAGCTCTATGAACAAAAGGGGGGATTCTGGTAGAAATAGGTGTTATCAGAACTGACAGGCATGCAATACTGAGGCTGCTCATGCTCCACACAATATACATTTTTCTACTGAAAAGAAGCTGGAACATTAATGAGATATTAATGTTGTTAACTGTGGGTGTGAGCGCACAGCGCTTTCGCACTGGAGTAACCCTCACTCAAGCAGCCAGATTCACTGAACACAATGAGGTTGCTTCACTGAAACTGAATGCCACACAAGTAAAAACTCCTTTTTAAGTTATTGTGCCCTTGCAATTCTGATTCACACGGGTAAAAAGAGTTTGCAAGATTTTGCCCCAATTTCATTGCCAAAAGAGCTCAGTGGTTTGGGTATTTTTTTTTCCTGTTTGAGACTTGCTATGGAGTTTCAAAGGCAATAGCCTGAGAACGTGCTTTCTTCTCAGTTTTAAATTGGAGAGCATATAGCTACAAATCCTGAAATGGATACTTTAACACTTCAGTAGTTTTCTAAATTAAAAATAATGGATTCCTGGCAGGCATCCTACCCCGGTTTACTCACAACATAGATTTTATTACCCCAGTGTCACTGATAATGATTCTAGCTGCACAGTAGTCGTAAGTCAGAAAGCAGTCTTATGTTGATGACTGAGCCACTGAAAATTAGGTTTTTTCATTACTAATTTATTTTAGAAAGGGAGATAATGCTATTTATGTCATGTAAGTGACTTAGAGAAATAACACAAATGACATTGGACATTTACAAACTCATTATGATAATGGCAATCTTGAATAACTTGTAAGAGAGTTCTGCAAGTTCCACTGTTATGTTTGGCATATTCATAACAATCTCTTGATCATTTGTCTCCTCCTTGTTCATGAAATTCATCATATACAGATGCAGTACAAAACCATTAAGATGCAATGCAATTTAAATTATTTTACGGAGAACCAAAATTGCTTAATTTATTACTTCTATCATTGTAATAGAACTAGATATACTGGATTCTTAAGCCATCTAACCAACCTCTAGAGCTCTGCCTCTAAAATAGATTGCTCAATTAAAAAGACTTACCTTTCTTACAAAAAATAAGTCTCCATTTTTGTAATAATCTAATTTTTTTTCTTGCCACAAACTAGAGATTCTAAGCAATCACAATGTGCAACATAAAAACTCCAAGTAAGGATGGCTCTGCTGTGATATGCAGTATTCAGCTCCAAATATTTGTTAACTGGAGAATGCACAGTGATCTGAATATATGTGTAGTTAACACATCTGGCAGTTTCTGTAGCTTCTGTTTCCTCCCCCACCCTCTCAAATGGCAAACCGAGACTTGATCAAACCTGTAAAACGTACAGTACCATGAACACATTCAGCCCAAGGAAAAGGCACAGTGGTAAATTACCTTAAATTCAGTTTCAATGTTGGCTAGTCTGGCCAATTCATTGCTTAGCTCTAAAGCAGTAAGGACAGGGTCTTCGCTGGAAAGAGACAAATAAGCAGCGCTGGCTAATCCTTTGTAGGCGTTCATTCTCGATCGAGAGTGACTAAAGGAATCTTTCCTCTGCTTCTCAATACATTCATTGCACTTGCAAAAATAGTCATGTGGCCTTTCAATCCGTGCGCCTTTTAGAAGCAAGATGTGAACAATTTCATACTCCTGGCAGTGGGCAGCAAGTATGATAGGTGTAATGTCATGGGAGAACCGAGTTCCATCTTCATCGTAGGCATAAAAATCATCATCTCTCAGTTCCTGCTCAAGGGGGCTGAGTGTGAGACGCTGTCCTTGTGCAAAGGCTGGGTGGTTCAATATTGCTTCTACAATGCGCACATATCCTTTACTGATGGCTAACAAAAGCGCGTCTCCAACTCGAGCGAGATTCTCCTTTTTGAGGAGGAGCTCTGTCACTTCCAGATGCTCATTCCCTACAGCTAACTGCAGGGCATTTTGTCCCATATAATCGACACAATTAAAGTTCAAGGTTTTGGATTCCTCCAGCATTTTTCGCACAACAGGAATGTTGCCATATTCTGCAGAATCGAGAAAACGTTCCTCTTCTGCAGTCAGGCTGGTGCCTTTCTCATTGAACATGTAGGCTGGGCCCCGGATGGCTTGCCTCCGGCCCTTCTCCCGAAGGGTTGTGTGCCTTCGATGCATGTTTTTATAATTGCCGTTTCTCAACCTGCAGAAAACCAGAAAGGTTGGTTATATTCTTGGAGAGTCATAGTCTCAAGTAAACTGAAATAAGGTAAGAAATGTCTCCTTATGATCAGATCTTGCTAGTTTTTTATGATTTGGGCCAGTTGTTTAAAATCATTTAGGATACATGTGGAATAAAGAAGATTACTTTTCTGAACGACAGACAAGTTCTCTTCTGACTTGTACACCCTTCTCTATTTCAGCAAGTGTACACAGCACATTCTTAACTTGAGAAACAAACAAAAAAAAAGTGTGAACACATTGTTTTCCATTTTTATTGTTTAGAACTTCATTACACAGTAGTTAGGAATAATATCCACAACATAATGGTTTTCCTAATTACTCTTCTTGAGTTTTATCCTTGAGGGCACAAGGCAAGCAAGCTAAAGAAAGTTTGCAGGACTCCCCATGCCAATAGACCTTGCATCAGGCCAATAAACTATGTTCCATAAAGTTAAAAAGCATGCTTCTAATTTTAAACACACACTAACAAGGATAAATATTTTGCATATTCTGCTAAGATTCAGCTGGTACAAGCAAACCACCTATTTATTCACTGCTTTTTTCATGCTACATAATATGATTTTTCTGTTTCCTGATCTAAAGCAGTTTGATAAACGACTGTCTAATTTTCTCACTGAAATACAGTTGGCAGCTACTTTAAACGCAAGTACGCAAATCCAGGGGCCAGTCTTGTAAAACAAAGGGATAACTCCTGGTTTAGTGTCACATCGCTCCCCAGTAAGCATCTTTCAGACAGCTGCTGCAGAATGACAAGAACACGGGTATCTGACAACAAACAGAAGGCAGATCAGAAAGGGTCATTAGTTTCCCCACTGATTGTGTGGCTGAAATGCCTTCACTTGGAGTTGGTGGGATGAAGAAATACTATTCTTATCCTACCTTCTCTGGAATCCCCAAAGAAAACTGTGCTATGTGCAACTGGGCTCAAGGAGGAATAAACACCCCGTTGTATGAAATTAAATGAAATCCTAAACTGATCTGTCTTTTTGAAACATTCACACTTTGTGTTCAGTGCCATCTCGATGTTGCTCTTCTTTTTCATTTTATTGCAGTAGCATCTCAACAAAATCATAGCCCTTCTTTTAGAGCCTAACCACATGGAGTTAATTGCCATCCCAAGCCCATGGAATGTGCAGCCTGAGTAAAAAGGTAAACCCAACACCTCTTTCACAAAAAGCATTTGCACTCAGTCCAATAGCAAGTCCTAAATCACTTGGGTAAAATTTTCAGGAACCTCTAAGCTGCAGTGGGCAGATGTAACAAATAAGCAGGTGTTAATGCTCAGTGGGTGGCAAAGGTTCATCTTTCCAAGATCCATCTGTTCTCCAAGTCAGTTTTGACCTTCAGTCAATGAAAAGTTCATGTGTTGCTCTGCAATAATAATACTGGAGTTTGTAAGTGCTGTTGTGAATGACGAGAGGGAAAGGTGCCAGGAGACAAAGTGGAATAGATACATTGCCTTCAATAATACATTCTTCAGGAGAAGAAGAGAGTAAGGCAATCAAGCAAAAACCCAGGAAAACAGAGGGTATCGGAAACACCCAAAATACCTGAAGTGCCAGGACACAGAAATTCTCAACGTAACTGTAATCATGGAACTAGCATATACATATGCATCTATCATTTTAATTCATCGTTTTTTTACTGATCTAGAACAGAAACCTAGTACTGAAGTGTCAAACAAATTTTACAGCAAATTTTTAGCAGCTACATTAAAATTTGAACAAAATCTAAGGAAGCAATTTTGTGACCATACAAAGTTGAACACAAGTTTCATAATTAAGAATCTCTCCCCCTAAGCTTTAATGCATCAGCATAACAACTTAATGAAAGCTGGAAGAATTCCGCTGGGCTTTTCTGATGTTCAAAACCCAAACATTTTTATGTTCTAAAAATGTCATATGGTAAGATATTTGGCAACCTGATATCTGCTGTTATATTTAATGGTCAGTACTGGAAGCAGCTCAGAAATATGGAGCATTTCCAGCAGTGAGGAATCTATTAGATATTTTGCCTGATGTCCAAGTACAATTCATGATAATTTGTCCTTTTTCCTCTCCTGATACATTATTACCTCTAAATGAGGGCCCAGATAGGTGGGACAGATAACCTTACAATTACACCCAAAGTAAACATAAAACTACATAAATTACTACCATTGGCCCAGTTTTAAGATTTTTGCCTGAGAAAGGAGGTTAGAGTTTGGCCTAGAGCTAATTCACACCAGTTTGTTGTACATGTAATAACATGCCAAAAAAAGGACCTTCATTTCACTTTCTTCAATTCAGAGAGCACATTGTTTTCGTACACTGTTTCTAGCAACAGCAATTGCATCAGCAAAAAGAGGAAACAGGAAAGTATACGTGCCCTCTAAAAAGATAATTACTATACAACATTTATCTTACAATAAATGTTCTGCAGGGATGTCCCTGCAGCACAGAATTGATCTCCACTGCCTGCAGGTAAGGGCAGGAGTACTATAATTCAGAGGGCTTCACCTCAGATGAATTATGACCCCCAGTCTTGCTCATGAGCAGGGAAGATCAATATCTCAGCTATTGCACTTTATCATCTTTATAGAGAACAGGAGATGAATAAAAAATTATACTTTTAACTTTGAATAATTTCATGAGAAATGCTCAGCTATCAACTCCTGTTCTGAAAAGAAAGTTATAATTATGTTTGACCTGAGCACTGAATCGTGATAGAGAAGTGGTAGTGCAGAGAGTAATATATGCAGTAGCTGAAGATCTTGGAAATGAAGCCCTACTCTAATGTCATGACTGTACTCGGCACCTTCTTCTATTCTGCTTTTTAGTGATGTGCAGGCAGGTTTAGAACTAATCATATTTACTGAGCATGTGTAATGTGCCCTCTTAAAAAAGAGTAATTGTGACTTGATTGCATTTATTTTATCATTTTTGTTTAAAGGTGCTTTGCATTGAAATGACTCTGTATTTGCATATTTTATTGAGACAGCTACTGATAAAACTCATCAGGCACTGCAATTAAATATTGTGTTTTTCTAGGAAAGAATGCCAATGCATGCAGTGTTGTTGGAGAGAAAATGTTCTGGGAAAAGAAAACCAAAAATTTCAGGGCCTAAGTGCTGCTTGCAGCAAAGTGCATCCAGCTTTACACGGCTGAGGGAGCCATAAGATGTCTGGACTCCTGTGGTGAGTGGAGAATAATTTCTGGAAGGTGATTTAGCTCTTAACAAATCATCCCCTGGGAGCATCTCGGCTTCTAATTAAAGTGGCTTAGAGTAGGTCCTTGCAACTTGCACCGACAGCACTAGGCACCAAGACACTCAACATCTGAGAAGGGAATATGGCGTAACATGAGATTTGTTCTTCATGTGGTGTCACTGAAAACACTGTTGAAGCTGAAACTCTCCTTTTTTGCAACCACACTCTCTTAACTGCTCTGAGTGCCAGATATGTAGGACAAGGGAGGCATGAGAAGGAAACTGGGCTGCTTCATATTGAGCCTTCCCCAGCAAATGTCCTTTCTCCTTGATCCTCCTTTCCACAGTGCTCCAGACTATGCTGTGCAGGACCTTCTGCTGCCTCTCGAGTCCTACACAAGAACCTATGGAGGGGCAGGGCTACCACCTAGAGCTAAGGCTTGGAGAAAACTTTCAAGAGGCTAAATTGGAGTTTTTACAGGACAGGCTGAACAGATTCTGCTTGAGTTTTTAAAACATCTGAAGTCTGAATAGGTATAGAAATCAATGGGTACTAGGTACTGTGGTAATTCTGGAATTCTCAGGTGATGTCTACCTTTACTTGTCTTAAAGCCTAACAATTGAGCAGGGCATTTACAAAGGCAGCTTTAGGAACTTATGGTCTCTGACTACACTTTGGGTTTGCTTTCAGTCAGTGGAGAGAGGTTAGCAGGAGTCTCCCTGTGCCCTTTCAATGGCCCCCTTTGTCCAGAAACTACAGAAGAAACTTAAGATAAGTAACCATTGCTATGCCCCACGTTGGGTAAAGCAACCATCAGAGTAGGCTTTGATGAGACATTGACTCTGTCTTGTTGAGAAGAAAATTTAAGTTTTTGAACGCCGCTTTGAAAGCGTTACCCTTAGTTCCCGCAGAGCCTCAGAAGCTGTCAGATTGACACTTCACTTATTATTTTTCTTTCTAGTTACACCAATATTTCTAAAAAGAATCAGGGCACATAAAGGCTGCAGACTCCCTGAGGCCTCTTTAGAATTGCTGCAGCTCTTTTACACATCAAATGGACCGTTTTCCTCTATTAAAACTCATTTCCACACACAAAACCTGATCATGCAAGATGTGCTATAAACGTGAGCAAAAATTAAGGAAATTAAGTTCTATAAGCAGACACAAACCAATATAGAAATGAATCCATTCAAAAGAGTAAGTCAAATTCTTCAGAGAAAAACCAGTACGCTGTTGCATCTTTTACTTAAAAAACTTGCAACGTATTTTGTAGCAGACTCCAGACTTCAGGTCATGAGCACAGACTGAACACAAACTGCATCTATGTATTATCCTATATGCAATAGGCTATTCTAGCATTCCAAATGCTATGCAGACAGATACTGCCAGAGCTCTCTGATACCCTCTTTTTCTCCAATATCTTAAATAGCCTTCTAAATCTTACCTTAAGTCAAGATATCATCCTTTAAGACAAAAGGTTTAAGTATCCTTTTTCACATATTGCTGAATAACCATTCTCACATACGTATACAGTCTCAGGATCATTTGGGGTGGTTGCTTTTGATCAACAACAGCTTATTCCAAAGATTTCTATGCTTTGAAATGCCTAAGTACCATTTTATTTAATCTTAGGATGTCCAAAACACTAATTGAGTACTGTTAGCAACATGGTCCTTCTCCTACATGAAAAGTTGCATATGTATCTAGGGACAATTAATAGAATTTTTTAGCTCTATTCAGACAGATATTCATCCACTTGCAAAGCAGTTCTACAAAGCAGTTGCAGGAAGTAATATCCCCTCCACTCCATTCCCACTGCTCATATAGGTAAAAGAAAATGATATTTCAAGGTCAAAGTTTGAAGAGAGACCTCTATCCTCGTGGAAGTACAGGTACAGCCAGCAAAACTACACCTTTTCAAATCCCTTTAAGAAATGGCAGCGTGAGATACATTTAGGAAGACAAACCAGGCCTCTCATGTCATTAAAGGGTGCTGATGAGTGATACACACTAACACTCCCATCCTCTCCTTGTCATGAAGCATAAGGTCTGAGGCAAATAACCTAGAAACACTGGGGAAGGACCACCAAATCCTTACCAGCATCTAAAGTTTCACGTCCTCCCTGATCTCTGTTAGAAAAGAGGCAGCTCTGCCCTGTGGTTTGAAAAAAGGAAAGGGAATTTGGCTTTCTACCAGCTATCTTTCACAAAAACCCATCCACTGCTTCTCAGTTGTCTCACCCTCTCCCCTCTTATAAACTAAGCATCAGCATTTTCTTTCCCATTCCAAAGCAATGTCATGCACCAATACAAGACTTTTACAGCTGGAAAGACTGTAAAATAATCACCTTGGTTCTTGTATTCAATTTCTTCTTGTTTTAGAATATATATACTGGCGGGGTGGTTTTTTTTTCCTTCCTTCCTTGCTTGCTTCCTCTTAATATATGGTTGTGAAGATGACTAATTATTACAAGGTATCATAGAACACATGTGAGAGAGATATACCAAAATCAAGATTATTTTTACATTGTCTCCCATTGTCCATTCATTAACATGTTTGGCCACCAAACGAACTGCTGTGACAAGAATTAGTCCTACTTTTTTTTTTTAATCTGGCTTTGGGAACTAAGAACAATTTACCCTCACTGTTGAAGCACTTCAAAACTCAGGCTGAAATTATACCGAGAACACAACAGAGGAATACCTGTTCATTCATAAATTTTTACTACTGACGAGAGCAACGAAAAGTATTTCTAATTATGCAAGCAGGGGGCAGTGTAACGCTGATTTTCAGCAAATAGTTCTATTACAAAGAGAAAGAAAAAGCTCTGAAAAGAACTGGTAATCTCCGTTCTGGCTGTATTTCATTTTTCCCTATTGCTGCTCCCTTTTCACTGCTCACTTCATAGTTATTTCAAGAGAAGAAAAAACGTGGGGAGAAGGACTCCTGACACCCATTAGACCCCCAGCAAGCTGCAACAGGCACTGTACAGTTTCCCGTATTTACACCTCTCATTTTTCCTCATCCCACCTTGGCCACAGTGTTTCCAGGAAGAACAAACCCTTAGAAAATTCACCCAGCTGCAAGAGAAGACAACAGCATGGCTCCAAACCATGTGGCCGGTAACAAACAGCAAGCCTTTTCAGGTACACTGAGACCAAGTATCTTTGCACAGATTCAAAGGGTAGAAAGCCAAACCAATTTCACACGCAGCCACCCACCTCACTCACGCCAGCCCATACTCAGGCTTGTAGGAGACCGAGTCGCACCGAAACACCTCTAACCCCGACAAAACTTCCCGCTGCGTACGTGGCGACCGGCGTCAGAGCCAGGACACTTCTCAGAGGAGCTGAAAGGAGAGGCGGCTCTGGCAGAGGCAGAGCCCCGGGGCAGCAGCTTACATGTGCGCGTCGGGGCCGGGGCTGCTTCACCCCAAAGGCGCGGGGCGCGGCGCGGCCCCCATGGCGCTGGCGCTGTCCCCGGTGCCGAGCAGACCCTGTCCTCGGTGCTGAGGAGCCGCTGTCCCCGGTGCCGCTGTCCCAGGTGCCCAGCAGCCCCTGTCCCCGGTGCTGAGGAGCCGCTGTCGCGGTGCCGCTGCCCCCGGTGCTGCGGAGCCCCAGTCCCCGGCGCCCAGGAGCCGCTGTCACGGTGCTGAGGAGCCCCTGTCCCGGTGCCGCTGCCCCCGGCGCCCAGGAGCCGCTGTCACGGTGCTGAGGAGCCCCTGTCCCGGTGCCCAGGAGCCGCTGCCCCCGGCGCCGCGGTACCGGTCAGCGCGGCCGGACGGGGCGGGCGCTGTCCGCGGTGCTGCAGCCGGCGCGGTGGAGGCGGAGGCAGCTCCTCATCCTCATCCTCATCCTCATCCTCATCCCCTGGCCGCTGCTGGGGCAGAGCTCCCCGGGAGCGCCGGGGATTCGCTTCCTGGAGGAAGAGCCGTGCTGCGAGGCTGGCATGCGAGTTGCGTTGTCCTCCCCGTCTTCCCTCCCCCTTTTCCCACGCCGTTGTCTTCTGGTAGGTGTGGATTTAGTGGGTTTTTTTTTTTTTTTTTCTTTTTTCCTTCTCGGCCGGAGCTGGGCGAGTGCCCTTGCGCCCTCCCAAGGGCTGCCCCGGAGCAGGCGTGGCGAGGGAGCCTTCCTGGAGGGGGCAGGGCTGCCTGCAGCCTGCCCAGCGGGGCGGGGGGCTCCCTCGGGGGCTCCCCCCTCACACGCCGCCCCTCCGCCCGGAGTGGCGAGGGCCGCTTCTCCCCGCCTGCAGTGCCCGGGTTGAGATTCGTTTTCCGCCTTCCCTAGGAGAGCTTATCTCTTAGGGGGTGGCCGAGGAGGGGTGCGTACGCGTGTGTGGCGGGGGGGGTGCTGGAAGCGAAACCAACACGCAACAGAATCAGGCAATGCAATCAATTCCCTCATTTGCTTGGCAGAGGGGAGCCACCAGAACAAGAACTTCGAACAGCACCCGGGAGCGCTGGGGCACCCTTCTGCACTCTATCCCGAGCGGTAAGAGCAGGTGTTCTTCCCAGGATCCCCCCCAGGATGCTCCCACCACCTCCCACACAGGGCTCTCCAAGCCCTGTCCTTCCCCGTCCCTGCAACTCCCCTGGCCACCCGCTCCTCCTTACCTAGATGCGGGGATCCCCACCTCATCACGCACCCCATTGCGATTACCAAATAACGCCAGCCCGCCTCCGCCGGCGCGTCTCCGGGAGTTTAAGCCTGGAGGAAAGCCTATGCTGGGCGAGGCGACGGTGGGAGGCAGTGCGGGGCTCTGAGCAGCCCACGCGAGAGGATGGCAAGGTGTTGATTTGCCCCCCAGTTCTCCCTCTCCCACCCCCTCACAGCACTGAGTAAGAGGAGGTTTTTCCACCAACTTTCAGTCTCAAATTTGTGTAATCAACTCGGCTGAAGATGTTATTTGATGGAAACATGTGAGGGGAATGATGGGCATGGGCACTGACCATTTTAGCAGGGACCACCGAGAGCTTGGTGTGGCTTCTGTAGGGGCACTACAAGAGCATCCCCAACCATGCCTTTCAGAAACCCTTGAAGACAGCTGGTGCAGGGCTTTTGTCCCACATCCCCAGGCAGCTAAGGTACCCTCACCAGCCTGAGCTCTACTCACAATTGTGAGGAGGGTGAGCCTTTTCCTACTATGAGATTTTATGGCTTGAATAAGGGGGAGAGTGTATTAACCTCCATCTATTGTGGGAGGCACCCATGCCTGCAGGATTCACTGCACCCTGTTTTGACAGAGTCTCCCTGTGCTGATACCTCCTGCCCTCTGAAATGCACTGACTGCTTTGTTCTTGCCCCTGCTTATGGCTTCTTGGAGTTCACCGAGCAAGTCAGGAGTGCCCAAATGGGCAAACATATGAGAAGGATGTGGATGTTACTAGGCTCAGGGGAGAACAGCATTTTGTGCGGAAAGACATCCTGTGAAAAGAAAAGGAAAAAAGGGGGGAAAAAAAAGAAAAAAAAAAGAGGGACTCCACAGCTATATACTCACTTATGCTGTTGAAATAAACTTGAAACAATATATTGCTGCACAGACACAAATCTCTGCTTTAGGTAGCTAACACAGCTTGGGGGTAAGAGCAACCCCTCTCCTGCTTTTGGACACCTTTTTCCCTAGGCAAAAAAATAGCCCTCCAAGTATCTTGGAATTTAGCCCTTCCCCCT
This sequence comes from Pelecanus crispus, assembly GCF_030463565.1. Classification (NCBI taxonomy): domain Eukaryota; kingdom Metazoa; phylum Chordata; class Aves; order Pelecaniformes; family Pelecanidae; genus Pelecanus; species Pelecanus crispus. Next base: position 4,781,607 of record NC_134650.1, read on the forward strand.
TCAGGGTTTATTTTCTGCCATTCAATGCTTGTCTGTCACCATAACAAACTAATTAAGAATCAAATATGTTTACAGGCTTTTGCATTAAAAGTATTTATTTATATTTCCTTTCTAAGACTTGGCAATACTCACAAAAGGTCAATTTATTCACTTTTTTTTTTGGTTTTTTTTGTAATTGGGTAGATGGGAAGTGGAGATTAGACAAAACCAGCATTTTTTCATTTATTTTATTCATAAACAGTATTGCCAGCTTATCTGAAAAATATTTGGTTTAGGGTTGAACATGTGATTGATTTGACTAAACATAGGTAATCTTTCTCCCACATATATCCTGAAAAAAAAAAATCAGGTATGGAATCAATGTACTGAGTTACTGCTATGAGTCTCTACATCTGCAATTATGTCTCCTGATCCTTCTTAGAAAGTTCTAACTCCACTGGAAAATATTCACCACTTATATTTTCATGCACATCTTTTTTTTCTTAAAAAAAAAAAAAAAAAAATTACTCAAGCTCCAGCAATTTCTAACACTTAGAGTTATCAGGATGACCTTCTTAATAATCAACAGCTTACCCAGCTCATAAATCTGCAGCTGATAAAATACTGACAGTACTCCCAACTGCAATCAATTATGCCAGATTAACACATATGAAGCAAAAGAGTGGGAGGGGAAAAGGGGACTGAGAAAGTCTATATTCTGTCATTATCAATGCACATTAACAGTATTCAAACTACTGTTGTAGGTTTCTGGTAAGGCACATCTCAGAATTAGTGGGAATCAGCTACAGAACCAAGAAGTCTTACACCTGGATCTCTTAAAAGGCATTTATCACAAGGTTCTGACTTCTACAAATTGCCTTTCATCTTGATTAGCTTTGCATTTTGCTATTGCAACAGTTTCACATGAAAAGAGTGTGCTGAGAAATCTATTTCTAATATTATACAAAACCCTGACTGAAGTCTTTAGTCAATAAGAATTACAGAAAACTCCAGTTTTTTTCCTGCACATCATCAACTATTTGCGTTGTTGCACACTGTACCAAAATTGTCTTTACCTCATTGGGGGCAAGAACTCTTGTATGAAAGAATTGAGTTGTTATTTGCTTCATCTCACCTGTACATTTAAAACTAAACAAAACACATAGCAAATGTTGCATCCTACCAAAATCAAGCAAGAATGCATTTCTTTGCAGGAACAAAAATGTGGAAACAGTTAAGCAATTTTAGAAGTCGTGGAATTGTATAGTTATGTCATGACATTGAATGAATGAAATATGGAGACTTCAAATTCCTCTCAAGGTTTGTTGTTTTGAAAGCTTTTGAGTTCTTATTGAGCTCAGTATTCTTTATCCTCAAATATTGTTGTATTCCCAGACACATTGCAGAAAGATAATTGCATGAGAAGGCCTCAAAATGAATGTAAAATTCTACTTTTGTTTGCTCAGGTCTGATGTTTCAGACAGTTATCCATATGCCACCAAAAAAAGACTGAAGAAAGCCTTGTTGGGGGAAAAGCTTAAATGAAATGGAACAAAAAGACCCAGAAATCATGGTATTAAACTCCTGATTCATTTTCAGAGTAGTTAATTCTCCAGTTACTCAGCAAAGTCCTCTCTGCTGTCTCTTAATCATTTCCACTGTTCAACCCCTTTACTGCTGTCACACCAGAACAAACCAGAACACAAGTGGAAGTTCAGCAATGATTTGGCAGAAGAATTTTTTGCTTCCATTGATAAACATTTTTTCATTACAAAACCCTTTTGTCCAGAGACAACTGTTTCATTTAGACACTGATAACCTTGACTTGATCCTTCCTTCAAACACACGCGTGTGTTAAGCACCAACTTTTCAAACTAACCACCTCAGCTAAAATATAAACAATAAAGGAAAAGCATTAACAGTAAAAGCAAGCTTGGTAGGGTTCCATTTTTTTTTTTTCCCCTCCTTTTTTGCACTGATCCCTGCTTCTGTTCCCCAGACCTGAAAAGATAACCAAAGGGTCAGGACAAAAGGAGCAGAGTTCTGCTGTGGTTTTGGAGAAGCCAGGGCAAGAAAGGTGGGGAAGGAGGAATGGCTGAAACCAGCCAGCCCTTGTGAGATGTGAGCAACCAAAAGCATATATCGTTTCCTACCAAGCCCATGTAGATCCAGCTGTGCTAACGTCCTACTGCTCATAACTAGATATTAGCATATAGGCCTACCTTGCAGAATCTTTAAAAAGTCAAGAAGATAATTTCAACACATATAGTATGTATTTCTAATTATTTCTGGAATGATACCCACCTGAACCAGCTTTGACCCAGGTACAAAAGGCAAAATATTGCTTTACATCTTTATATTACTTTTACCATCTCATGAATTTTCCACTCCCCAGAGCTATTGGTGGTGATGACTGGCAGCTTACAAGGGTATCTATGAATAGTAACCCCGTTGGCTGTACAACCTCATCTAATATCCTTCCATATGAAAAAAGTGAAATAAATGCCAAAGTGTCCTCATATTAAAATACATAGTAAATGGAATACATTCTGATTACTCACTCTCTGTCTAGCTGTGAACCATTATATTTAAGATGGTTTTATTCACTTCGGTGACATTTTTTGTTCTTTTAACTACTTCTCTTACTGACCTAACTCTTTCAGTATAACTTTATTAAGACTAGCAGCAATCCACCCCCAACAAAGATAAATTTGATCATAAGTAAGTGATATCCCTCAGGTAAGAGAAGCAGCAGGGGAACAAAAGTGATGGGTTGATTTAAGATACAGCAATAGGATTGGTCTGGCAAGTGTCTATTTCTTTTAACCCATTTTATTTCAAGAACAATTTATATGATAATCAGATCTGGTGCAATTTTTTCCTATTAAAAGTAAATGATACTTACATGTCAAAAGAGAAGTCTTCTGTTAATAAACTGGACAGCTAACATTTGAATCAGAAGAAACTCTGGAATAGAAATAGATATGTTTAATTTCTTGAAGAACCTCATTCCCATTATAGATTGAAGTTATAAATATGGAAAAAATATTTATTTACAAGTTCAAAAGCTAGGGAAATTTAAGCTAGAAAGATAGAAATTCTATTCCTTTCTTTTAATAAACATACCCTGTGCCCTTCCTTATATTACAGACTCATTTCCTTCTAAAAGTTATGACTAGGTTTTGTCAGGGTTGTATCATAGACAGTGATATTTCTATACGTATCTTGGTAGACATGGCTGCAGAGAGCGTTGTACCTATATTTTTTGATGCTTATTTTAACAGCAGTGACTGTTCTTTATTCTCTCTGTGAAACATTACCTGCTGTGTATCTTTTGCTGCTTATAGAAATGCATGTGCACATATTTGGGTTTTTGCTGCTGTTTGCCACCAAACAGTACGATGCTGAACCTCTGCAAACCTCAGACATCACTTTACCAAAAAAAAAAAAAAAAAATTCAGTTTCTCCATGTGTTGAATGAGAGTCTAAGCAAACAGCAACTGAATGGATACCTAACTTCAGGTGCCTGCTCAAACCCATACTCATCCACTATACCTCTTTGAGCTCAAAGCCACGCAGGCGCATGCGTGTGACTACCACAAACACGAAGAACAGAGCTTTCCCCTGTACTGATACCAATTCTTTACACTCTGAATTCCTGGTGATTCTGAAGGTCAGGATCACATCAGGGGCTGGAAACAACACCGTACAACACCCTTTCCTTCATTTTCTTTTCACACAGCAGCAACCGGAGAGATTGCCCTGCAGCTTTGTTAAAGATTTCTGCACAGAAGTCTGTGGAAGGCTACACGCTTACAAACACCTCATCAAGCCTTACCCTCTACAACAGCCTTTCTGTTCTCCTCCAGTTGCATTGCTTCTTCCCAAACCTTACCAAAGCTTTCTAGAACCTTTCTAATTTTCTTTATCCTATTTCTATTTGTTAAGTGGTTGATTATTTTTTTGCTCATCTTTTCTGCATCTAAACCATTGCATCCTTTCTCCTGAGGGTATAGGTTAGGGATGAGTTGCCAGATGGCCACTCTTACACTTGGACATATATTAATTTAGTCTTGAACTCTCCCCATTTCCCTTCTGAATCCTTTCCCTCTGCTGTCATTTTTAATCAGATTTTATGCAACACTTCCTGCATGCTTCCCAAATATGTTTGGTTACAAACCCCATGGCCTTTTTTCCCCATGATACCTTCTCTTTCTGGATCCCACTCTAACTGCATTTCAAAGTCAGAGCATGTGCCTTACTCTCACAATGATGTCCCATCTTAACGTTTCTACTGATGTGTCCTGAATTACTTATATCTCAATTAAATATTACTCCCTCCGCAAGTATCATATAACAGGACAAATCTGGAAGGATTTAGTCAAGCAAAGCTTTTCTTGAGGAAGGAAGATACAGAAACTAAGGAGTGATAGGAGAATATCTGTCTCCAATACAAAAAAATGAATATTTAATTTGTGTCCAGGTACAGTTAATTATCTGTTTCATTAGTTTGTTTCCCTCTGAGACCTTCCCAGTTTTTTTTATAGCATTCTGTTCATCTTTTTGTTCCTTTGTTCACAGTATTGTAAATTGGCATAATTTCAAAGAAAAAGGATTTCATTCTACTTGCATAGTCAAGAACTTTTACATCTGTTAATGTCAAATCTTCCTCTGTGAAATGAAATAACTACCTATGGGAAAAGAACTTCACAAGGTACAAAATTGCATACAATTGTGTGATTACTACAGAGAGTATTCACAGTAATCGTGTGATTTTCCCATATTTTTTTTTATATTTCCTTACAAGTATTCCCACAGACGAGATTATTGATAAGACTTTTCCCTAAAACATTGTACATACAGAAACATCAACATAAGACTTATTGCTACTTCATTTTCATGAGAATTAATACACACAGTTAACAGCTGAAAAAAGAGCCCTGAAAAAGAAAAATATGTTTTTTGTTGTTTGGAGTAAAAAAAAAAAATCTCTATAAACTGAATATTTGAGAGGGGAAAAAAACCAAAACCAACATAAAATAAAACTAGATATTCTGTTGTAAGAATCAGAACATAATGGTAAATTCTCTTTTCAGAAATTGTTTTCTTGCAAAACAAAAATACAGAATTACAAATTCAGAACTCATTTTTTACATGCCATTATTTATAGGTCAAAAGAGAAATTTTTGCTCCTATGATAGTAAGATACTTTATACCTTCTTTCACTATCTGATTCTAGAGTATAAGCTGTAAATATGTGTTGTGGTTTAATCCCAGTTGGCAACCAAACACCACACAGCCACTTGCTCACCCTCCCCTACCGGTGGGGTGGGGGAGAGAATCAGAAGGGTAAAACTAAGAAATGCATGGGTTGAGATAAGAACAGTTTAATGATTGAAATATACTAGTAATAATAATAAATTGTAATGAACGGGGGGGTGGGGGGGGGTGGGGGGGGAGAGAAACAAAACCCAGGAAAAACAGGTGATGCAGCCATTCACCTCCCACTGACCAATGCCCAGCCCAGCCCCAAGCAGCAATCACTGCCCCCTGGCCAACCCCCCCCCCCCCCAGTTTCTATACTGAGCATGACGCCATATGGTATGGAATAGCCCTTTGGCCAGGTTCGGCCAGCTGTCCTGGCTGTGCCCCCTCCCAGCTTCTTGTGCACCTGGCAGAGCATGGGAAGCTGAAAAGTCCTTGACTTAATATAAGCACTGCTTAGCAACAACTAAACATCAGTGTGTTATCACATTATTCTCATGCTAAATCCAAAACACAGCACTACACCAGCTGCTAGGAGGAAAATTAACTCTATCCCAGCCAAACCCATGACAACATGACATCACTTAAGTGAGAAAATGCAAAATATCAATGTCATAATATGTTTTAAAAACAAATGTTTAAACACTTTTTAAAGAAATGGCCATTCCATGGAAAATGTTATGTCAACATTAAGTTTTCAGTTCTGGTTCAAATTTTGAGCACAAAAACGTTCTTTGACTTTTCAACCCCCCGGAAGTATGCACTGTTCCTAGCCCTTTCGAAACACTATTTTTGATGCCTCCTAGGGGACGAACACAAACTCTGCCAATGACAGTCCAAACCCTCAGTGGTATCATGCTTATCCTGCAGGTATCTGAAACAAGCAGAGGTTAAACAGGCATGATATCAGAGCTGGTTTTCTTCCCCCTACCCTTTTCATCAGGGGTAATTTTGAGTAGCTTAGTGCCGTAGAGTAATTAAGTGTAGCTCTGAACTCCCACAGGGGCTATCACCAAGGCCAAAGAGCAAGAGGACAGACATCCTCCTTATGGCCAGCGTGGTCCCGATAAGCCTCTTGTGCAGACACAAGGTCCTGAGAGCCCAGAGACAGCTACACTTCACAATCTCTCTCTTTCACAGGGAAAATTAGATAACACTTTGGAATAGCTTTCCAATTTCTTCAAGCATCTGAAGAAGCCAAGAAACAGAACCAAGATTAACTGCTTTTGTCTAAAAGAAGATTTGCCACCTAAACCTTTGTGCACTAGAAACCATACACAATGTAGGACAGATAATGATCTGCTTCATTCAATCTTACCCTAATTCAGAAAAGCCTCAGGTAATACCCCAAGCTACAAAATGAAAAAGCTTAGCCCTTGCAATAGGGGTTTCCATTAAATTTTCACTTCAGTACTTGCAAACACAGAGGGTTCAGATTGTACTGATGACAGCTCAGTTGATACACTTTAGCACCAATGCTGTGAACTTTTGTAGTTAGTGGCCTGTGTGTCCTAAAGCGTCCTACTGTGTGTCCTGGGCCTGAATGACAACACCTGAAAATACTGTTCTGACTTGGTTTTGGCCTTTCCTCCTCTCTGGAGCATTATTGTAAACAGTGTTATCACCAGACCAAGCTTGTCTAAAGTACATCCACTTACGGATGTTGCTGTGATGCCAGTGCTCTGAGTTATCAGCTAAAGCAAGCTAGCTGAAGGTCAACTTTCCAGCAGTACTTTAAATAGTTCTAATTTAAAAAAAAAAAAGAATCAGAATAAAAACATTTAAAGATCTTTCAGAAAGAAGAAAGTTGTTTGAAACTTTTCCAGGACTGTCACTACTACCAGTCAAAAGCAGCTACTCTTGGAAATAGCAGAGTGTGATCAGCAATATTTGAGAGCAAGACCATACAATGACCTTTTTTTTTTGGCTTTAAGACAGCAACAATGATGAAGGATCAGCTCATACACACATCAATCTCCCTATGTGAAGGAAACAAGTCTCAAAATAACTAACAATTTCATACAGGAGACCAAAATCCCCCTCAGCAACCTCTAGAGTCAATAGGTAAAAAGATTCAGATCTTGGGTAGGCAGATCCACCACTAAGAGTTAATGACAGAAAGATTTATTAAGTGCACCAAATTTAGCCTGGAGAAATCCCACGCATTTTCCAAAGTGTTTGACATAATATATCTACTTGTTGATTGAACAAAAGAGAAAATTAGCAAAGATGCCAGCTCAGTTCACAAAGCCACTAGTAAACTCCTTGTCCACAGTATGTTGAATGAAGTCCACAGGCTGCAGGCACTGTATTTATTTAATTCGTTCCTTCTGTCTTTGATCTTCCATCCCAAACATTTTCATCTGTAATAGTTTTTCTTTCCTTAAAATAAAATCCATAAAGAAGGGCTATTCTATATAACTTTGTATCAAGTTCAGCATGCAGTTGAGATCTGTGGATCCTTTGTCTTATTCTGCATCTTCAACACAGAAGAAAGGATGAAGAAAGAAAGAAGAAAGAAAATATGAAACAACAGAGCCCTTCTGGTGAGATTCTTCCAATGGCCATCCACGTTGGCTTTGTAAAGTTCACACATGAATGCTGTGAGAACAGGAGACAAGAAAAGCATCACCAGCCTGCAGTAGCTTCATCGGCTTTCCCCAGAAGTTATAAAAGAGTTTCTTACTGGCATCCTTCTCAGCTTTTGTAGCTCAAAAACAAACAAAAAAGCAAAAGCAAAAGAAAAAAAACCACCTTTTTTGTGTATGTGACTTAGCTCCTCTCAGCAAAATCTGTGTTAATGTCATCATTGTTGTGCCATGAAATGTGAAAGGTGTACTAAAATCTCCAACCCGCCCCCCCATCTCTCAACAGTATTTTAAAGTGTCCCCCAGTCTGATACTTGCATAAAATGAACATAATAGTAGTAAACATATATGCCAAAGTGGAACCTGCCTGCGGTCGATTCCCAGCAAAGGTGGGAAATTTCCTGCTCCTGGTAAATACAAAAGGGAAAGTTGGGGGAGGGCTCCAAGTCCTCCAAGTATCCTCACTGCAAAGAGGGCAGCTCACTTTGTCCCCCACACTACCAGCTTGCCCACACATTAGTGCTGAAAAGGAATTAATAGTCTATATGTTGTATTGAGGGCAGAACCTGAAACAAATCCCAAGACAAACTGAGTGAATAAAATATTTTCCAAAACTTGAGAAAATTCAGAATAATCTGTGTTATTATGGAGTGAACAAAGAGCGTTTCCTTGTGAAAACCTTCATTCCTGAGTGTATCAAGGTGGTGGTGAGAGGGGGGCTGAGGATCTCACTCTTTTGTTGAAAAACAATTTCAAAACATCTGAAATGCTTAAGTAAAATGTAGCAGTGTGATTTAAAAAATGAGATATGTTGAAACGTATTTGGGATGACTCAAAGGCTGAGGATTTATTTCATGCAACAGTTATCCTCTAAAGGGTAAGTGTTCAGGCATCTTCTTTTGTCAATAGTCAGAAATTGTTTGCAGAAAATAGGCAATTGCTAGGCCTTCTGAAACACTTTAATAAAGAATATCCACATCATGACAGCTAGACTGTGAGCTTCAGATGTGCCTAACAAAGTCCTTACTTTCACGGATAAAAAAACCAGGAAATCAGCCTGAGAGACACTTTACACCAATAGATATCTTTCTGGGTGTTTTTCCTAATCCAGCAAAGACTATTCTTCTTCCAAGGACAAGTTTATTTGTCCAGCAAGATAACCTTATATCTGCCTGAAAAACACCCACACAACAAAGGTATTATATAAACATTAATCTGGAGACAAATTTAAATAGTTTAAATATCAGTATTAGATACATGATACATGGCTTCCAACATTAAATTCTATTATACGCTGTGAGTGAAATGCTACAGATAATAAGTTCACATCAGATCTCTTTCTGAAGGCTAGCAGTTGGTTACTTGCCTTTCTTAAGCACCTATTTCTAGTTTGGCTATTGCCTTTGCTTCCCCTGTCTTGGATAAGAGAAACTTGAGAAAGGAATAGAGCTCCTCTTCTTCCTTTACCTCATCTTTTGCACAGTGCACCAATACTTAAATTATATAAGATCTCTCTTATCACTCTCAATGCAGTCCCTGCTAAATGAAGTGCGCTCAGAGATAGGAATTTTAAGCTCACAATGAGTTTCGATATTTGGATTAAGAAGTTGCAACCTTAATCAGAGCATCTTTCTCCTATCCCTTGCAAACCAGGACTGCACCCAGCAATGCCATGCCCTGCAGTACTGATATTATCATCTCTATTTCTCTCTCATCATTCATTGTTTCCTCTTGGATTCAGTACATGCAATGTGCAGAATGAACTTGAGGCACGTATCCCAATATGCCACAGGATACTGTCACGGGTGGGAAGCATCAGGTTCAGTGCAGGGAGTTATTTAACTCTGCCATAACATAACAGTTCAGAAACTATGTTGCACACCTCTATCCAGCAATATTAGGTATGAAACTTTGCAGCTCTGAAAAGTCATGATCATTAGTAATCAGCCACACATTGATATCACTGGGGTTCTTGCTTGCTACCCAAGCAAATCAAAGACAAAACAGCCTCTTAGCATCTATTTAGCAACCTGGGAATGAAGGGGTTAAATACCGTGCAAATTCCTTCAACATCAGTTCAACAGGGGACCAATGTAATCCAACCAATATTGCTAGGCCAGGGCATGCCTCGCAGTAAATCAGTGTGTATGCCAATTGACTTCAAATAAGTTTCTATTCCATTGCATTTACTACCCCGATGTACTTTGTTTTCTTCATGTGCCTAGAGCACATATTTCTTGCTGTTTACTATTCTGGAAAATGAGCTTTGTGAATGAGCCCCTCAGAGCATTTGAAATGCACTTTATTTTAAAGGCAGAAGCATTTGAGAATCCTTGAAACTACATACTTTGTTTCATGATAAAAACAAAATGTCAATACTGTCACCTTTGAGAGTCAGGAAAAATAGGTCTTTCATTCCACCATGTCAAGTACAGCTGTAATTCGCTGAAAGTTATACCTGGCATGCTGCTTTTTTTGCAAGGAAGGATGCAAGAAAATCAGATTTGCTAACAACAGAGACAGACCATTCATGCCATATTATCATAAGAAAATGGTAAAAACATTACACAGCTTTCAAAAAATGGTGAAAGATTTGGAAATCTCTCTGGCCTTTCACATTCTGGATTTCATGTCATATCTTTTGTGAACTTAACTGGTATGATAACTACTTCATGCTTATACTCTGATTTTTAACCTATGTAATAATCAACTGCAACATTTAAGAATCTTGCATGAGATGACTGAGCTTCAAGTAACTTTTGTCTCCACTGTTGATAGGTAAAAAATATGCAAGTACTTTGAGCAAAAGAGGATTGACTATCTTGCTAAAAAAAATTTCAAACATCATTACTAAAGTGTATTGCACGCCGGGTACAAGGCAACATAAAATGTTACACACTGAGCCCAGAACAGTAATTCTTTCCAGAACACATCTGTGGTTATTTAATATCTCTGCTACCTTTAGCCTTCCCTGCCCTTCAGAAAGGGATGGTACCAGCTAAAGGACACAAATAGGAGAACATTTTCTTCTTTTTTAACCAGACATTTATTTTGGGGGAAAAAAAATGTGATCATTGAAACAGTGATGAAAAGCAGGTTCTCTGTGTCCCTACTTATTTCCCTTTCTCATGCCATTCAGCTTGGACTCAGAGATCAAACACACTATTTATTCTTCAAACAGTACCAGAACTACACAAGTAGGTTAGCGGACTGATGCATATGTCGTAAGAGCAGGAAAACATGAAAGAAGATTCCTTTTACTCAAACATAGGTCAGGCAGATGACAGTCTGACAATGTATGCATTGGTTTTCTGGTGCAAACTTATGAAATGGGAAATTTTTTTTCAGTCGTTGCTTTTAGCCAGTTTGGGTTGTGCTCCTCTAACCTGCACCTTTTTGACTATATATGAGCATTCGCATTAGACCCCAGGTTTTAATTTGTCCCCAAATTAAAGCAATGAGCCAAAAGAGTGAAATTTATGGTGTCACACATACTCCGTACTCACGTTGCTCTACCCAAACCTGCCTCAGTATGCTAGCCTGGGAACATCCTTGTGCTATGCATTCTTTTCAAAAACCTTCAGATCACATTTTAAGCAGGTTTTGGCTCTTTCCTTTGTACTTACAAACAAATGCTCTCCTGACCAGCCCATTCCTATTCCTTGGGGAGAACAGCCATGGTAAGAATCTCCCTTTTCTCCCCAGCCTGACCCCACTGCTGCCAGTGTAACTGCACAGTTCACGCTCACTAATGGGAATAAGCCACTTACCTGTTAGAGTTTGTACTGTTTGCTTCTCTCCTCTACTTGCTGTTCAAGACAAGCCCAACTATGAATGATGAAGTTTAATTAAGCTGCAACTCCATTAACTAAGATCCTTCAGGAATTACCCAGCCGTCATTCACCGGCCGCAGGTCATCCTTCTTTCTGTCTTTTCCACCTAGTGAAAGAAGCTCCCATTGATCCCTCACAATTCAGTTTGAGTTTTGCACAAGAAGCTTGCTGCTAGAGCAAGTATCTACCTTCTTTCTATGTCTTTTAGGGGTGGGATTCATCTTGCCTTACTTTAGGATTTTACAGAGCAGAGGATGTAAAGACAATCTTAGTGGGACATACAGTTTCTTTCCTTTGACTGCAAAGACAAGCACTCCTGAGATATGATTTACTTAGATGACTCAAATCTGTTCACAGCGTACCTATTGGTTTAGTGGTGGATTTGGTAATGTTATGTTAATGGTTGGACTGGATGATCTTAAAGGTCTTTTCCAACCTAAACGATTCTATGATTCTATTCTCCTCCGGACAAGAAACTAATGTAGACAATGTTTTCAGGTATAGTTACAGACATCTGAGTCTGAAAGGACAAATTGCACTTTTAGAGACTCAAGCTACTATTTATAAATTATCTAAACCCCTAATAGGTGATGCTCAGCCTGAACATTTGTGACAAGATGGTTGTCCTGCATGCATCCATCCAGCAAAATGTTCCTGAATTTGGAGAGTTAACAATTGCCTAATATTAATCAGAAACAAATTTATTCACCGGATGTAGACATGCCCCTCATCTTTCATAGTTCCAGAACCCAATATTTAGAGGATTTGGATCATTTCCAACTTTCTTTCAAAAAAAGCACAAGATAATTCAGAGTCTACCCATCCTATTGTCTTTTGACCCAAATCAAACCTGACAGCTCCTTTTTGCATTGGCTTTTGTTCCAGAACTTCAGATCAGTTTAGAAGCCTTTCCCTGAAATACAGTAATCATAATCTCACCCTAAATCTTTCTCTGTCCTGACACCGAACTTTAAACCCCAAACTGCTTTCAATCCTTCTTGTTAAAACCAACAGTCAATGACCCCTCACTTTTAAGTTCCTATTTCAAGCTGAGCCAGAAAAACTGCTGCCTCAGTTCTAGAAAAGTGAGACCCAACTAACTGTATGATCAGAAACCCTTGTTATTCTAACTCTCCTTTTAGCCCAACCAGTGACAAATCAGTATTTTGCAAAGCAACTGCCTGGCTAGATCTCTGCTGTGTGAAAGTATTTCCTGAAAAATTACCCAAATTTAATTAGCACGGATTCTGCACTTGTGGTTAGACTGTGGATTTGTATTGCTCAATAAATAACATGATTGCTGCTGGTTTTATCTATTATTATGATTTCATGGTGGTGACCGGAGTAAATCCTCTTTCCAATGATCATTTAAACAAACAGGCAGGTCGGATTTTCCCAATCTTTACAAGGACTGTTTGTGCTTTTGCTGGAATCAGTAGAAGTTTTGTGACAAAGACCCTGAGAATCAGTAAAGTTCCAAATGAAACCAGATTAATTATTTTTTGTGTTTTCTCACAAACACAAAACAACGGAGCGTTGTGGGGGGGGCACAGATTAACCTGAAGGTGTAGTACAGCTCTCGGTTTAGCACACCCTAATGCAGCCAGTGTGCAAACAGAGCCAATGCTTTCTGGAGGAAAAAAACCCAGACCTGTGTCTCTTGATCTTGGATTCATCCTCATAGACCTGGACCAAACCATCATTTGGAAAACAAATGTCAACCATATCAGCAACATCACTGTAAAAAGGCTGATTTCATCAGTGGTGTAATTTGGGTGAGGCAACTGGGACTCATCCCAGTCTTTAGGAGAGGCTTCAAGGTATTAAGACAAAGTCTGTGGCCAAGACTTGTAAACTATAACATTAAGCAAATAATCTTTCTATGACTGGTTTTCTTTCTTTATATATGTGCATCTTAAAGCAGTAGAAAAAGAACACTCTGTAAATTTTTGCTGTATGCAGTCAGCCCACAACCAATTCTGAAAGCAGATAAAAAGACCTTATCTCCCCAAAACACAGATAGACAGTCCTGTCAAAAAGAGATGATTCATGAAAGCCATTTATCTTTTACTGTTCTTCTGAGAAACTTGGAAGGGCAAGAAGGTGCATCTTAAAGAGATTTATCAAGGTGATAATGGGAGAGGAGAGAAGCTTTCTTTTTCAGAGTGTTAATAGATATCTAACACTATTTCCTCCACCAGTTCAGAATTTTAAGAAAATACTCAAAGGATAACATGTAGGTTTGTCCATCTATTGCAGCACATCCAGTACAGCGGAAGCCCGGGGGACTACTTAGCAGTATCTCTGGTTCAGTGGCACCAGGATAAGACCAAAGGTCTAAAATAAACCTAAACCCAGTAGATAGAAAGACCACTGAGTTTACAGGGCTTCCCTTGAGGCTGATTATCCACAACACCTTGAGACAGTGTGAATGATCCTCCTCCTGAAGCTTTCCAGCCCTTTTTTTTCTTCTCCTCATAAAGAAAGATGCTAAATTGATAACTGGAGACAGATTTATGTATTTTGAGTCACAGTTCTGACCAGTGTGGGTTTTTTTAAAATGTTTTTTTCATGCTTATTTTGAAAGAGGTTAACCATTGTCAGAGTCCAATGCTTCCTCTGCTAACAGGCTTCCATGGAAAGCTTTAGAAAGTAGCGCTGAGGGTCCTGCTCAGGCTTGCATCAAGGAAATATGCCACCTTTTCAAAATGGTTTTCTTTCAGGAAGATGGATTGTTTTTACCTAAACCAAACCCGAGTAATCTGTACAGATGGAGGTCACTGCCAGCTTTATTCTTTCTCATTTTTTTCAGTATTTAGAAAGTGAGTGCGCTATCTGCTTCTCCAGACTGCTGCTTTCACTGTGAGAAGGGTGAGAATCTTTTGCCCCTACTCACTTCGAATACTGAATTAAACAAGGAAGATTTCATGGTTTTGTTCAAAGTAAATCCTTCAAATCTTTCTGTTTAGGCTGCAGGAAAAAAAAAAAAGCCACAACAAAAGAGTAATTTTTTCCTTATAAAAATGCAGAGATTAAAAGATTATTTCAGTATCTCAAAACCAAAAATAAATGGGATTCAAAAGGAAATGTTTTTGCAGCATAGGCAAAATCCCTGTTGCATCGAATTTGAGTCTGTTAGTGTAAAGGTAGCTGCAAAGCTAGTTCCTGTCTCTAAGCAGAAATCCTTAGTAAACACGCAACCTCCCTAGCAGCTTGTCTGCGTACTTCATCTTGTTACACAGCAAGGGGAATCCAAAACATCACTACTACAACCTCGCTACTTCCTGAAGCCAAAATCGATGCACTTCAGCACCTGCTGTGTTGGGTATAGAACCAGCTCTTCAACTATAATAAGTCAAACGGAGAGTCCATGCCAGTAGACTAACAGTCCCTATGAAGATGTTTAGGAAGACAAGGAGGTGGCTTATAAGTACACCCAAAGTTCAGGTCTGCTCTTCCCTGGGGCTGTCCCTATATACGTAGATAAACAGATGGATGCAGTTTCCAGATATGGCAACTTGCTGATTTTTTGCTTTAAATTGGTTTGCTAAAATGACCAGAAAGCAAATCCAACACTGGAGTATTTTTGGGAGATTGAAGGGAAAAATGCAGCTGCAGCCCCTTGTAAACCTAATGGGAAAATAAATTTCATGTGAAATGAGGAGTGGATAATTATGTGTTGCTTAAGAAAAAGAAAACTGTTCCCTCCTAGAGCTTATTTTGTTTGGAACTTAAGTGCTGCTGGTGAATTTCTGTCTATGCGAAATGATTGGAACAGAGGAAAGCAGTCAGGAGAAGCTACACAAGAAGTCTGCATACAGGAGCAAGCAAATGCTCAAAATTAATTTGGCTTTTTCATATTGAAACATGGCTATTTTGGAGAGGATGAAGTAGTTATCTAATAAAAGAAAAAGCAACGTGCCTATTAAAACAGGGATTTAGAGTGTTACATGTGAGTCAATAGATTTCTGTTCCTTGAGGGAAAAAATTAAGTGCTTTAAAGGAAAAAATACAGCCTGCAGTTTCCCAATCATGTTTCAAAAGATAAATATGCCAATCATAGAAGGACACAATGGTTCCTGTAAACTAACAGCACTATCTACACAGGGAGATGAGGCAAAACTGCAGGAGGCCTCTTAATGGTGCTTGAAACTAAAAGAAAATGAAATAACAGCAAAACAAAATGGTCCTTTTAAAACATGCCTTTGAAAACATGCAGAGATTGGAAGGAATATGAAAATCATATTCCTCTTAAACTGTGATTACAATGACAAGAGAATTTTTTCTAGGACATGCTATCCCGCAGTCTGCTCTGGAGGCAGTCAGAAGCATATGAGTCAGGCAGAGTTACAGTGAGGACAGAAACAAGCTGGCTCCAGGTATGAAAACCCTGAGGTAGCTCAGGGCAAAAAACCCACAGAAATACTTCAGCACCAGCCTGGATGAAAAGCAAAGGAATTTCTTGGCTGAACAAAGAAAAATGAGGCAAGACACAAAGACAAGAGAGACTAGTCACAATAACTATACAACTGGTGAAAGAAATTTTTACAAGGACTGCTGTGCTCATTTTAGGTTACACTTTTTGAATTCACAGAATCAAAGGCTGATTGAAGTTGGAAGGGACCTCTGGAGGTCATACGGTCCAACCTCCCGCTCAAGCAGGACCACCAAGAGCCAGCTGCCCAGGACCGTGTCCAGAGGGCTTTTCAATATCTCCAAGGATGGACACTCCACAACCTCTCTGGGCAACCTGTGCCAGGGATTAGTCACCCTCACAGTTAAAAGCATTTCCTCCTGCATTACTGGCCACTTGTGGATGAATCACAGAATCATTTAGGTTGGAAAAGACCTTTAAGATCATCCAGTCCAACCATTAGCCTAACACTACCAAGTCCACCACTAAACCAATTCAGGGGAGAGGAGCAATTTCATGTTTCCTGGCTTGCTGGCTGAATTATTTATAATGAAAGTAAAAACTAGGAATCATTAAGATTGGAAAGGATCTCTGAGATCATCAGTCCAACCATCAACCCAACACCACCACGTCCACTAAACCATGTCCCCAAGTGCCACGTCTACCTGTTTTTTGAACATCTCTAGGGATGGTGACTCCACCACCTCTCTGGGCAACCCGTTCCAATGCTTGACTACCCATTCCATGAAGAAATTTCTCCTAACATCCAATGAAGGTTTGGCATTTGACATGTCTTTAACTCCAAAGGTGTGAAATATTACCTTCAGTCAAATCAACAAGCATTTTTCTTCTAGAATTTAGTTCTCAAACATGGACATCTCAGCAGCAAGTACCACACACAATTTTAAAATTGGGCAGTGGGTAGGACCTGCTGCTCTTAATTCTCTCTCAACTTTTACTGAGCTGCTGTTATTTAAACTGCTGCCACAGCTACTTAAGTTTCCTCACCAGCATTACCAGTTGGTGGGATTTTATTTTGTTTGTATGTTTTGGCTTTTTTTTTTTTTTTTAGGAGTTATTGTTTGGGGTTTTTATTGTTATTTAATTGTTTCTTCTCTTTCAAATGGTGTCACAGCTGTGTCACAGCAGGCAGAACGTTGGCAGGGGCTGTGTCACAGGCAGCCCAGGACAGGTACAAAAAGGGCTGCTCGGACTGCTAGTGTCACAAGAGCAGCCAGACCACTCTCTGCTCCAGCAAAATGAGCTTTCTGACGAGACAGATAAATGCAGCACGCTGTGAAGTTGCATGTGAGGACCTGTGCTTTTATGGTGAAGGAACATACTGGATGGCAGCCAGCTGAGCTACATTTACAGCTGCAGAGGTACAGCTGACCCACGGGGAGTTGCAGCTAACCTCCCGACACAGAAGGAGCGCTAGTCAAACAGACCGTGCCTTTTAAAATGATAAACTGAGCAGGAGCAGCTGTACACGGACAGGTTTTTTCCTGCTGCCATACATAAGAAGCAAAGGAGATCAATACTTAATTACTAAGCATTACCTATAATTGACAATACCCATTATGTAAGATGAAGTTAGAGAAGTCTGTGACAGTTTCCAGCGCGATAACTGCTCCTTAGCGGCTAAGAAAGTTTTTACTTTCCCAATCTGATTTAAGCAGTGCCTGCCCCACTGCTCTCCTGGTTCCCAGCAAATGGATCAACTGCTCCAAGATACAATTACTGTTCAGAACTAAAAGAGTTTTGCTTTATCTACAATTCTAAAGCAAATCTATTTTGATAAATACTAGAATTTCCTGTTTACAGGTTTGATATTTTATTGACAGCCATTCAAGTTAGGTTATGCAGATGGAACAGGCGCTGCCATTTTTAGGTGTAATTAGCATTTCATTTCCTTTCAGACAATTTCCCCATCATGTTGAGCACTACCAGGGCAATGGGAATGTTCAAAATAACGCTCCACTGCAGCTTTATGCTATTTAAAAAAAAAAAAAAAAAAAAGAGACTGTAGCAATTTCTGAACTAAGGTTTTTGGTGGTGCTTTTTTTTTTTTTTTTACAGTGATGTTTTACCAAGTTAATACCAGGTAGCATATCTAAAGCTTTAGGAAAGGTTGAATTCTGTATCTTTTCAACTGTTATTTAGTTTCTCTCACAAACTTAAAAAGTTACCTTATAGAAACTTTTCTTGCAGAAGGGAATTTTTTCAGTGAGTGACGTGATGGAAAGGAGATCAGGAATCTCATTGGCTTTTGCACAAAAGACTGGGGATGATTTCCCATCGGCCCTGGCTCTTTGCGGCATGCATACAGCAGCCCCAATCACAGCCTCCATGAGGAGCATGAAAGGGGAGATGAATCTCCTGTTAGACCCGTGCCAGGCTGCGTTGGTATTTGGGTGAGCTGCTGAGGAAAGGGATGGGGACCAGCAGCCCATCAGGTCACGAATCCAACCCCAAGTATCTGAATCTCTCACACCTTAAGTGGACTATTGCAGGCAATTTTTTTAGTCACTTCTCCTTGCTTTGAGAAATTTTCCAACAAAATTCATGTCAAAGCTGATGGATCTCCATAAGTTTTGGGTTTAGCGAGAGGTTTTCTCAAGCAGCCCAGTTCCTATTGAATCCTAGCCCAAAAATCATGATCCACAGGACTTCTCAGGATGGCAAGAGAGACCAACGTCTGACATAGTAATTTACAAAGCTTCTTCCCTGACAGGATTTAACTACAGTTTGGCACCGATATCAGCCTCCGCTTTAAGAGACCCAATATGTCATTTATGCTATTCTTGCCTCCCACCCCTTTTCTACAAAACACGAGGAATTCTCATTCCGTTGTTCACTTCAGTGACAGCAGGAGAATGCCCCAAACAGAGTCTCTGGCGTGTGTTGGTCTAGTCATGGAGATAAATACGCCAAGAAAAGCAGCCTGTAGATTTAGAGTCTGTAATAGCAGCGTTTAATTCTTGCTAGAGGTACATTGCCATGCAGTGGAACTACAGGATTCTCACACTGTCACAATAACCGAAATAAGTTACACTGCAAAAACCAGTGGTATTTCCTGTGCTAAAACAAAGTTTCTAGAAAGTCATTGCGTAACCTTGGCTATCCTTTACAACGCAACTTATAGGGCAACTACAGGGAAAAAAAAGAACAAGTGTTTATGGCCTCTAAGCATATTATATTTTCCTTTTAGATGCATTAACCACTTTGCAATTTAGATTTTTCCTGTCATGCTTTCATTAGAATAGAGCTGAGTGGCAGCCATCCCCTTGCAAACAGAAATGTCCACAACCTATACAACAGGACACTTTAAACCCTGTATGTAGTGGGTGAGATTCTATAAGACATGCTCTGTAATTACTGTCATTTAGCAGGAAGTTTAAAAGGTTTGTTTGCAGAGCAACCAGTTACTTTCTACTTTAATATTATTATTTAGTGACCATCTGCTATTATTTATGTATGTCTTAACCTGGCCATCAGTGGAAAGAAGTTTTAAAGAGACAATTTAATAATACTTAAGGAGCAAGAGTTCATACATCCCAAGTGTATTATTTTAAGTTGACAAATGAACTGGGAAAGATTTTAGTGGCAGGGTTTGATTTTTCTGGTAATCGGATGTACATAATAGGATTTTACTTGTGTAAGAAATTATCTGTAGGATTGTGGTTTCGGTGCTAGACACATGCCTGATACTCATATAGTCGTCCTTAAGCAAAAGGACAAAAAAAATCAAAGGACTTTCATGCTTACCTGTCACCTTGAGATAAATAGAAAAATTCAACTAATTTCAAAGGGAGTCTGACTGAGCCTGGAGGAGGCAGCAGTGAAATGAGAAGTATTGGGCAAGCATTCATATTTATTGAAAGCGTAAAAAAGATTAATTTTCTGTATAATCAAATCCACACATAAGCATCCATTTCTACTATTGTAGTCCAATAAAAGTAAATTAAACAGTGTCAGAATTGATGGCTTTTCCTTGTGAGACAAATAACAGCCACAAACGAGGCTATGAAACTATGAGTATAGCTCCCATTGTTTACAGAGAGCAGGAAAAACCAGCACGTGGGAACAGACTATGCAACAGTAACTGAAAAAAAAAAAACCCAGTAAACTTTACTTCATTCCTCCTACACTAAAAAAAGCTTTAATTTTCTTTAGTTTTTTCTGAGTCTTAAAACATTAGGAAGGATAATGTAAGCCAGTGGCAGCCAAAGAAAAGAGGAAAAAAAAAATCTCTCGTGATGGGGAAGTTTCAAATATTGACAAATTTCTGTCAGCTCCATATGAAACCATTTTTAATCCAGGCTCTTTCTTTGTGCTGCACTGCCAGATGAGTCACTGATAGATGGAGGAGTTTGTAATGCAGCAGACGTGAAAACTGTTCCTTGTTATAAACCAATATAGGAAATTGCAGACACAAAAAACTATATTTAAAGACAGACATACAGAAGAGTTTAACAAAGCTGTTTCTGCAACCTCCCTTCAACCTCCCCTCCCTGAGGTTTCCTCAGTCCTCCCAGAATCACAGAGATACACTGACACAGCCAGCGACAGAAACACCCTTTGGGGACTCCTCTCCCAACCACTGAACCCTGACTGAGAGAAGAAGAATTGGGGTTTGTTTTTTGGTTTGTTTGTTTTTTTTTTTTTTTTTTTTAAAAAAAAGACTTTCTGGCTTAATTACAATTCACCTCCTATGAAAGGAGACAGGGACCTTATTGAAAGGTCCCTGTCCAATACCAGGCTGGATTATAGGGCTTGCACAGAATATGATACTGCCTTAAGGCATTTATTAAACATATTGGTTGACTTTGCAACCCAGTGCTCTCAAATTGGAAGTTAACTATTCTTGCACCAATTTTTCCAAAGACAAAAAGACTTAAACCTGTTTGCATGTGTGGCCCAGTCAGCTATTCATTGACTCCATAAAAAGAAATCAATTCTAGTCAAGTCAGCAACAGACTCCTTGACTTAATAGAGTCAGGTTTCAATGTGGGCTTCAGCTCAAGGTCCATCACTGCAAGAAGGTTGAAGAAGCAGGTGGCAGGATGGATTTGTGTCTCCCATAAGCATTGTCTGCTGCCCAGGGGAGCAGCAGCTCCTACAGCTCTTGGCCAGAGAGCAGAGGAGTCCGGAGCCCCATTTCCCTCTGGGATGAGGGCAGTGATGGTGCCTTGCAGAGCTGGCACCACACACCAGCCCAAGTCTTCATCAGGTGGGAAGAGGGGCACCTGTTTGGAATAGGACCCTGAGGACTTCAGGCAAAGAAAAGTACTTGGTTACGCCTGTGGAAAATTAGGGACTTGTGGCTCCCAACCTCAGTAATCCAGGGGATCCTGTTCCAAGTATCTGTCCTCAACATCTGGCTCAGTAAAATGTTCTGCAAAGTGCTCAGGAGGAGCAGTTGTCAGTGGAAGAGCCAAGGTCTGATGGAAGCCCTGGTAGAGGGATGAAAGACGAGAGCTGCTGCTGGCTACCTCTGCCAGCCCGCTGCTGGGACTCCGGGGAGGAAGGGAGAGACAAGGTCACTTAGACATCCAGATATTTTAAGATCTTACAATAAGATAAACAATATCAGTATTATTGCTCTTATTTTTGGAAGGACTTGGCCCCTGTGCAAAGTTAGTTGACCTAATGTGAAGCACAGGGCTATGGCTTCTTTTCTGTTCTCCTGCTACAGTGCTGGAAATTGGAGG
The DNA here is from genome assembly GCF_030463565.1 of Pelecanus crispus. Classification (NCBI taxonomy): domain Eukaryota; kingdom Metazoa; phylum Chordata; class Aves; order Pelecaniformes; family Pelecanidae; genus Pelecanus; species Pelecanus crispus. The sequence continues at coordinate 4,803,400 of NC_134650.1, forward strand.
CAGCAAAGGCACAAGAGATCGCTCAAATGACCTCAGAGATCTGCTACAAGGGTATTGCTTGTGTTTTGATAAGATAAGGCTAGTCTGATGACCCTTCTTAGGCAACCTTTAAGTTTTAGAAATACACCAGCATTCGCTTACCCCTTCCAAGACCTCTAATGCAGAAGAAATTCTGACAAGACTGTTCTAGTTGTCATACAAAAGCAACAGCAAGTGCTGAAGCTGAAATTAGGAGCCAAGTAAAAACATAAATATACTTACGTGATGCCAAAATACATGTTTCTCCTTAAGTTGTTAATTCTCTCCCTTGCCATATTGGAAGCTGACTCCGAATCCAATAAAGCAAAACATCTCACAGTAAATTACTTGCAAGTGAAAGAATCAGATCCAAATTTTTTTTTCCCCCAACACAAGTTAATAAATGAAACAGCTACATGAAGTAATAAAGAGAAAATATTTCTAATTTATGCAACGTTACAAAAGCTATATCCAGCAAGTTACTCTGGGGAAATGGACTGTAGTAATAGATTCCCTTTAAATATAGCCAAGAAGGAAATTAAAACTGCCTTAGAATAGATATCGAAACCCTCACTATAACAATGAAAAATAGATTGCTGAGTAACAGTGTCCAGATCCAAAAAAAAGGTCAAAGTCCCTGTGAGATAAATGTAAGGCTGACTCATCCAAACTATTTCATAAATGTATGTGTTAGAAAAAAAGCTTTATACGACAAATGTGAGAACACCACAGCATTATGTAGCCCCCACACTTAAATGCGTTCCTGAATGCTGAAGATGTCACACACATCTCTCTCTCTTTAAGGAATAATTATGGTATTAGTACAACATATTACTTGAAGTATTTTTGATGCTTGACTAATAGGACAAAGAGACACTCTCCAAGTCACAACCCAACTCTGGCAAAGGTAGAAATAAAAGTCAAACTTTACACATAACCTTCACATTAGCAGAGTTTTCCATAGCTAACTGAGCCGGTCCTTCTCAAGGACAGCAAAGCTTTCAGCTACTGAACATTTTGAAAGGCATGGCATGAGTTCTCAGGAAAAAATGCTTCACTATACAGATCTGTCCTTGTAGACCTCACTGCATGCTAAGGTGGACACAGAAACTTTTCCTAAGGCGGATGCAAAGAGTTCATTGTGCAAAAAAAAAAAAAAAAAAGCTGTGAAAATGTTACTACCCATTTCTCATCACTTCTCTCACACTATGAGATCCTTGCTGCAAAGCTTGGTGTGTTTTTTTGGGGGCACACACACATGCATTTTTTTTTACATTAAAAGAGAGAGAGAGATCATTGGAATGGCTTGTAGGCAATAGTGTCATTTGTCCTAGATAGTTTGAATAGTTTTGCAAAATCTCCCGCATAAGTAGGGAGAGGACCATGCAATTAAAGAAGAGAGAATGAAAGAACAAGAAAACAGAAGTTAGCCATATGTTTGCTTTTTATGTACACAAACTAGAGTCAGCCTCTGTAAATTAAAATTAACAGAAATTTAAAATAACTTTTAGGTTACATTCCTAAAACAGTGACTAGAAAAGCATTTTCCTGATCATTAAGCAAGGCAGCACACTGTGCATTTGAACTAGCACGCTGGTAGGCAGAATGTTGATCCAGTACTCAAGAATGAGAAAATTAAGCTAGTTAATTGCTATTTTTCTTTGCTAACAGCATAGGAAAACTCTGCAGAAGTACCCCAATCAGGCTATAGTTAGTAGCAATCTGCAGATCAGTGCCTTTCAGAGGGGTTTACTTGTGTCTGACTCTCTTCTGGGAAACCTGCTGTGGCTACTTCTGGGAAAGCAAACATAGCTCTGCCCTGCTCTCTTTTCTATTCTCTGATACCAACAAATCCAGACACCATCTCATATGTCTATCTCTCCACTCCAAGAATGGCATTTTTCACATGCACCTAAAACATCATCGTGTTCTTTAGGGATTCTTCCCCGATGTTTTTTATCTACTCTTTCAAGCCCAGTATAGCTAAAGCCAGAAGTTTCCATCATCTTCCCAAATCTTAATTTTTCTATCACTGTGGACAACAGCCATCCAGTCCTACTTCCCAGGTAATACCTTCAACTCTCCTTCTAGGTCACAGAGATTTTTATGCATCGCATCTCCAAAAATAAAATTTTCCTAGCTTTCCTGAGGCTAGAAGTTCTTTTTCAAGTTTTCATCTCTTTATTACAATTTTCTTTTTCCTTTGTCCATTCTGAATTCTGCTGCAGACATTATTTTCCTTGCATGGCCTGGTGGCTGTGACATCTATATTGTCCCATTATACTGCCTTCCTCCCTTCAAGCTCTGCTACCATGAGCTGATTGTCCACCCTTTCATGGTCCTTCACAGGCCAACTCACTCATCCAACACTGAGCAGTTAATACGGCTCTAAACAGTCCATGAGCCCTCCCTCCATCAACTGCATGTCAAATTTTAAAAGCTACATCACCATTTTGCTTGCCTTCCTTCTTACCTGACTCCCCAATAAATTGCTAGACCACCTCATCATTTATTCTCAAAACACCTTTTTTTTCTCGCCCCCTCATAAGGCTTTTAAGAAGTCTTGATAGGAGTCGGCCTATTGACGTGTGAAGATCGACCCCTATCATGCTGACAAATATCTTCCTATTACCTTGTTTACTCTCGTCTGCCTGTCAGCATCCATCATATCCAGCACTCATGTGCTTAGACTATAAAATTTTTCAGCAGTTGCTGTCTTTTTCTGTTTGAGAGAACAGTACAGCTGTGAATTTTAGGAGTTCTTCCCCTTCCCAAAAGGGTCAGGCAAGTTCATAGTAGGCCAAGTAAATTGACTTCAGTTGCTCTCATTAGAAAAGGGACCAAAAAGATTTAATGCAGGATTTTCTTAATTGAGGACTACAGAAACAAGATAAGAAAAATGCAAGAGAAACTGCAAAATAATGTATATTAAATATGGCTGGATGTTATCATCAGAAAGCAAAATGCACTTGCTTAGTTTGAAAACAGAAGAGATGGATGGTGGGAGAACATGGTCTAGTTTAGCGCCGAGGGGCAAGAATTGCTCTTGTACAAGGAGCTCTCATCTCAAACCCGTGGGCTGCTTTGTCTGCCCAGTGCTACACACAGTTGGGAAATGCAGGTCATGCAACATCTGCAGAGCTACTCTTTCACGTGCATACAGGTTCCCTTGATCCTTTTCCTAAACTACATGATTAACATTTCAAATTAGACAAAGCATTATCATTTTGATAAGAAGGCTAGATAAAATACGTATTTTAATTCTAGGTTTTGTTCAAGTTATGTTTTTATTCATGACTTGTAGTTTTTAATTACTTCAATAAATCAACAGAATGTCACACATCAGTCCCTAGAGTTTACCAGCTGGAAATCCAAGGGTGTATCTTTAAAGGCAAAGAACTGAAATCTGCATATGCTGTACTACGCTATGCTTAAGTTTCACTGTGAAGAAAAACAGTCAAAAAAGAACCCTGATTGAAAAGAGATAGGCAAATACATATTCCCAAAAGAATAATAATAATAAAAAGCTGAACTTCCTGTAGAACAAATATCCTAGGAATCCCTTCCTAAAACCTCCTAGGATTTCCCATCTCTGCAGACTCATAGGATGTTCTTGTCACCGTCAGGTACAGGCTGCAGAGCTAAGCCAGTGCATTGTAGTCATAGGTAGTACACAAATACACAAAGATGCCAATTCTTTCCAAATCCAGTACCTCAGTACATCCAGCTGTGACACTGAGAAGCCCAGCACCTTAAAAAGTTTAGAATGCTCTTCACGTGAAGGTCCAGCAGAGAAAGACTCCTTCAATACTAAATTACTGAAACTGAGTGCTGAAAATATGACTTTTTCAGTAGAGGAGAATTAAGCACAATCAACCCGGCAGCCTCCAATGCCTATATTTAATCTTTTGGATTTAGGCATACAACTATAAATTTCTCATTAGAGTCCAAGATAAGCCCTTAGCAGTTACAGTCAAAAGTACACACAAAATACTAACCATGGAAATCACTTTAATTTTCCAAGTAGTTATTATTTGCTATGAGCTGTTTCAAGTGATGAATAAGATTTTTGCTTCACCTCCCCAGGTCTAGTTAGTAGATATGAATCTCTTCACAATCTCCAGGGACATAATTCATTTCATAAGAAAAGAAGTAATAATACAAGTAATAGAACCATTAGGGGGGAAAAAAGGAACATTAAAATTACTGTCAACAATATAGATGTTCTTCATACATTGAAGTCCTCTCAATTTCTCTACATATGGAGAACTATTTTGCATACTTTGTTTTTGAGAAAATATTAAATCGATCACATAAATTTAACGTTCAGGTTTTGCATATGCTCGTTTCAATTTTGAAGAGATTGAAAGAAGAGAAAGGCAGCCACTCTTGGGAAAAATACAGCTTGAGGCCTGAATTTTTCAAATATATCATCAAAAGGATCATGGTAATGTGGAGAAGTGGGGGAAAGAGGACAGTGGCTAGCAGCAAATGCTGTCCACAAATCCTGACTTGCTCAAAACTTGCCTGGAATTGTAAAAGATCTTTTAATGTGTTTGGTAAGAGCAGGTTTTTCATAGGACTTCTCCAACCATCTTACCACTAGATACTTTCACTGAATATTGAAGATTTTCTGTGTGCTTATCCATTGAATCTTTGTAGCGTCATGCTCAACTACTCCTATCAGTGGTCTTCTATCTTTCTCCCACTTCTACATCACATTTGCCACACAGACATTTCCAAAACAAGCTAGCAAGCACAACAAAAAAGATCACTTTATGCCTCCGTACTCATGTGTGATTTTGATTGCACACAGCAGAATTTTTAGCTCCAAAGCTTAGGGATTTTTATAATCACCACAGATGTTACATTCAGTGCAGACAGAACCCTTGACTTGAAACCAGAGAGGTTCTGCACACTGTTGTAAAGCTGAACGCCTGCAGAGTGTGTGGAGGAAAAAGCATTCAAACCCATTTTTTCTCGCAACTGCTCTCTCACACATCTTTGCCTGCACCTCTAGAGAAGACAGATCCACTGCAATAGGGCTGCCTTGACAGCTAGCTGTATGCTCCTGCCAGATGAGTGAAAATTTAGAAGGGAACCAGTTCATATTCAAACAGCTTCTACAGATTGCACCTGGAATTATACCATCCAGGCCAAACAACTGGATTGTTCATTAAAATCATCTGATTGCCGTGCACTTATCTTTGTGCTCACAACAAAAGAGAGAAAAAGAAAGAAGAGCTGCTTTTTTCAGCCCTTTGTACTATCATCTCTTTCTATTAGACTCTGCCTATTGGACAGAGATTTTGCCATGATTGGTTTCTTTGACATGTATTTCTATTGCTTTTCATCTGAAAGGAGAAGGTGGCTAAAAATTAAATGAATTGTTCATTAAATAGCCACCCCTGCTTTGAGAAAAGGTTATTCTTTCTTCAGATTCTTTGACGCTGTGTTAACGATGTCTTTCCTTCCAGAGGCATTGTGCATAAAAAGCAAGCTCTTGGAGAAAAAAAAAATTGGAAAATAAACCTTCTCCCCCCCATCCTTTCCACAATGGTAATTTAAAAGATAACTGTTTTGAAGATAAAGTTGATTTCTGATAGAAAAAGGCCCACTGTTTAACATGGGAGTCTGCTACTGTTAGCAGATGATTGACATGGAAAACAGTCCAGCAGAAGGAGTGGCCAGATTGGCTGATGGCGACTTGCAACAATGAAAAATAAAGCAGCAATCATAAGTCAAAGTGAGTCCACTAAATTATTTCTGGGCTAGAACCATATTTTCTTTGTATTTTTTGTTTTAACTATTGGTGCATTTACACACAGAAGGAACATAGGTCATCTCACATGAAATTACATCCTAAAAAGAAAAAAAAAAACAAATATCACCCCCCTTCTTGCTTCACCCATCCTCAGTCTGTTTATAGTGCTGACATTCTGAATTATGGGAGTACGAGCTGTGTGGATTGTGTGGTGGGTTTTTTTCTTATCTTTCTTCTATTACTGCTAATACAATCAAGTTTATTTGTTCTTATGAAAAAAAGGAGAAATTAGAGGAACAAAAAAAAAAAAAGGACAACAAAAATAAAGATATGCTTAGGACTACCATTTATTATTTCTTGAATGCTGCCTTATTCATTCAGGAATACTTATATAGGAATTAGTTGGTCTAAGACCAAGAACAATCTCTAGGCACATGAGAAATTTTCTGCTCCTCACTCCCAATACAAAGGCTAGCACACACATAAAAAACAGTTAAGTTCTCAAAATGAGGTGTTGGTGAAATTTAAGTGATGTATTAGCTTCATATTGGTTTTTGCCAAGGGATACTTTTATGCTCCGCTAATTACTAAAGTCTACACAGAGCAAAATATCTAACAACTCCAAAGTGTCAACACCTATGATCTCATGGCAGACATAGAAAAATGATGCACAACTAAGTTCCTTGCCTTAAGAGAAACAACATATGCCACTTGGGGTTTTTTTTATTACTCTGCAGCATTGTTCACCAACTATGAACGTATTGTCCAAAGAAGAGGTGGTAAGTGTTACTCAAAACATCCAACACTCAGTCAGCAACACTCAGTGCAATTCTACAGCTACGCACTACAGACCTCCGGTAGCAGTAAAATGCACTCCTAAAAGGTGTTAGGGATGATCTTTTAATCCTTACTCATATCAGTAGTCATATCAATCTCAACAATTAAAAGGGCAGCCAGATAAAGCTCTTAATTATACAGAATTAAGGCATTTGAAAGACAACAGCCAAGAACCCCATTAAGTATCATCCTGGTTCCTCTACTCAGCTGCTCTCATCCTCAAAATATTTATATCCTATGTGCAAAAGCCATTACCATACCCTACCAGACTAGGGTGGGTGGAGCAGTAATGAGTCAAGGAGACAGGAAAGAGATGAAAAAAATATACCAAAGAAATGAGACTTGGCCAGGAGGCATTAATACTAATAGGCTGGACAAGGGACTCTGGAAGAGTCACTTCAAGAAGAGGTTGCGTGCGGTGCGGCAGCAGCATACACACAATTACACATAAAATAAAGGGCCTGCAGTACGCTGCCTGGGGAGCTGCTTAACTGGTTTGCTGACCCTTACACTGACTGCATTCAAGCTGTGTGTGCTTTTTGCTAATAAATATGTGTTTAGCTGGCTTCACAACAGATTTCAAAAGGCTTGTCATGGAATATCTTCATTTTAGGAGGTAAAAACTACCTTGGATTTTTCTTTCAATTCCATATAGAACTAATCCCCAGAAAAATTCCCTCAAAAATTTTTTTTGGGGGGAAATAAATAAAAGGACTGGAGAATGGCATTGTGTGGTGCTCAACCACTGTCCTGTCACCCTGTAATTAGCTGTCAGATTTGAGACCTCCACCATTCTGCTGCACTAGCGTAGCTTAGTGGTGACCAATGTATAGGACGTGTTTAGGCTCTCACAGACAGTGCAGGGAAAAGTCTGTCAGTGCCGAACCTTCCAGTTGCCTCAATGACAGCAGGAGCACAGTCAGTTGAAGCCAATATCAGGGCAAGCTCCTGGAGCACTGCCTTCATTTCATCAACATCCTCTTCCTCTGGAGCTGAGTGTAGCTGGCTGCCGCTCCACATGTACTTCTATTTAAGTCCTGGGGACATCTGGACAGCACATCTGTTTCAGAAGACATGTACAGCTGGGTGTCTGCAGCAAGGGAGCCCCCAGAGGTCTCAAATATATGTTGAAAAGCAGACCAGAAAGTCCAGTACTCATGAGGGTCCATATGCCAGGGCCACGAGGGAGAAGAGCAGCAGATGTTTCTCATGCTCCTCTGGGGTCTCCCAGTGCTTCTTTCTCTCTCTCCTTCCTTCCAAACTACTGACTCTGCTGGAGTGACAGGGGATCTACAGCTGCACGTTGTCCTGAGGTTTTGTGGATTATGGACAGACAACATTGATTTAACTTTTTTCTCTTAAGTCAGTTGGTCATCTTGTTCGGATCATGCTTTCCCACAGTTGCTTGCTGCCAAGGGTGCTGCCAGATCGGGCACTGTGAGGACTGTCTAGAAGATGGTAGCCATACCTGAGCCAGTTTGTAACCCTCAGTTTTCAGAAGAGCAGGATACATTTACAACAGCTGTCCTGAGCTGTGAGCCCAGACACCACATACGTATTTCTGTCTGGCTATTGATGAATTCTAGAAAGGTCTGAAAAATTAAAGCTTCAAAGTAAACCTGAAGTATAATTCCAAGAGATGTTTGCAGAAATAATTAGCAAAGATAAGAATTTTTAATTTATGACATCCCTTTACTTACAAACATAAAATCATGGGAGCAAAATTCAGTAGAAGGAAGAGACAGATAAATCAATACAGCAGGTGGAACTGACAGGAAGATTATGATCACATCTGTTGCTCTTTTGTGCTGCAATGTAATTTTACAAACCAGAGAGAAACATGAATGTTGAAATTCGACTCAAATTTTAGTCATCCTAAAATTTTAGTCATCCAAATTCCAGAAGTTATTTAAAATTACTTCTGCTGTTTTTTTGTTTGGTTGGTTGGGTTTTAAGCCAAAAACTTTATAAGCCATCCTCACTATGGTTTTAGTTTCATAGCTATTTCGTACTTTCACCCCACTGGATAAAGACGGCATAGCACATGGCTGAAAGCTTGTCAGAGAGAATTAGAGCAAGAAGAGACCCTCCTCATCTGACAGGCTAACACTAGGGTGCAGATAGAGGAGAACGGGAAGCGATGCGCATGAGCATTAGGCAGGTTACCCAGCACACCTAACGGGGTATAGAAGGGATGGAAGTATTAGCCTACAGAAGCAGGAAAGCCTGTTCTTGGAGAATAAAGATGAAGTTTTTAAAATCTGTTTTTCTGATCCGAAAATGCAGGCGTACTTATTAAGGAAGGACTTTGTAGGAGCAGTCACCCAGTAGTTGTTTCTCAAAAGGAGCATTATCATTTCTCCAGGAGGAACTGTCAGGGTTCCTTGCATTTGCCTTATAAACCTGAGAAGCTCCAGGTGCCAAAACATCTATCTTCAGCTGACCCAAGCTAGACTGTTTCAGATAATTCACCCTATGCTAGTATCACTGGGCTTACTCATTTCTGTGTGTCTCCTGAAATATGGCTTACAGTGTACAATAGAAACTGAAAAGTTTAGCTTTCTCCCCTCTTCATTACTGTTCAACCTTGGCACCCAGCGTGATGAGCTTAGCCACAAATGTCACCATACAACTGTTCAACCTGAGAGAGACATGGGGGAGAAAGATGAGCTCCTGCAGCTTGCGGACCAGGTTATTTATGGTGAGAGAGTCTAGAGGCAGCCTTGATTATGAAGAACTGCATCCAATTGAGTGCATTTTTCTGCAATTACAATCAATTAAAAAAAGAGGGTTCCTGTGTCTTAATAAAATACTTTCCTTATGCTGTCATAGTCTAAGCAGTACAACTAAAATAAGAAAGTTAGCAGAATATAGATAAAAAGAATATAAGAGTAAAAATGAAAGAACTCTTAAATTCTTGCAAAATATAAGCAAACTGAGGTATGATAAGTTGAGATTATGCTCTTCTCAGAGTTTCAGTTCATGAACTCCAGGAACAGAAAAGAACAGGAAAAAATACCCATCTTGCAAAATTTCTGAAGTAACAGAGATTTAAGTAAGGTAGGACTCTGGCTCACATCATACATATACCAGCATAGAAAAAGGAATAACAGAATATTCAGTGTATAAACTGGAATATTCCTTGGCAGACACAAGAAGTAACCAATTCCATTTTACCTAGCATTAACTGGGAGTCAGTGTACGAGTCTCAGCCAATTGCAACATACTGTTTCACCTACCTCAACCCTTTAAGATTAAAATCAAAAGGGTGGATGACTGTAGGTGTGGAAAACATGACCTACAATGAGCATCTGAAGTCATTGGAATCAACTACCCTGGAATAGAAGAGACTTGAAGGAAAACAGTAATAACTCTCGGCTAAAGAAAGGAAATCATATATCAGGACATACTCCACAGCCGTAGTATACGCTTTTGTTTTGAAAAACATTTTTTCATATGATTACAATGACTTTTATTTAAAAAAATGAACTAACATTCTGGAAGGAAGGGAGGAAGGCATTGATTAGCTGTATCTCATTTTCTCAAGTTTCTGGATTTAAATATCAGAAGCTGAATATAGCCTGATGATGACACATTTATTTAGAAACTATTTTGTAATGGCTCATCTCACCTTAGGTGGCTAAGGGATAGATTTTGTCATTTAATTGTATGCATGAAAGACTCAAAAAGACTGCAAAGATGCAGCGGAAGCAAGAATAGGTCGAGAAGTGAAGGGAGTAAGCTGCAGATGCACGGAGCTGATTACAAACCCTGTTCTGCTAACAGTAGCCAAGAGGGACCTCTTTTGAAGTCAGTAAGATCTCACTAGCTTAAGTATGGTGTTGCATGGGAGTCAGCCCTGTTACTCCATACGTCACGTTTTGTTTTGTTACCTTCTAAATGATCTCCATTTTTAGAGTCCATCTTAAGACTAAAATTCAATATATTCACTGTTAATATGCATCTCATGCACATCTCAATCTCTTCACCTCCATACAAAAGTCCATTCTTAGTACATTTTTTGCCATTCTGAGGAATCATAGGAAAATACATGATCATTAATCAGCTGAAGATACATCTTCCATCTGAGACGGTGAGACATACAGCAAGCCTTCTTTGATACAATCAATCATATTATATCACAGTAAAGCACTTCATTATTCTTACAGTTTTAAAACTATTCTGTTTCATAGTACTTTTTTTCAAGCATTCTTTCAAGGAATAAATCTAACATACACAAAACTTAGATAAAGAAGACAGCTTACTGCCAGGAGGTTTGTGGGCCAGGTTTTGTTGTTTAAAACCAAGGTTTTGCAAATCCTGAAATAGGTTTGAAAACCAAGAGAAATCATGTTATTATCATCACTACAACTACACAAATATTTACTAGTTTTACACTTTCACTTGTAAAAAACTGAAGCAACAAAGGAACTCCAAATGAATCAGCCTTTTCAACTTCAAAAATGGAAAAGTTAGGAAGTTACCTTGAACAAAACTGCGTCCTTGTACATGTCAGCCAAGCTGTCAAAATGTGGAAAAAAAAAAATCCCCGCAGTGATATTTTCAAAACACTTCCAAAGAAAAGCAAGGATACTATTTCATTGCTATGAAATAAGCAGTATTTTAGTTACTCAGAAAGTACTAGCAGACATAAGGACAGCTAAACAGTAGTTGATCAGAACATGAGAAGTAGCTGGGATCTACCCACCCCTTTTGTTATTCAAGATGAAATTCAGCTGCAGTAGGGGAGGGTTAACTTCCCTTCGGCCAGTAACCTGCACAAGGAGTAATCAGGCTGCTCCCTGACTTCCATCAGCCCTGGCAATACAGGAAAGCATGCATTTTTTGGAAAAGGTTACCTGATTTTCTTTGAAGGTTCAATGAAATAATGAACACAGAAGACTTCTCAGCTCTAAAAAAAAAAAGCCCAACAAAAAAACCCAAACCACACCAAAAAATCCCAAAGAAACAAAACATACAAGGCTGAACATTCCTAAATAGAAGGTGGTGATGGTGTCTGCTACATTACAGCCAGGAACTAAGGGTCTGAACAGCAGCTGACATTCATGTGATTTCCTTGATACTTGTCCGGTCTGCAGCTGCAGAACGATGCCTGCATGAGGATCCCAGGGTTGCTCTCGCTACAGCTGTAACTGTGTGACAGACATAGGGGTAGCTCACAGGACGCTTTCTGTTTATCTTATGTCTAGTAAGGAACAGAGCATACATGGAAAGTTCAATCACTTTCTATTCTCAGTAAGCATACAGCCTTTGCCAAAGGATATTGCCTCAGTCATTTGCACATGAGCACAAATCCACTCATCTGCTCCCTCAAATGCATCAGCACTTCAGTTCTGCGGCTTCCTCTGGGTGATGGATGCAGTACAGTCTTTGCTTCTCTCCAGTGTGTTGTACAAGAGAAGAGAAAATGCAGGAATGGGGAGGATATTCAATCAGTGGTCCAAGGTGGATCGTGTTGTAATAACTGATTACTATTGCTGTGCCATTGCATTTCTCATTAAAATCCCTTTCTTGAATCTAGGTACAATTTGCACCGTGTTTTCCACTTGTTTAAGCTTCAAGCTGTCGCTCAAGAAATTAATTTTAGCTGGGTTCATCTTTCCATCACAATCTTTTTGTCACAGTGGTTGATTAATTCTATGTCATTGTTTGCTCTTTTACAAGATTAATTGCAGGATGAGAGAATATATGACATTCTGGTGAGGGAATATATCAAGTTATTGTAATTCCACAATGCTGGAAAGCAACTTTTTTTCCTCCATCTAAATTCAGGCAACAACAAAATAATGTAGTTAAACTAGTTTGGTCTGTTAGCGGACAAATAGCAGTGATTGAAGGAAAGACCTTCTTTAGTTGTTTGGTTAAGGTTTGCCACCATAATGCTCGTTCCCTCCAGGTCCATTCCAGGTCTGAAATGGATCTCCTGAGCCATCTTCACAGCCCAGATAGACCAACCAACAATGGACAGCTGTAGGGAAAGGTCTAGCATTAAACCAAGTAATTCCTCTGGAATCTTATGCTAACCCCTAAACCAGCCAAGACTAATATATTTACCAAACGGCAACAAAGGAACAAATATAGAAACACCATCAGTTTTCACATCAGTTGTAACACCGGGTAGGTTCCAAAGAGACTAGACTATGCTCAGTGCAATGCACAGACCCTGGGCTCTTACTCAAGGCTTGTACATCCCATGTTCCCCTCCCTTGAATTTGGTTTGGGTTTTAGGATTTTTACTCAAAGATGTGAGCCACTGATAAATCACAGAATGGTCACTCATGAGCTACACATTTCCTGGCAGGAAACACTGCGACAGAGGTTTTCCCCCGGTGAGGCTTGTCCCTCAAGATGCAATACATGCATGTGAAATAAGGACAGGGAGGGGGCTTGGGACCCTCTTTCTTTAGCCTGTAGTGGCATAAGATAAACAATACTTTGTATCCAGTCAATATGTGATTGGCTTACTTCAGTATACATTTATTTCCTCACAGAGCTGCTTTGCAAAGCATGTTTTCAATGCTGTTTGCAATACTGTATGATGCAGTCATACAGATCTTTTCAATACAAACCGTATTTATTCAGCTTTTATTCCATTTATTCTGCCTACCGATTGTTTGGAAGTAGTACTATCCACTAGTTAGACAACCGAATTGGTATTTCTTTACTGGTTTTTCATTTAAGCTTGAACACAGTCTTTCCATTCCTCATTTACCCCATTGTATAGAGAAATAAATGGTTTTCCAGAAATGTCTATGCTCTCCAGATGCATAACACTGTAAAGGCTTGTTCCCTCCTGCATTGAAGCCAAGGAGAATATTCTCTCCAATTTCTATGAGAGCAGGTTTAGGCACTGCTTGTATAAATTACTTTCATTAATAAAGCAAAATGAATTGCTTTGCATTGTAATAAATTTAGGCATCTAACCCCAAAAGACATAACACTGCATAAATGCAATAATATTGTCCATAATCTGTGAGATTTCTAGTGTTTGAATGAAATCAATAAATACAGATAGACTGAGAGTGAGTTTTCACAGTGTGTAGCAAAACTATGTAAGAAGAAAAATGCTTTGTATTTTACCTTATTTTTCCCCATTCAGCTCTACTTTTTGTATGAACAAAATGGGGGTTTTAGTATTATGGCATTTAATAGTCAGTGCTTATTTGACACCATTACACTGGATTTTCAGTATCTTATTGTCTTTTACAGGTTTTCTACTTGTGCTTCTCTTCCCTTTCTTGTGAACCAGTTGAGCACATTGCATTCATGGAAATTCCTCTTCAAATTTTAATTTGGCTTCAGCTGTATCAGCATCTACAAACAAAGACCAATATCATACAAATTAACTTGGTTTGAGTACTGCCTGTGTAAAGGTCAGAGATGTATCAAAGTCCTGTTGACCTTTGTAGAGATGGGGCTGGGTGCGCAATGCCAGGAGTACTTGGGGTTTTGTAAGCAATCCCAGTGAGACCAATGGGGACTATTCATGTAAGAAAAGGTAATAAGGCATATCACTTAGCTGGTGTTAAACTCTGTAACAGAAGTAACAAACAGCTCTGAAGTGGCATCTACTCCAAACAGTCTTGATCTGCATGAATATATGAGTGCAACCTGAATGTTAATCTGAATTTTCCAACTGTCATTGAAATAGATCACGGACACTGAAAATAACCACCTCTACAAGGAGATAAATACAGCTTTACTTACATTAATTCTACTTTTGTCTGACTTTACCCCCAGTTTAAAAAAAAAAAATTAATATTGTACCGGAACATACTTCAATGGAGTATGTACATTTTTAGTCCTTGAAAGCTGTGCTAGCTATTTTTTTTCCTGGAAAAAACCCACACTAGTTTATCCAACAAAAATATGCTACAATGTTGGAAACATGTACTAGTCTGCATTATTGTTATGGCTGACTATAAACAAAATCCACCTCTCCCCAAAGCAAGGATATAATAAAGCATTTAGGGTTCTGTGAATTGCATTAACCTTCTCATGAAATGTTGCAGCAGTAAGGGAAATGTGCTGGAGGGACTGGATTCAGCTACTGAAACAAATTATTGGTTGCTACTTGTATTGACCATAATTAAAGTCTTCCCACAATGAAATCTGCTTGCAGAGGATTCCTGCACACAGAGTGAATGCATAACTGACCACCTGGAACTGCTGTGTCTAGAAAACAGGGGGGAATAAAATCCTATAAACAGATATTGTAAATATGTTGTCACCTTAGCAGCATAAAATTACTTCTTGATTTATGTATCGATATTGCTTTAGGAATAGGGAATACAAGCCCAAGCCCAAAACCCAGCAGCCTGTCCAGTTTCTTCTGTTTACTGCTTTCAATATTCAAACTTTTCCAATGTGTCATGTCATATCTTGTGAGGCAAATCTACCTTCTAATTCAGCCCACAGAGGAAAGTAAACCTGATTTGTCTTTTCTAGGTAGGAAAAATACATGCTGTACAGGGAGCTGATGTACCCAGTTGAGTGAAATCATTATTGATGTTAGAGCATCAAGCCTTTGATTTTGAAAGTTATCCAATGACTTTAGGGACTTAATTTGTAATTTAACAGGAACTACATGACTAAATCCCATCAGGAAAATCCCATGAGTAACTAGGAAAATTTCACTATAAAAATTGAAACTCAATGAATCAGTCTGGGAAAAATCTCTGTTCCTTATATCTAGGTAGCAACAGTGAAATCATGCCCTGTGTGGAAGAGGCAAAAGAAATATGAGAGCTGTCCTAAGTTATGAAGAATAAGCCCTTTCTAAAGATGTTTTCCCACAGGAATATTCAATATAACCCTTCATCACGATCACCCCAAAGCTGCACTGCAATGTTCTGGGTGGTTGAGTAATTTCTACAACTCCTCTTCAGTCTCAGCTCTGTCAGCCTTCCTGCACCAGAGTAATGCATTTGGGGTAGAACTTGCAATTTCTTGTCACAAGGCAGCATCTGATAATCAAAATGTCATCTGTGTTGTAGTCTGCAAGTAAGGAGAGGAATTAATGAGCCACAACATATACAAAAAGAAAAACGTGTACTTCATTTGAAAAAAAACTCATGTTTTTCTCCTTCAGTGAAAAGCTTTTCTTAAGTATTTACCAAGGCATCAGGATTTAAACAGGAATACTCAGATGCTTGAAGCTTGCTAGTTTTTTAACTATCTTATACCATGAGGAAACTAAAGTTAATGCACAAATTGCTCTCATGTTCACAATGTGCAATTTTTCCTAGTCTTGGGTATTATATTGAACAATGTTAGAGAGTATTAATAATTCTGCAGAATTGCATCTGGAAAGCCTATCTGGATATATAAAATAGTGTAGGATTTTACAGGGTTTTTTCCTCCCTGCAGGCCATAATGCTCATTTAGCAAAAATGTGCAGAAGTGAAATATACATCAGTAAATCTGATGTGTAAATTAGAGCAGTCTCAAAACAATTTACATTTTTATATACCTCTGAGGAAGTAGGACACTTTTATTAGCTACTGTCAGGTAGCACATAAATAACTGCCGATCCAATTGCCTGAATTTCTGGAACTTGTCAAAGAGCTTAATAGAAAGATATATGAGACCTTCAAGCTTTACATTTCAAATCCTTGGTATCTGTCAAGCTACAGCCTTAATACTAAATTTCTCACTCCCAAATCGTAATTTCAAAATGAAGCTATAAAGGGTTGTTAAAGTCTTTTATTTCACATCTTAAATTCTATTCTCATGTTCTGCTCAATATGCATTATTGCTGGGAAGTCCTTTGTGCTTTGAAGTAATCTTACAGCTCATACCAGACCAACCCGCCTTACTTTTCCCTAATACATTTTTAATTATTTTTTCCAGCAGAATGATGCTGAAATTTAATTGTATTACTTAATGTCAATAAATGGGATGACTAGATTATTTTCCTTCAGAAAAGGGCTGTTAGGAGATTTTGATTCCTTTATCGGTTCACTTAACAGGGAAGGCATCACCTGCGTTGGATTACAGGACTGTGGTCCCATGCCAGGGGACTGAGGGTGGTGGCGAACATAGTTTTATAGGACACAGCAAATCCCTGTCCTTGCAGCTAATGCTGGAATTACTTAAACAACATGGATCTATTAGTCTCCTCTGAAGAAGCCAGCGTGTGTGTACATATATATAAAAAATTTGTACACACACACATAGTATATATACTTGCTGTTACAATGAGCATCTCGCATATATGTAATTGAATTTAAGAAAAGGCAAATGTCTAAGTAAGAAAACGCAGATCTGCAGAAACCAAACTCTTGCTCTGCATGACCACAATATTTGAAACCACTGCAGCACACATTTTCAGACATCCCATTAGTCAGGAAATTGCTCTTTGACTTACACGTTCTTAATCATAGCTTTTTGTTTGTTTTGTTTTGGGTTTTGTAATTGGAAAAAGGCACCATAGTTTACTTACTAGAAAGGAAAAGATTCCTGAGCTGAGTTATTGCTCAAAGAACCTAATTTCTGAGGAAGTCCAGGAAGGAAAGACTTCAGAAGAAACCAAAAGGAGTCTTAAGGTTTTCTGGATAATTTGGGGGTGTTAAGGTTTTTGTTGGTTGGCTCTGCACAAAATTTGCATTCTTTCTAAATTTTATGATCAAATTCAACAAAATGTTACACAAAATTTATGTTAATATATTATGCAAATAATAATTTAATACAAAATTTCCATACCTCAAAGTTACTATCAATTTTATTTATGAATATGAAAATTCACAGAAAAAAAGAAATAAAGCTTTTTCACTGTGCCTCTTTGGAATGTGTATCTTACTAAATGAAGAAACTATGTTTTATTATTCAAAGTTTTATTTCAAGGAAATTATATTAGAAAAAAATATTTCTAAGTTTTTATGGAAACATATTGAAAACTCAGCATCCAACATTCAAGAACAAAGCAAGAGTTAAGGTTTCTGGCCAATTCCTAGCAATCACTTTTTGAAATTCTTTAATTTGGTAGATTATACAATCTCTGGAAAGGTTTCAAACTCTTTTTAAAAGCTTTTCTCTTAAAAGAAAAGGAAAGTATATCTTTACAAAACTGTGTAAGATGGCATTTGCTAGGAATTTACAGAATACTGGAGAAACAGCATACCAAACAACGAACACAAGGAATTCAGGCAATTGGCACAGAAGTAAAAAGAAACATTTAACAGGCAATGAAACTTTCTTGGCATATTTCTGGAGGTTGCACCCTGTCTACCACAGGATATAAGTGAAATAAGATGATACCCAGCACACCAGAAAATGTTTAAAGTTCTTCCAATAGCAAGTTTGCAGCTTCAGTAGGCTTCACTGAAGTACGATGTAGTGACAGATTGCATAGCACAGCGTTTTATCTTTTTATCCCCCCCAAAATCACCCAGATTCCTCTTGAGGTTAAATTTGAAGTCAGCAAAAACTCTTAGCTCACAAAGAGGCTTTTGTAAGTGTCTAGAACAATCTTTGAAATATTGCTAGGACTCAGCATAGCATCCTGTCAGAATTAAAGAAAAAAAGTTCTGTGTTCAAACAGAGGGTGAGATTTCCAGCCCGAACTTCAGTGCAAACTTGCCATTGCTTAGCAGCAGTAATTTCACAATGCTTTAGTCAGAGCTGTATTTGAAGTTCAAAGTTGATAAAGTGAAAACACAAAGGTTTAGTAAATTAATTTGCAGCAATTTGCTTCAGTATACAAGAGCAATGGCCATTACCTGAGGTAGAAAAACCTTGGGGATTACACAGTGTATAATGCATTTGGTTGCATAAAAGCAGGAGAATAAGCTTTGTTGTTGCTGTCTGGAGTAACAGAACCCATACAACCCATTCTTGTGCTAGTCAGAAAACTTTTTTCCCATCCTCACTGTAATTTTAAGCTCAAGTTCTCTCATTCTTTATGCACAGAGTCTGCCAAGGTGGACTGAGCTTTCGAACCAGTAAGAGCTGAAAGGGTTAAAAGGAAAATGCTTGCTTTCTCATTCCTAGTTTCAGTCCAAGTTCTTATGGTGTCAGTCACGTAAAATAACTCAACTGCCTGAGTAAAATAATGGCTTGTCTTGTCAATGAATATTTTGGCACTAAATCAATAAACTACTTTTGGTTGCTCTTCATATGCATTGAACTCCAGCCCAGATTAACTACCTTGTGTTTTTTTCTTTTTTTTTTTAATTTTAAACTTTTTTAAAAAAAACCTTTACAAACTAAGATCTAATTATAAATGAAGCTGTTCTGCCTTTCCTTCTAAACCTACCAAAGCGTATTTTGAAATATAGGACCGAAGAAAGTCACTTTCCGAAACTGCACATTTGAATTACAAGAAGCTGACAAGCCATATGGAACCACTAATTTCTAACAACTTTTGAAGCTGCAAATCCGTTTAAGAAAGTAGGAAAGGGAGGGTGAACACTGGCTCCATCCAAGTTCCATCATGAAGGCAACTAAATTCTCCATCATGAAGGCAAGATAATATTCTCAAACCAAGGCTTATAGGATTTTAGCAGTTTTAATGTGAATTGAACCAATATGAACCTTAATGTGTACTTGACTTCATATAATCTACACAAATTATCAGATTGTGGCTAATGTGAAAATATGTGCCATAGTTTGTTGACTCACAAGTAATAAACCCAAAACAATGGGAAATAGGAAAGGAGAGGGTGAGTGAAAAAAATAAGACAGACTCACAGAAAAATTAAACTTATCAAATATTACAAGACACTGTGTGGGTTTGGGCCCTGCTATCTTCTTTCAGCCTGGAATGGTGACTAAGAGTTGGCACAAAAAGCCACTCAACGTCAGTCAGGAGCAGCAGGTCTGAGGCTACTTCACCTCAAGTTACAGTAACAGGTTTTTTAGCCTGGGTGCCTAATGCAACACAGGAAAAATGAAGGCTTACCTGCCCTTGCACCAAGGTTGCGCAATCATAACCCCCAAAGATCTCTCAAATGCAGTTGTGCTGTAGAAAAATGCTTCTGTTATTGAACTCTGTTCCCAAACTATCTCTTAAATTTATATCTTCCTTTGCTGGTGAGGAGAAGAAGCATGTGAAGGGAAGAGAGAGGGAGCTAATTAAGTTGTTTGACTTTTAGTCTTTTGGTGTTTGTTGGGTTTTTTTTCTTGGACTTTGATCAAGATTTGCAGCTGTGGGAAATCCTGTCCTGCTTTCTGGGTAGCATCAGTATTCTTAGACTGTACTCTGAATTAAAAGACACCATCATGCAGGCATCCTGTTTACTCTTCAGCAATTTATTCTTTGTGCTTTTCTACAAAATGCTGCAGTCTCTTGCCTGTGTGTAACAACAGTGTCAAGACATATTTGACAGGCTGTTTAGAGGAGTGTGTATCCTGATGTTCATCAGTAACTGGTCAACAGTGGGGAAAGCTGTTGAGCTTACTCCGAGCTTCTCCAAGGTGACCTACACCACCACCTGCTATACCAAGTCTGCAATTGCCCTGGATACCCCTACACCCTCCTTTTCTCCCTGGCAGTGCGTGAGAGCAATGATACTGTTGCCCTCATCCTTTCTACCCATCCTCTTTTTAGTGCCAAATGCCCATAGAAATACCCAGAAAAAGTAATGCCTACTCATCTCCTGAAAGATTGTAGATGGACTCTAAGCATGGGATAAGAGAAATTCCCTATATATCCTGTTCTCACAATTCTGGTCCCAAGATTAAGGTTTGGGTTTTTTTTTTTTTTACCTCAGAATGCCTTAAAAATAACCATGTGCCTCTGGCATCTTTGGGGAAAGAAAAGAAGAAAAGGCAAGCCAGAGACAGAATATCAAGATTTCAAGTTTTATAAATAACTTCAAAATATGGTCTCCCTGATTTGTTTTAGAAATGCCAAAAAACCCTCTAAGTAGAAACTGTTTTACATGTACTAGTAAAATACATATTTATAATGGCATGACCTTTTTTTCTTTAATGCCATATATCTTTTGTCCAGAAGATGGCTTTTCCCTGCAGCCACCATTTTCCCCATAAAAACAGTCTGCACCAATCCTCTCCCCAGTATGGGTTTTGAGAAGGGGACTGGGCCTCTCTTCAGCTACAGCAATGTAAATGCAAACTCACTCCCTCTTGCTTGGGCTGGAAGCAAAAGCCATATTTCTGCATAGCCAAGATTTTGCTAAATAAAGTCTTACCATCCACAAATGAAGTATTACCTTCCCTAAAGATGAGGACAGCAATGCTGTTGCTTCTCTGGTCAAGTCCTCCCAGAGGACTGCAGAGCTTCCCCTGGTGAATCAAGTGTCTGTACCGGAGCATGAACCAACCATGCCCCCATAGCTCATCAGACCGGCACTGGCAATACTTCTTACTGTTTCCTCCTTTGGAGGAAATTTTACGAAGAAACTATAAATTGTGGGAGAATTAAGAGCACTGGACTTCCGTGTCCTGCAGTTATCCAGGGTTGTTCTTCCCCTGCAAACACCTGCGGGTAACGCTAATTAGTAGTCATGATTTGGTTTTCTTGGAAAAATAACAACTCGAACAGCTATTTCTCAAGCCTTTTAAGAACAGGGTTTTCCCTAAACCTTTTGCTTTTTCCTACCTGTATGCAATTATCCACATACTCAGATCAATTTATTACCCTATGCGTAAGCACATTCTCTCTCATTTTTCTTTCCCTTAGGACCTTTATAACTCAGACTGCTCAAATCGCCCAATTGCAAATGCACTTTGATCAAACGATGACTCAAGGAGACTCAAAGATTACTTCTGCAGGGAACGACAAGGCAAATTGATCAGTGCTGTCACTGGTGAGAAACAGCTCCTGAAGAAATAGTTCTAAAATGCATTATCTTTAATGTAATCAAAGGAACATTTCATTTAATTTTAAAATGCCTTGCAATATTTGTTAGCGCTATCGTTTCAGGGGATTACGGGAACAAAAGTTAATCACACTGACTAGACAAACACCAAATTGTTTAATTAAGGCTATCCTACTTTGTGTAATATTTTTGTAAGTTGGTGTATACATAGATTACTTTTAAAATAGTATGAGCATAGGCGTAAATAATCTTTCAGGGTAGAGGTGCTGAGACTGAAGACATAGGAGGGCTGGTGATCTAGGAAACCAAAGAATAAAAAGATGTTTTTCTTACCACCTCATGACACATTTTAGATTGAGAAGAGACTAGGCATGCCCATGGCATGGTTTTTCCAGAAGGCATGAAGTAGATCATAATCCACCCATGGATTACCCAGGCAGCACAAGGGAAAATTTGGTATATTGCCTAGACGTTGCTCCCAGAGCCAGTGATTAGGAGGAGTTTGCAGCCTTCTGCCTATTTTCCTATTTTGGCTTTGCACTTCTATAGGAAGGGGATGCAGCTGCAGCAGCAACGGAGGGGGAGAGGGTCTCCAGAGGCAAAGCCCTTCCCTCACCAAGTAGCAAGAGGTGCTGTTAACAGAGGGAGCCGAAAGCCCCTAAATCCAGGCAATCCACGCCTGGACCTCGCCCAGGCAGGACGGCAGATGCAGGCGACAGAGCCAATGCACTGCACATACCAGAGAAAGCCCCGCACCCACGCGGGACGCGAGGCTAAGGCTTGCTTCTAGCAGGCTGATACGAGGTAGGCTTTGAATGTTTGGGCTGAGCAAAAATAAGAGCGTATTTCCTCTGTTCTTAGGTATTCCCACAGGCTCTAGAAAGCAAGTTAGTATCCAAGCTTGTTTTTCCTTATGACTTTCATTTCTGTGGCAGTGATTCATTGTCTTTCTGTTCTATCCACTCTGAGATGATGACGACATTCACTTGTTAAAGAAAAAGAGAAGTTTGTGAACCAGTGGAAAGCGGACAGCTGGATTTAAATAGCTAACAGATACAGCAGGAAAGAGAAGGAAAAAAGTGAAAAGTATGTCTTGAAAGTGAAGTTCCCGAAGCGGAAGACAGTGGGTAAGCTTAATGTTATTTTTAGGGAACTTCCAACGGTTGTTCCTTATGTAACAATTCACAGGCAGAAAATGAAAGTTAATCCTTTAAAAACTTTAAAAGGGGAAGAGATGGAGTCTGAAGAGCTTCTGTACATTCTGGATATCACAGGACATTACATGTAAATCAAGAGCAAACCACATCCCTATGATAGCTGGAGAAAAGATCAGAATAATTACAGATGAAAACCAGGATTGCAAGATGAACTGAACTAGTAAAGTCAGGCCAATTGTCCATAAACCAAGTAAGAACATGTCCTCCCTGTCCATCCGTAAGCTATGTGGTTCCCCAGAAAAAGCATTTGCCTCCGTATTCTATGTTTCAACAGCAGAACATGATGTCCCCTGTCCTGGTACAAAACCAGAGTAAGCACATGTAGCTTTGCAGAGAGGTTTTATATTTGTAGCTGTCATAAGTAAAAAAAAAAAATTATATCAATGTGATCTTTTTCCCCTCCCTCAGATTTTTCAGATGTGCTCTTTTGTTCATGAAACTATGTTGTCAATAAATTGTTTGTGGCCCTCTGACTCTGACTGAAGTCTACAGGAAAAAAGTTTTGTTTAGAGCCAGCCTTTACACTTTTCTGCTTTGTCTTCTGTGAAATCTTCCCCCCCCTCCCCTCCAAGAACCAGACTTAAACATAAGTAAATTTTAGTGCAAAAATGCCTGTTAAATAAAGCACTTATTCACTAACAGAACAATATCAAACCATTAGCAAGACTCAGGATTTAGGGGACATATAAATATTTTCTGATGTTCATATCTTTGTTTTCCTAGAATAATACTGTGTTTGAAAGTTTTCTCTTCAGTAATATTGGCAAAGAAATAGTTAATTTTCCAAGATGTCAACCCTTGTTCCACCATTGCTCACCTTCACACCAGCCATCTCCTCACTCAAGCAGAAAAGTGAAAATGGAAGTAGCACTTCAAGTCAAGAAAAGAAGAAAACACTCTGAACATGGCAATTTGAATAAAAGCATTTCTGTGCAGCCTCACTCTTTGTTGCACAAACAAGAAAGTGGATGCTTTTGGTCTGCTTTTCATTTGCAGCTACACCTGTGGTTGCAGCGGCAAGAAAGAGCTGCTCCCAGAAAAAGTACTTGCTTAGGAAGAACCCAGGAGCAGAAAAGGTATCGCTTTAGGATAAATCACAGAATAAAATGGAAACAAAATAAAGCAGACTACAATTCACATGAAAACATGTCAGGTGAAAATACAGTTACTATAGGTAAGGAAATAACACTGCCATGTTGAATTCCCACCTCCTTTTTGCTCATATTGTCCACTCAAAAAAATTTCACATTGGATGACATATTTTCATGAGAAAGTAGGGCAAGGTTATGGACAATGCCCATGTTTACAGCACTTGGTTCATGAAAACACTGTTTAATGAGTTGTAACTTTATTACTGAAAATACAGAATTAGACTCTGGCATACAGCCGGCTGAACATGAGCCAGCAGTGTGCCCAGGTGGCCAGGAAGGCCAACAGCATCCTGGCTTGTATCAGGAGCAGCGTGGCCAGCAGGAGCAGGGAGGTGATTGTCCCCCTGTGCTCGGCGCTGGTGAGGCCGCACCTGGAATGCTGTGTCCAGTTTTGGGCCCCTCACTACAAGAAGGACATTGGGGTGCTGGAGCGTGTCCAGGGAAGGGCAACGGAGCTGGGGCAGGGTCTGGAGCACAGGGCTGGTAGGGAGCGGCTGAGGGAGCTGGGGGTGTTCAGCCTGGAGAAGAGGAGGCTGAGGGGAGACCTGATCGCTCTCTACAACTGCCTGAAAGGAGGGTGTAGTGAGGGGGGTGTTGGGCTCTTCTCCCACATAGTTAGCGATAGAACGAGAGGAAATGGGCTCAAGCTGCGCCAGGGGAGGTTTAGGTTGGATATTAGGAAAAATTTCTTTACGGAAAGGGTGGTCAAGCATTGGAACAGGCTGCCCAGAGAGGTGGTGGAGTCACCATCCCTGGGGGTGTTCAAAAAACAGGCAGACGTGGCACTTCAGGACACGGTTTAGTCTAGTCTACCCTTGATTGGTTTAGTGTGGACTTGGTAGTGTAGGTTAATGGTTGGACTGGATGATCTTAAAGGTCTTTTCCAACCTAAACAATTCTATAATTCTATGATTCTATACATGTAGTAGTATTGCCTCAGCTATAGTTTGCTATTAAGAAATATTCAGTCCATTCCCAAAATCTGTTACAGAGAAACTTTTTTTTTCCTGATTGACCTAACCAGAGCTCTAAAATTTCCTTGGGAAGCTAAGCTTTAATGGATCTCTTCTGTCAAACAGCACTAACCAGGTTCAACCTGAACTGATTCTTGGGGTCACTGAGGTGGAAAATGCCTAGAACTGCTTTAATATTCTAGAGCTTGATTATAGGTGTGTAATTAGTCATGCCTTTTACTTGACTTGCAATGCAATTCCCTTCCACCACACACACAGTCTACGTAATAAAAAAGGGATTCAATTTTCCTGTTTCAAATAGCTGCATAATACTATGAGAAAATCTGGTTTGCAGAAAAAAAAAAATACGGCACGCTTATACTAATTTCCCTTCAATATTTCATTAAATTCAACAACAGCAGCTGCATGTACAAACAGTCACTTCCCCAGGACAGTTACTCCAGATCAGACTATGTAGTTACAACTCAGCATCAAGATCATTTTGAGCATAAACTGATTTTAAGAGTCCTCTTCCTGGGATGGAAGGAGAACAAGAAGAATGAACGTATACAAAACAACCTTTTTTTTCCTCTTTTAAATGCATTAAAGCTTCTTAACTCTTGCCAGATCTTTTCTGAATATCTTCTAGTTGATGTTAGAGAAAAAAGTGAAAAAACAGCAAGAATTTCATCCACTCTGTACTGGGCGCAGTCAGGGGCAAGTAATAAGCAGCCAGCTTCCAAGATTTATTTGCAATAATCCTGGTTTCATGCCACTAACCACCAAAACCAACCAAACAAAAGCTATCATCTGAAGTATATATTTCATGTATTTCCTACTCAAAGCAAGTACATTGCTCTTTGTTCAAAGCAGCACCTGATAAGTTAGGCTGAAAAGAGAACCAGAAGAAATAATTTCTGGAGGCTGATGATTTACAGGTGAGCAGCAAGCCAGTTACAGGGAATGGAAACAAGAAATGAGTTGAGGACTTTGAGACAGAGAAAGTAAAGGGTAAGGAAAGCGAAACAAAACCTGTCCTCACTGGGAATAGACAGAATTTCAGCAAAAGTGCTCTCATGTGCTACTAAGAAAAGACCTTGTCAGAGCAAAGCAACAAGACCCCAAGGCATATAAGTTTCCGGCCACAATCCGATCGCTAACTCCTTCCACAGCCTGGAGCAAGTCACTCCAGAGGAGGCGAGTAGCACAAGTTCAAATGACATCTTGGCAGCGGGCCTATAAAACTAGGCACAGGCTCCCACTGGATTATTTCCTCTGCTTCTTGTGGAAAGTTTGCAGTCCACACCACAGCTAGATTTAAGGTTCAAGTTAGCCGGTTAAGGCTTATTGCATCAGTCACAGACCTGCTCCCTACGACCAAGTCACCCGGGCTGTCAATGCCATTCGGTACTTTTGAAAAATAAGATGGATGGTAGCATGCCGGAACAGGCAAGCAAGCTCTGAATGGGAACTAAAAGCAGAGCTAATTTAGGTGTCTCTTGCACTGTGCTGCAAAAGCTCAGGAGAGAAAATGTGATGATTAACTTTTACTCAGAGGAACCCAGGGTGAGCTAGACCTATAGAGGTCAGATTGGAGGAACCTAAATGGAACTCTTCCCAAACAAAGGTAGGTTATAGTAAAAAAATATAGAAGACAATAAGACAAAGGGAACAGTGGAGAAAGGAGTTTAAGGAAGTCCCAGGCAAGTAAAATATTTCTTCAGTACTAAATCATACACTATTTGTTTTAATCTACAGTATTTTGGACTGCTACTGAGTACCCTTGGCTCTACCAAGTAGCAGAGCCTCTGAAAGTTCAGAAAGTTGGCTTCTGATGTATACAACATACAGAATAGAAAGTAAAATAAAAAAAAAAACAGTGAGGAAACCTTCCTTCAGGTAGGCAAGTACTTTGCCATTTAAAGTAACGGATAATCTTCCAAATAGCACCCATCGAAGAACACTTCTATCACATACGAATCATGGAACAAGGGATTGTTTCTGCAACACAAACCAGTCCCCTTTACATTCATCGGTTACAGTTTAGGGTTAAAAGTAAAACAACTGTTGGAGTTTTTCCACTTGTTTTACACACATTTTCTACCATAACAGCATCAAGACTTAGGATGCTTAAAGCTTATTCCAGCTTTAATTTTCTTCACAAATTCTTCATCTCTGTAGCAAATTAAAGGAGCAGATGCATCCCTGGGAAGGTTTCCAGACTGATTTTGAAGAAAGTGAGACATCCAATGCTTCCTGGGCTGAGCTGGGGTTTCTGATCAATAGTACCACACACAGGTAGAAAAAGAGCTTGGAGTAAATAACTGATATATAGAGTTGTATAAAATGGTTAGGATGGAGATGGTTTCTGTACCTCTCCATGGACTCCACTGAAGATATAAACTGCTGATTCCCATCTTTGATTATCACACAGATCATCTATATTGCTTCATCCTTTGATGCAGCTGAATGTTCTGCTTTCCTACATGGGTAAATTATGTTTAGATTTATTTTCAAAGATTAGGGAAAGCCTTTAAAAAAATATATATACATGTCCGTGTTCCACGACTAATATTGTTAATCTAGTACGTTATCACCCAAAGTATTTGCTACAAAGACCTGGCTTTTATCTCTGTTTTATGGCATCCAAATAGCAAATCCCAATACTTATCTCTGCTTCCCTGGACACTGCAACAAAGGAAAATATCAGCTGTTTTGTTCCTAGTTGCAGGCCCAAGCTAACTGTTGCAGAGAATTTCAAACACTAGGTTATTCATCTGTTCAGCTTTTTGTATGTTAACTCCCGCTAATTTTCACAGGGTAATGAGCATAAAAAACACAGTTGAGAAAATTCAATCACAAAATTAAGCTGACCATGGTACATCTGACTATGTAAAGTAATTTTAATCCTTTATGCATAAGCAAACCAGAGTTTCAGGTAGGGATGTGGTTTAGTCTCAGAGGGGGCATGTGAAAGCTGACTGAGATAGCACAGTTTTTCTAATATACCTCTGCATAACCACAGGCTTTAGAACAAAGCTCAGTTGAATTAGGTACATCAGGTAAAATACCACAAACAGATGCTCCAAATACTACTAAATGACTATTTAACTAATGCAAACAAACATAAGTTTAGAATAAGAAACCAAACAAAAACTTTGGAATTTCTAATACGTAGAGTAATATCTTTCTTCAGTGGCCAATTGCCCTTTTCACAACATGAATCCTTGCCATTTATTAGAAAAACACAGTTCTTGAGAAGATTGTTTTGGTTTTAATCATGTGGATAAAGCCTGTGAGGAAGTCATAATATACGTTGTAATTCACTCATTTTCTTTCAGCTCTAGAATTTATTCTGGCTGAGAGATTGGGCAAGACAGCTTTCATTTCTTGTTTATAACTTTATATTTCCCTTAGTATGGAATAAAGCAACATTTTTTGTTGCTCATGTTGAAGTTATTATTCCTGTGTTAAGACCAAAATTGCAAATACAAAGAAAATGGTTTCATTTATAATAAAAGAAACGTAAAAACCCATTTTTTTCT
This sequence comes from Pelecanus crispus, assembly GCF_030463565.1. Classification (NCBI taxonomy): domain Eukaryota; kingdom Metazoa; phylum Chordata; class Aves; order Pelecaniformes; family Pelecanidae; genus Pelecanus; species Pelecanus crispus. The sequence goes on from NC_134650.1 coordinate 4,831,689, forward strand.
GAATTATCACATTTGAAATTTGTGTTCATTCCCTCAAAACTACAGTTCATTATACAGTATAAAGCAATATTACTGAACTACACAGCGAGAGCCTTCAGCAGAGCCCTAAAGGCCAGATCTTGCAGCTCTGCCATATAGTTGCTGAATAAAAAAAAAGAGGGGTGGAGGGGGGAAAGGAAATGCTGGAGTTTCATCAGGAAAAAGAAGAAGGGCCAGGCTCTTCTGTGCTAAACTCATATGCAGAAAGTCTAAGTTCATACCCAGTGAAAAGCATTCAAACACTGGCTTTTGGAAACCGCTATCAACTAATGAAGCTAATGTGCAGAAGTGAGAGCTCTCGTACCTACTAAGGAGGACACTACTGATCATGGTAGTGGAGGTATATATTTCAATGTAAAAAGTAATTTCAATATCACAGGATTTCCCTGTTCTTCCATGGAACAAAAGCAAGAGTCTCAGACGTTGAAAATGCATGTAAGCAAAGATTTGTTCCAAAACATGCATCACAGCTGGACATCAAGACATTTGACTGTTTTGGGGTAAAAAAGCCGATCAGGATAAGGATGGAGACCCTGAAGCTCCTAGACTTCCATCTCTCTATAGTTTCGACCATGTCCAAAATGAAATGCACAATTTTAATTCCCAATTAAATTTCCTCAAAACAGGTATAATTCTACTATGCATTTCAGTTTTGGAAATAAAAATCACAACTGTTTCTGGTTCTATGTGAATAATTTCCTCCTAAACACTTGAAACCTCACCAATTTGGAAAGCTTCTGAAATGAGATTTTATTGGGGAAAGTGCTGACTACTACAGCCAGCACTGCGTGAACCGCCTATAATGCTTATTAGTGATGGCAACCTACTATGGAGGACGAGATTAATAGAATAGGAGTCATTCTTATCACAGTTAATATTCCTGCAGTGATTAAAATGAAATTCCTCATGGAGGGAGGGGAAGGGTGATACAACACATTAAACTAACTGCATGGATGCAGTCTGTTAGAAGTGACAAATAAGGTGGAGTAGAGCATGGGAGACATTACGTTAACCTATAGCTGAAAGGCTGGCTGCTCTGCTCCTCGTAAAGCTCTTTGGATGTATGGTTTCCTATCCAACTGATGCCCTTAATTCAATGACTTAAAGGAAAGTCATTGAAGGAAAAGTCTCAGTATTGTTTGATTTCATTTTACTATTTAAGTCAGGCTCTTTCTTCAGCAACGTCTTCAAGGAAGCAGCCTCATTGCAAATGCCTTCCCATGTTAAGACCAGAGGGAAAGGTCTGCCACCATTACTCATTCCGTGCAAGGTGAAGAAAATAACCAAGAAATATTGTGGCCACATGTTTATTACTTACTGAAACCAATGGAAAAGAGCTTCTTGTCCCTGCATTTTACGGTTTTATTCCAATAATTAGGGGAATAAGAAAGATTATTTTCCTCCAAATTGTGTTTTCCCAAAGGTTTTTCATTTTGGTTTGGATTTGTTGAGCTTTGAGCTTCAGGATACTAAGTGCTCTCCCACATAAACTCCCACCCGCCAGAAATCAACCTGCAGGAAGTGCCTACGGTTCATACAAAGCAGTGTGATTCCCACAAAAGCTTCCCCTCCCCAGGGAGCCAGGGCACCTCTTGCACTGTCATCCACAAATCAGCATCATGCTTTTGTCAGGTGAGGAAAAGCAAAACTGCTTCAGGAAAAGAGCCTTTCTGCTTTGGAAACCACAGCTGGACACTCATAGCATATTTTAACACCTTAATAGACTTACAGCATTTCCAAAAATAGTCCAGTAACATCCTGTAATGAACTAAGTCAACATCCAGTGACAGGAGCCTGGTTTGCTGTTTGTATTCTGAGCAACAAGCTGATGGCTCAGGAGATGCAGAGATTCTCCTCTCAGTTAGCCTCTGCAATTCTCTTTGCAGATAATCTCTTCAGCAGAGATTATTTCCCTTCAGAGTAGCAATCTCACAGGAAAAAGTTGTATTTTCCTTTTAATTCTCCTGTACGCATTCATTTGCCAAAGACTAAATAAGATCCAATTATTCTTCGCACAGAGTCATAGCTAGACAGAGGGGCAGAGTACGCGCTCTGTAGCGGCTACCTGGAGACAACATGAAAAAGCCGCGGAGAGCTTCTGCTGCAGTAAACATTTGGTGATGGCTTTTGAATCACAATGTGTATTCAGAGCTGCATTTACAGGTCAAAGCTCATCGCATGCAGTTGTAGTATTCAAATTTCCCCTTTACCTGTTGCATTTGTAGTCTGTACACAGCAACTTTTGAGCTATCTAGGTGTTTTTTTCTAGTTGTTCAGTGACACAAATCTAGACAGCAAGGAAAGGTTAAAACTTCAAAAAGGTGGTTTTTTGGCTTGATTTTTTTGTTATTTGTAATATTGTGTACAGGCCTTAGTCTGCATTACAGGTCTCAATGTTGGAAGGCTCAGAATGGGAGAATAAGTGGAGCGGCTTTTTCAAGGCAACTGAGAATAACTTCATTTTAAAATGAGGGAGGTGGTTACCAAAAGAAGCATTGAAAGACATCATACCTTTGTTTCTGAAAGGAGGGGGATTTTTGTCTCCAGTGGGTTGAAAAGGCTGCATTTCACAATCCTCAAACTGAAAACATTTTAAAATTTGAACCAATTAAAAAAAAAAAAAAAAGAAAAAACTTCAATAACACTAAAGTAAAAACAGAACAAGTGATTCAGCTTGTTTCCAAATTAAATTTTTGGGGAAGAAGGAAGCAGCATTTTAGCTAAATGTAAACAACACAGGAACAGAAAAAGAACCTCAAGAAGTTATTTTTGTCTATCAAAACCAAGTAGTTTTTCCATTTTTACTTTCCTCTTGGATGCACTTTTTTCATTTGGCATCTGAACTGACACATCTGTTTAGCCCTGGAGGGGAGGGAGTATGAAGTGAGGATGGATGAGAAGCAGAAGGACACAGCACAGCCAAGAAATCCTGTCATTTACTGCAGACACAAACTGATGCCAAGGGGGTACAAAAGCTATCCGCTAATAAATCCCTGCCCATCTTGTCAGCTCTAAAGCACTTCCTAAAGCATTATCCCCTGCCATTGCCACGCTACACTGCAGGACTCGGCATATTCAAGGCAATGTGAGTGTAAATTAGAGTAAAATTACAGTATCCGGATGTAGCTCATTTTAGGCATTATTTGGAAGAAAACTTAATGAAGAGCTTTCCATCCACACAGAAGACCAGGAGGTACTTTCAGAAGTGCACTTCATTTTTGAGCTTGTGTAGTGAGCCCCAACTAAAATTTCATCTCAGTTCCACTAATGTTTTTTTTTTTTTTTTTTCTTTTCCAGGATCACAGATTTTACAAGATTAGCACTAAGCAGCTACATTTATCTTCATCTTAATGGCATTACTGATGCCCTTCCAAGGCAATTCAAACTATTTATTAAGCATTAGTGAACCAGAAATCAAATATGTCTCGCCTTCCCCTCCCAGAAGGGATCCTGGCTCTGGGGACGGAGTTGCACGCTACCCTCTCCCCTGCTGCACCGAGGAGTGCCACCTTCCCCAGCTCTCAGCCATCTGCTCTCCCACTGCTCCAGCAGCAGTGGAAAATTCCTTTTTGTCTGAAAGGTGAATTGCATGCTAAATCTAGATGACAGGATCAGGAAACGTCTTAAAACAAATTAGCAAAACAGCAAAGCAGAGCAAACAAGTTCTAAATTGCATTAGCCATTCTAAGTGTACATCTGGCCTCGACTCTTGGTCTTTGCTTTTAATCTTACAAAAGAATAGTTACACAATTAGTTTCCTAATGCTTTTTCTCCCCCTTTTAGGAGCCGAATTTTTAGGAGCAGTGGATTTTAAGCAGTCTCCAACCAGATTTGATGGTTTGACCCATTCAAAACTCCAGTACGACCTACTGTATTGAAATTATTTGCAGACACAAATCCAGGTACCGTTTCCAACCCTGTGTAGCAATTTCTTCCAGGAAAAACACACCCACATGCCAGGAGACAGATATCAAGCCCATTGCAAACCTGGAGGAACAAAAACATGAGCAGGCCAATTATTTGTAGCTCTCTTGCAAACATGTGTGTAATTTTGCTTCTATTTGCTCCAGTGCCACCTGCTTTCCTGCCTTCCTCTAGTTATTTTTCTTATTTAGCTTGCTGGATGCAAATATCCTTCCCATTGTATTGTAACTACACAAAACCCCACCACAGATTCAATGATGTATTTAATACAATGTGAAGACCTGAAGACAAGAACTTCATTTACAATCACCACTCAACACAACGTCAGCACAACAGAAGGACGATGCAACACCTAATGAAATCTTTCATGAAAGTTAAGCTCTTTTTAAGGTATAAACTTTGTCACATGAATTGGAAGCTGATAATTTGATCTTTTACTGCCATCCTGAACACACGATGAAAGATGAAAGGTTTGAGACTCTTCATATCCTGGGACCACAGAGGGACTCATATGATCTGCTCCTCCCTGACTTTACCCAAGCACCACTGCAAAAAGAACATTGTTGAAAAGATTGAAAGACACTTCTTGTCACTTGAGCTTAATTTGCACTCTGTCAGCAGCTATATAAAGGCATCAAGGACACTTTGTTCATGAAAAAAATATAATCCCAAACTGCGTCTATCAGTGTATTTGAAATTACTTTCTGTTTTTCAGCCTGAAATGCTATTTTCAGCTGAACTTTAAAAGAATTTTGTCAGGACTCTCCCTGATGTTCTCCCAGCTGTAAAGTCTGAAGTCAATAACTCAAGGAGAAGGTTCTTGGAAATCTGAGGAGCGCAAAAATGGCACCACATGGAATGCATTTTCCATTCACCTCTCATCAATGAAGTATCCATTTGCTATGCAAGCAGAAGCAAAAATAAAACAATTATTATTCTGCACCTTTAATCTGCATGAAGATATGGTTCAATAGAGCATAAACCAGGAGTTTCAGTGTTAAATCCCATACAAGACTTCAAGAAATTGATTTTCAGTGGCCCCCACAGCCATATGCACAATCCAGACCTCTTAATGAATTACATCCTAGCACCTCTGAAACAACAGAATGGATTTCAGAGCTGTAAATATCCTGGAAATGGCCATTAAAAGAACAATGAAACAATTGTGCTCAGAAACAATCTTCTTCCTGACCCAGCTAACTTTGAAATATTGAAATTCTGTATCAAGGATTCCAATATTGTCCTGTGGGATTGATTGTCAGAACTGCTTAATACTAGCAGGGAAATATGGAAATATCTCTTAGTCTACATGAAAAACTCATGTTAGCATTAAGCACCCTGTAAGTTAAAAATCCCATATATTTTATGCTCCAATTGCTTCTGCTGGGCTTGTAGGAATACTGCATTGAAATAAGCACTAAGAGTTTAGCCTCTGATTTTCACTATAGATCTATTTAATGAAACATAATGAAGCATGACTAATACTACAACAAACATTTTCTTGTCAGGAGTTTCTTTTTGTGACTATGGGTTTCACAGGTTGTGGATGCTCCCAGTTGCTCCACAGTACTTATTTGTACCCTGCGTCTGTACCTCTCATTCTTTAAAGTCAGTCCTCTTACCTACTCGGTTGCTGCAGTGCTAAATATTGTATCCATTTAAGTACGGTCAGACAACTATCAAATCAGACGTGCAATAACACCACAGTAGAAAATTTACTTCTAAGTTTAGGCTAAAACCTCTCATCCCTGCATTTGTGTAAGAGATATTAGTGGTCCATGTCTTTGTTTAGGCAAGTCTGATTCCACCGCTGTGCTCCCAGTTCTTGCTTGGGTGACACTTTAGATGCCAGGGTCTCACACACAGACTAAAACTATTTCAGTCCAGTTTGACAAAGATTGAGAAAATGATTAAAAATTCTCCATGCCCCAGGCACCTTGAAAGAAATAAAAAAGCCACCAAAAGACCTCAGGTTTTTACTTGTCTTCATAGCTGCTCATGGTGAAGAAGTCAGTTTGCAAGCCCAAATGGTAGAAGGTGGAATAAATTGCATAAAGAGGAAACACCAGAATATGAATGAATGACCAGCTGAAGCAGCCAGAAATTTCAGCATCCATGCAGCAGAGCAGCTGGTAAATAGAAGCAAGGGACATTCCTTAAACTTCCATGTTAAACTGATGTTGGAAAATACCTACCTCTTGATTTCCTATCCAAATTTTCATGCTGTACAGCTGTAAATAGTGCCTGGGCTAACAAATAAGAGACACGACTAGCTGGATTTTTATCCTAATGATCATTTTTCCATTGGAAAAATGTGAACTCACATTGAAAATTAAGCATATTACCAACATATCCCATTCAATGAATTTCTTTCGTGCTTCTTCCCACTTCTTCTGCAAGTACATATTTTACAGTTTCTACCCGATGTTTAAGTGCATCTGGAATTACTGAAGTTTTACTCTGATAAAGCCACGAGCACTACACAGATAACTATCCTATGACCATGGTTAAAATTCTAACAAATTATAGCACATCTGCTAGAGATGAACCTTATATACATCCTGTATCATTGATCTGAACTTGTGTCCAGCCCAGTGTGGCTGAAAATGCATCATTGAGTGCCCTTGCATTTGAATGGTGGGCTCATTTGTCTGCCCCTGTCATCTTTGCTTTCTGAATAGGCTTCTCCTTCCTCGACATTAGGCAGGCTGAATGATAGCACACTGCAGCCTCTAAAGCTGTGCCTGCCATCTATAAATTATCTTCTGTCAAAAACTTCAGTTTAACTCAGGATGCTGATAGCCAGCTTGACAGATGAGGCCAAATTTTAAAAGGTAGATACGGAAGAAAAACTTCAATCTCTCCCTTAGTTGTTACATACGAATTTCAAAGAGAGTAAACATTTCAAAGTTTATTTCCTTTGATATGATGGTTAAAGGGACTTGCAATGCTGTTTTTACTGTTGACAGTTCGTACTCAGTGCGAAAGGGCAGTGGTAAAGGTTTGTTTCCTCTCAAATACACCTTTTACATGAAGACCAAAACAGCTTTATTTATGGTTGCTTAAAACCAACAGCAGCTCTCAAAACCACATCCCTCCTTTAGCGTGTGCCTCACTGCATTGCCTGGGAGCAGTGCTTAAGGACGAGGGCCGCAAGGGCATGAGGCTTTGCATGAGCACAGAGCAAAAAAGACAACCTGTTCTTGCTCCAAAAGGCATCCAACAATTTCTGTTCCCAGTGCAGAGCTATGCAGAGCCTGGGAGTAAACATAAGTAGAGATAGCTTAGAAGGACTTTGAAATAATTTTAAAGAAACCCTTATTTTACATTTAATATGAGATGGAAGAGGGAGCAAGGTTACGAAGAGAAGAGCAGCAGTGCTTCATAGCTGTAAATAGGGGAAGACTTGATTATTCAAACCCAGAGCAGAAGGACGTTGGGGAAAAGAACTGCAAAATTACAGGAGGCAAGAAAAGGGAATTAGAGATAGGAAGGCCAGTTCTTGGAGATACATGGAATACATTTACTGACCTTGGAGTTCAAGACAGTATCCAGATTACCAACACTTGGGACAGGCAACCCGACCTTGAAGCGAGAGTTAGACCATGTGCAGCCTTGTCAGAGGTGCAGCTTTTGGTCTGGATCAGAGGCAAGGGACAGAGGGAGGCAGTGCTAGCTCACACTGAAGAACAGACCACTAAAACAGAGTTCATGGGCTGTGATCAGCAAGACTGTGTCTCTCACCTCCTAAATGCACAATACGATACTGCTCAGCATTGCCCATAAGGAACTTTGTCCATAAGAAATGTTTTTTAGTAGTTCAGCTTCCTTATACCCACAATGGCTAATTCAGCTGAGGCTGTTTACTGGGGCAATGAGTGAGTCTCCTTATGGTATGTTTGCCTTCCTCCTGTGAAAATTGCTTTGGAATTTAATGTTTAAAACAAGGCCTCTCTTTTCAGAAACACACCCACCCACACAGCACACACTGAGTTTGCCAACAATTAACCAGTCAATCTGTCTTTAAAATAATGAAATATGTTTTAAAGAAAAAAAGATTCTATTTAAATGAAAAAAAAAAAAACAGACTAAACAGCATGATTTTTTACCATGTACCATACACATTTTTTTGAAGACAACATGACCTGTGCCTGTGAGGACTAATTATATGAAAGTTGTGGTTAAGACTTAACAGCAGCAAGCTTGTTCTCACAGTCGCTCTTACATATCTCAGAAAGTAACATTCTTTTCAAAAGTGCTTAGCAAGGTTGAACAACCTCATGCTTCTGTTGATAGCAACCTGAAACATGGGAGCTTTCAAATATAATGGACCTGTTGCTTTTCAATGCTCTCCATTCACTTTTGTGTAAATCTCCCAAGTATATAAACTCAGGAACTTAATCAAATTAGATTCCATCTCAGTCATCAACCATCACACCCAATGGGCAAAGACGTTTCCCTAAATACGTTCTGCATTATAAGTTTTATCTTCAACACAGCTAGAGAGAAAACAGCTTATGGATCCATATCAAATTTCAGGAGGTATCACCACACAGGATGGTGTTTGCAGAATATATAGGACTGTAAACTTGTTACCATGGCCACTCTCTTTTGAATTGTTCTTACATTTACTTTCTTCAACTTCTTCTTGACATTTGCACTTCTTGAATCTGTGCCTGAATAAATCTCCATGCCCTTTCCAGTTGCTATTACTAATCACCTTCCTGCAAAACTGCAGAAGAGAGCCTGAAAGTGTTGAAAAAGCTTCAAAACTAGCATTTGGAGAATACTGAAGGTCTTCTAAAAAAACCAAAACAAAACCAAAAAAACCCCAAACCAACACTGTTGCAGCATCCTTGCAATTCTATGCTGTAGATATCCCTGGGATGAAGGGCTTGGTCCCTCAAGGTGCTAGGCACTCTGCCTGTAATTCAGCATTTCGTATCCTCAGGGCTCAGCAGATAAGCAGTGACAGAGTCCATCCCACTTATCCCCTAGCACTACACACATGCTCAGGAGTTGGGGTAGATTGGAATGAGATTACAAGATCATTAAGTCATTCAGCAGTATCAGTTCAAACTATTAAAAAAAAGCATAAAAGAGTGATGATATGTTTTTAGCAGTTCTTATATTTAGGATGGCAAAAAGTCATCCCAATATTTCTAGCATACAAAGTGCATCATTACACAGCTTGGACACCTCAAAATTGCTTCAATGAAAATTAATTTCTGTGTTTACTGCAATTCCTGAATTATCCATAACTGTTATTTGAAGAATTTGTTAGTTCTCCAACAGCATATGGGCACAAGTGTGCAAGACAGAATATGCCTGCAACATTGCCAAGCAGAATTTTGCCTGGTACAGCACATTTTATTTTTGAAGACTGAAATGCACTGCTCTAAGAGAAGAACAGACCCAGTTCCAAAATGTAGGATAAAATCACATCATAAATTAATAATCTGTAATGTCATACCATGAATGCTTCATTTCTCTTCTTTCTCCCTCCACATGATATTTATCTGGTTAAAAAGAAAAATGAAAGAAGAATAAATACAAGTTGAGTGGAGAGCTACATATTTTGACAAGCTGTCATGACCTTTCCCATTGAAATTTACATATAAATGTTTCCAAGACTTTTTATTCAATTGAAAAAATGAATTAGCATTTTGAAGGTAAATACAACCTTTCCGGAAAAGATGACCCCAAAGAAAGGAAAAAACCACAGTTAAAATTATATAATCAAAATTACATTTTGAATGCAATTTTCATTTATCTAGTTTACCCTAGCTGAAAGTCAGGCAACAATAATAATAATACAGGCAACATAAGCAACAAGACAAAAGATGTAAATCCAGTGTACAGCAAAGGTCTCCATTAAGGTACCCTGAATTCTGAATTAAGCCAATCCACACATCCGATGAGCAAGCAAATATTATATAAGTCTATCCTCAGAGAGAAATGGTAGAAAAGAAATGAGGCAAAGGGTGCTCAGCCCCAGTTTTACCTAAAGAATTTAAGTTTTCTGAATAATAGATAAGTCAGATAACATTTAATACTATGTGACATTTTTTGCCTCAACTCCTTGAGTTTCCTTTCAACCCATATTTATGTTACATTTAAGCTATTTAGATCATTTAAACCTCAATCAGTAAAAGCTTTTCTATCATTGCTACAAACCATTTCTTTTAACATGACACCTGGAACCAGCAGAGAGTTGAGTGTGCAGGTTGGAATAGTAAACATTTTGCCAAATCAGTATAAAGGAAGAATTACAGCTGGGGTCATGATGTGCCTTGCGGTTGGCTGAAGGCTTCAGCAAAGCAAGTGGTACGGAGCTGCATGCAATATCGCTGTAGGGTCTAATCCAGGCTTCCTGCTTGGAGGGTCAACCAGTCAAACAGGTTATCCTGGGTCAGTGGAACTGTGGTAACTGTGCATGCAGCTTCTACCAAACCCACTCAGGATTCTCATTTACAGCATCCAGCTCTTTCCCAAACACCACTGGAGTCATTCATACTGCAAAGCATTTGCTTTACTTGAGCACCGGCTTCCCAGTATCCCCACAAAAATATCCTCCAGTCATAAAGCAATTTCTGCTAGGTCACAGGGCCTGAAAGCATGATATTTTCATTCTCCGTGGAAGAAAAAGGCACCTTTGGTCTAACAGGTTCACAGCTGTTGCAAACCAGAGCAATCCCACTGAACTCAGGGGAGATCCATGACCTCTTGCTACCTCTACTGGTGCCAAGGTACCCGGGAGATCCTACACGGAGTGCTGCCCTGCTTCTAATTAAGTTCTGCTCCACGTCTGAAGTGTCCTTTGTTGTTTTTTGAAAAGGCAATGTTCCTGTTTAAATCCCACTTCCCTTATGCCAGAAGAGATTAAAAATTTCTCAACTAGGTGCAGAATACACTGATCTGCTTAAAGTTTATGCCAGTTCCATGCTACCAACAGCAGTGGCAAGGTGTGTGGGAAGGAGAAAGCTCTAGTGGAGAAACGAGCAACTTTCATGTTGATTTAGTGAATCTCACAATACTTATCCAATAAATAGCTCATCACCTTGCTTTTCCTTGAAAACCCAGATCCTTTTAAACTTCCCCAGTCTAGATTTATTTGTGTCCTGATTTCTTTCTCAAGTTCTGAGAAACTGTAGTTTGATGAATTTCAGCTCAAGTTGCAGATTCTCAAGAGCTTTGGATGTCAAGCACATGAATTCTCAATGCCTTGATTTCATCTCTCTTTGATGCCAATAGGAGGCAAAATCCTTAACAGGTTTAAGTAGTCATAACTGCTTGATTTCTGAAGAGCATATCCCACTAACGTGCCCATCTTGCAGGCAGTGCAGTGAAACTTGATTATCTTCTGTGCACATTGCTTTAGGAACACTAAATGGAAGTGCCTTTGATCAAAAACAAAGTCAGCCCATGATTTTCAAAATATTGAACTCCCACTGAAATCCAAACTCTACCCACTAGTTTTAAAGAAAACAGATTTAGGCCAGCACTGAACACTTCTGAAAATCCAAATCTGAAGTAGAATAACTCTGTGTGGACACCACTTCCCAAAAGAAAAAGGAGCAGGCAAATCAGGTCTGACTAAATGTAGAACTACTGGAATTTACCTAAAACCATACTTGAACCTTTGCTGAGCTTTGAACAGTTTGTTTTCAATTAACTTCCCATTTTTCCTTGCCTCCCAAATGCTGAGTGCTGGTAGCAGCTGGGAGCTGGACTGCCACAAGTGTTGTTTCCATGGCATTTCCAGTCTGACTGGAAGCCAGAAACATTAGAAAGCTCATGAGACAGCCTGTTTTCAAGAATTCTCAAGAAAAATTTGGCTGATCCAGGATGTTTTGATGACTTCAGAACAGCATCCAAACTGGGGCATAGCTCATAGTCAAGCTAAGCCCAAATCCTGGAGAAGTTTGTCTGCAACAAGATGTGATTTGGGGAAGGCAGGAGTGGGCAAATATTTTCTAAGGTTTACTAGAAGCATTTAAAGGCAGACAGGGCAAAGACAATAAAAAGAAAGAGATATCCAGAAATATACAATCACTCCATGGCTTTCCGAGTCAAGTTTTCAAACTTTACTAAAATCCAGCTCTCCTGCCACACAAAGGCATTCGTTCGGGTGAAATGAATTTCGGTAGGATTTGAAGATGGGGAACTGTGTGCTGGGATCTCTACTCTCGACAGGGTAAGTTTCTATATGTGAGAAGAGGAATTGCTGGCTTCCCCATTTTATCCAAGGTAAGCGTGGGATCTAAGTTCCTGACAAGATGCCAATATAATTTGCAGTGGCATAGGCTTTTCCTCCCATATACTAGTGAGAGCAAAGCTGAAAATCTACAATTCAGCCTTTGCATTCGTAATTCACATTTTCGTTCCTGTGACAGACCCTTTCCTTTAGCAAGTTGGATATTAGCTTGTTATCAAGTTTTCCTTGAGTGTCAAATTGAAACCACAAAAAAAAAATATAGTTCATTCCTTCTGAACACTTGTAGCTGAGGTGCCAAGAGAAATTTGTTATGGTGATAGCTTGTAGCTCGAGCAGTCAGGTAAGTAATGAGTTTTCCTGGAGTTGGAACGATGTTGGAGAAGCCCATAACCTGACCTGAGAGAGATGAGTTTAGGGTGAACTTTAAGTTTCCTGTAACTCAGTTATTGTGAAGCCATGCACACATTTTGCTCGGAGTAATTTAGAGCCCCAGCTGTCTCTTTGTCAGCCAGAGGCAAATATGGAAACGTGCTCGTTTCCCACCCTCTCCTGCTGCGCACACACCCCGCTTTACTTACACCTCCTGAGCAAGCTTTTCCTACCACTTCCTTGTGCACTTAATCATTTAAAAGGTTCGTTGCAATCCAGTGCTAATGCTGCTATAAATATCCCCCAATAGCAGCGACGCATTCGGGGGAGAGCGTACAAATATCCCTCCCATCCTGTGGAGTTTGTGCCGGCTGCCGCCACCGGTCGCTCGGCAGAAGCGCTTGGGCTCTGACACAAGAGATTCACCGCAGCTGCTCTTGTTGTAAAAAGGAAAATTTCAAGACTCTGCTCATCACCTATTCCTGCAGACAAATTTTTCTGTGAAAGATGAGAGTTTCTGATTTAGCTCTCCTTCACGGTGCAGACAGCGGGCCTCAACGCCTCATTTAGCGCTTCCCCTGCTTCGTGGCTCAGCCAGGCAAGAGCCATGAAACATCAGGGACCAACACCCGTGCCTGACACGGACACTCTGTTCACTTCATGGCGTGCTTAGACATACACAGCGCTCTCTTCAGCAGCACCTCCAGATAACCAAGGTCTGTCAAAAAGGTCAGAGGGCCACTGCTGGAGAGTTGGCACCGACAGCTTTGCATCACCGCTCGCCCTGCTGCCTGGCTCAGGGGCCAGCAGAGAGCTGGCAGGAGCCCGCAGCTCCTCCTCAAGCCCCCAAGACACCTGATGGCTCAATACATCTGCTCTACTTTTCTGACCCCCAAGACTGCTTTCTGTCCTCAGGGAAGACGTCTTCTTCCTGAACAGAAAGCATGCAACTTCAAATACGGGTTTCTTTTTTGCATGTTCTTGGTGGAAGCAGAATTGCCTGCTATAGCTAGTGCCTCAAAAAACAGGGGGAAAAAAGTCCCAAACAAATAAAAAACTGAATGCATTCATCTATCCTTCTCTCCATGAAGTACCGAGTTCATCCTTTTCTGTAAATCAAAGAGAAGATGAATGCTAAGTGTGATTCCAGCTTCTCAGAGCAGATATAATAAACTATTTCCTGGCTCTAAATCTCAGTCAACCACCATGCAAGAAAATACATATGCATGTTTGTATTTCTTTTTTGATCAATGTCAAGATTGCTTCCATTTCATTTTTTATTTCAAAAGAAACTAAGAAAACATATTTTTAAAATTCACCGCAAAGAGCTAGAAGATCAAACTCCCCACAGATTGCACTATTCAGGGTTACCAAAGCAAATGCAGGGTATCAACTGTTTTAGTTACTTCTTTCAAAATCAGACACAGTATATTACCAGATCTTTGGTTTTATTAGCTGCACCGCAGACCCCAAAGAGACCTCAGCTCGGTTTGTTTTTCTTTCTGCTGCAGATAATGCCCCTGGCTTCTGCTGTATGTGCTACTTCATTCTGCATCTGAATTTCTTATTTCGAGTTCAGAAACATGGCCCTCTTTCCTGAATGGACTTCAAAGCTCATAAAACAGGCCAATCCTTTCATATAAATATATTGGTTTTGAGAACACACTTGTAGTTAAGAAGAACGGTTTGGCTTTAGAGCAATAGCCCTTGCTAATGTCTCATGATCTGAGCAGAGAGATTAATTTTGCTGAATCTAATATGTGGTTACTCATCACAAGGTATAGCTGCAAATTTCACACAGCAGGACTCCTTTGTCAAAGCAATCCTCTGCTGCAAAAGTCGCTTCTGCAGGAGCTCCACGGGGCTCTGAGTACTTTGACATTTCAATCAAGTTCTCTCAGTTGACAACTCGTTTTCGGCTCTCCACGCTAAGCAGGTTAGCTCTGGAATTGCACAAGGGGAGCGTTCGTTACTGCTCCGCCAGCTCACACGAACTGCTGCGGTTCTCAATTTCCCCAGCAATACACTCCATGGGAAGCACTAAGGAGATCAGTGCAGAACCAGAGACAGCTTGGAAGATATTTCAAGGGAACAATTTGACATTTTGCCTAAGCCTACTTGCTTTTCTTCAAATATAAAATATATATAGTGTGTGTTCAATGCTTAGTAATCTGTGTGTGATAATTACTGAGAAGATGTATTTCCAGCATGAAGTCTAGCTAATTCCTCTGTTTCGTACAGAGTAACATTCCTATTTACTCTTTTCCTTTTTTATTTTTTTTTCCTCCTCTTATTAAGTCCTAAACTAGATGAACTAATATACACTCCTTAATTTTAGTTAAATACATACTTAATGCTATGTCAAACCACAGAGTCTGGCTTCCATCATTTCCTGGCAAAAAAGAGCCCCAGAAAATCCTCTCTGAGCTCCATTTAGTTGACTCTCCCTTTTCTTGTCGCTGCAGATCAAAGGTGTTTCTAGTACACCTTTCCGACTTTGAAAACTACAATCTGGTTGAAGCAGGGTAGGAAATTAGTGCCTAATTGCCAGGGACAGAAGTTCTGTGACTTGCTATAGAGCCATGTTCTTAGAAATAAGTTATTATAAAAAAAAGGAGACTAGTAACATTGATTAAATTTAGAATTGAAAACTTAAATTTTGCTTTCTATCTTCAGATACAGAAGGAACTATAACTGTTATTTTTACAACAAAAAGAGAAAACTCTTCAATCTCATGGATGCATGCAATCTTGTAGCAGAAATAAGGATAGGAATATAGATCAATACCTGGAAAATATATTCTAACAAGTTTCTTTTGGAGAGGAGAGATTATTGGAAGTGACAGAGAGATGTTGCAATAGCTTATTTCAACAGAAAATGTGGAGAACATGCCACGAAGAGGAAAGGATCCATAACTTTACCCATCAAGACAACCTGTATAATTGTGCTGTACTTCTAACACAAAGAACAGTTGAGCCAAATGTCACAAAGCCAAATACCATACTGTCAGGGAAAAGAAAAGTAGCTTTCATTTTCTGAAGCTTTGTAAAAAAAAAATATGTTGCCACAAAAAGGATGAAGGTTACATCAGCCCCTGAGATTTTATTTGAATCATTGGAGAAGTTTTTCTGCAAGAGGGCAATATAGCAACAGTAGTGTGGATTGAGGTGGAGAAAATCCAAATGAAAATTGACCAGGAACAAGTAAATGGAGATGAAAACATCTGATCATTTTACGAGAAATGGCTCACCACAAAAACAATTTCTGAAAACTTGTTGAGTTTGTCAGAGCAAATTGCTCCAAGGATGGCAATGGATATTTCCTTATTTGAAGATATTAAGAATTTGTGAGACGTAATAATAATTAACCAATAATTATCACAAATTAACCTAATCATCAGGTTGTCTCACAGAACAAAGACACCCAGAGTTCATAACTAATGAATTAAGAACAATACTCATTGTTTACAAGATGAGTGCTAAGGATACCACAAAGGTCAGAGTTTTTAAAAATATATAAAGTATGACGCTTCATATGAAGTCACAGTTTATAACCAAAGACTGAAAACCATATAATATTAAGTCCTTTGGAGTCTTCTAGCAGTATCTTGCCCCTATTTGTTATTACTTCAGTCAAGCAGGATTCTTAATGAACTGTTTTACAATAACTAAGCAAAGACAGACAGGTAATAAAGTAGATTAATTTGGTCATAAGGTTTTTTCGATTTTCAACATTGATTATTCAGCACTATCATTAGCAAGCACATTTTTTCACCACTAAAAAGGTCATGCAACTCACTGCGCTAAACATAATTTTGCTCCAGTTATTCAATTAGCGTCTGCACATATGCAAAGATTAGAACTTCAGACTAATCCACTTTAGTGTAAGATTTTCCTCTTTTCATCCATTGCTTTAGTAAAATAAGAATCCTTACATATCCCACCTCTTCTAAGTAAAACAAATGCAGTTGAAACAGACAACTAATTCAGTTACTGGAACTCAGTCTTCATTTACATTTAATGATAAACAACATTAGAGCAAACAACATGTTCTTGAAATCCTCCATATTGCCCTTCAGTAGTCAATAGTCTTATCACCCTTCAGACACAGGCCAAATCCTTCTATAACACAAAAAACTCAAAATTTACAGGCCAGGTCATTACCTGAAAAAGCATGAGCCCACAGCGGTTCCTCACTTGGTGCCTCTGAAGAGAAGCAGACTGCAAGGAACAGGGAATAGACACAACCTTGACCCCCATCTCCACCAGCTGGAGAGCCTGGAAGGTCAAAGCACATCAAGGCTTGGTTCATCAAGGCTACCAATCATGACACACCTTACAGAGGCAGGTGATTCAGATTTGCATTTTGAGATCATTTACTAAGAATAGATTTTATGGTTGAAATACACATCTATCTGAAACCTTAAAATACAAGAGCTTACCCCAAAAGCTAGGGGCCTTTTGATAGGTCCTTGAAGAGAAACAGTACTAAATTTAGGGGTAGCCCCTTTGTTACAAGTAAATTAACCAAATTCATATACCAAAAATTGATACTGAAAGCCTTTACTTTTAAGTTGTCCATAAGACATTATCTCTTTCTGATTGTGAAAGTCCATTTCTGAGTGAATAATTCTTTTCTAGTTACTTCTATGGAACCTAAGTATTAACAATTCTGGAGCATAGTTTTTATACAATGAGATATATAAAGTTTGTTTATATAAATTACTTCCTTATTTACATGAGGAGAGATATAATAAAGCTAAATTGAGAAAACAAATGCAAGACAGAGAAAATAAGCTACTGGTGCAAAGCCTACAAGCAGCCCTCATTTCCTTTTAATTTTCTAAGTGTACAATAGTTGCACCTGTTTTTTTCCTCTGCTTTCCACTCCCACTGTTTTATATTCTGCACAATAATGTGAGAGTTTTTGTCTACACTGAGCTTCAAGACAGCTGAAGGCATGGAAAGTAAAGACCAGAAGTGAATGTTCCTGAATATTGGAACATGAGATGGTTTCAAAAGAAAGAAATAGGGTATTTTTTCTCCTATCCTCTGACCATTGCATGTTCTTGACTGCCAGCATTGGGATGAGGCTTCTGAATGGAAAATTCCCAGTGCATATGATGATCCATTTTTCCTCTCTTTCCCTTTTTTGTCGAAGCCCTGAGTGTGTTGCATTCTTATCTCTCTTATTTAAGATCTAGGATGGCCTTAAGTAAGATAGATAGTCTGTTTTCAGCACTGTGGCATGCATTTGTTTATGAATAATGAGTAACACAGAGGGATTGATTAATAGTAATTTTATAATGTGGCGAGAGGCTCGAAAGGAGGACAGTGTGTGGAATCTTTATTAATGAAGTACAGTCAGCACCACACAATGAATAAGGACTGTGGGGGAAAGAAAAGGTGCGAGATAAAGAGAAAACTGTGCCCAGAAGCTCCAGAGAGCATGGGAAGTAGGTGGCCAAGCAGAAGAGTATAAAAGGAGGAACGTGAACGAAAGGCAGTGAGAAGCGAACAAGAGATTCGCATAAACTTAATTCATGAGCACGAAGGGCCTCTGATTAATTCTCTAATGCCGGTGAAGAACAGAGATGATCAGGGTAGTACCTGGCAAAATAGTAGTATATATTTAAAGGGGCAATCTTTATCCTCAGCTGAATCGATGAACACACAGCCTATCTGTAGCAGTAGAGCCATAGGCTGAGTCTCATTCAGTCACTTAAACCTGCCATTCAAACACGAAATTGCAGTTCTCCGATTAAAGAACTGCCAAAGGGAGCACCCGCTGGGATTTCCCTTCTATTGGTATCCGTGTCTAACAGTGCCTTCCAAAAAGTCCCAGACTGAATTGCTCTAAGTCTCAGACAGATCAGACAGGAACTCCAATACCTATAGCTGGAGAGCATACATTTGAGCTTACCAGCAGTAATCTTTTCTATTAATTTAGCCATTCCTGACAAATAAAATGCGAGAAGTTTGCAAGATTCAAAATAACCTCTGGGACAGACATGCTTGCATCCGTTGATGCTTTTTTTTTTCCTGTTCAAGAACCAGAGCGCACCGTAGTTCACCTCTACTGACAAATGCCTGTCACGGACATGGGTTAGCCATTCATGAATGGTTTCTAAAATTCTCAGCAAACCAAAGGAAAACCTTAGAAAAACAAAAAAAAACCCAATTTTACCATGCATATGTTAAAGCTGAAAGCACATTTTGAGAGTCATTCTAACACAGAGAGCAAGAAAAGAAACAGAAGGTACCTATTGATCCACACACAAACCAACCTATTACTTGTATAGGTTGTGTGGTGGTCTTTCAGCAAAACAAACAAACAAATAAACAGATACGTAATGAAACTAAATAAAACAATGTTTATTTTTCCCACTAGTATTTATTTCCCCACCAGTATTTTTCAGAAGTGGGAGAAATAACCTTTAATTCTTTTCCTTTGAAAACTGGAAAGTCACTGTGTACGTGCACAGCGATCGCCAACCCAAATGTTGCATATTGCTCATTGCTGACCTTTCTTACCTCTAAAGAGGCTATAAATTAATCTGAAACAGTGCTAATACCTTGTTTTTAACAATTTTCTTTTATTCTTTTGAACGGAATAACTTTGCTGTGAAACAGGAAAATCCCCCATGAAACCCCACTATGTCAAACAGAAACTCAGAACCAGTATGGGACCCTCAGTTCCTATTCCCAGTCACATGCTTATCCACTAACTAAGCTTGATTTTTTTAGTCCCTTCTCTATCCTTATCTCTTGTTAGGAAAATAGCGGTAATTTTTTCCTGTTACTCCACTTAGTCATAAAAAAGGAGTATAATTGCAATTCTGGTTTATTGTATTTTTCTCAAAAAAACCACACTTCCTCATTTAAGGTACAATAGAGAAGTATTGTTATTGTAGCTACTTTTTGCCGTCGTTGTGTTGGCTTCTATATCAATTATTACTCTAAGGAAGCTATACAGAGCTCAGCTGGAAAAAAAAGTGTAATGGAGTTTACCAATCTATTTTCAAGGTTATTTGTCTTTCTGCTTATGCTTCTCAAAGAGTTTTATTTTCAATTTCTTCTTTGTCTCAATACCCATATGACTTCTCTTTTTTTAATTCAGTGAATAACTGCCCTAGTGATATGTAAAGCCAGGCAAAAACCTCATTTGCAGTATGTAATTTCTGTTTCCAGTGACTAGTCCTGTCAATCAACTGGTCTCAGGCGCCCGCAAAAGTATGTCAGAAGCTGTATTTTTCTGGCTATTACCCATAATCAATGTGAAAGGAGAAAGCACATTATTTCATCTACAACTGTGTCGTATTAAAAAAAAAGTCTGTTAAATGTCACCAAGATTCAGCAGCTGCAGATAAGACAAAGCCTCAATTAATTTCTCAGCATCAAGTCTTTCTGCATCAGATTTTTTTGGACCCCACCAGTTTGAGACTACCAAGGTGGATGATCAAAGAGGTCATATGCAGTGACTGTCCCTTACAAACACATGAAATATGATGAGAGAAAAGAAGAATATTTTCACTCCTTTGCAGCTGTTTGGTCTTTTGTGTGATGCAGGATGTTCTTCCAGAAGAAACTGATGCAGCACCATCTTCCTGTGAGACTTTTTCTGCCCTAGATAAGGACCTTCCCTGCTGAAATTTGGAGCATCGTTAATATGATTTTTGAAAGATACTCTGTTATAGGCATTTAGGAGTCAAGTTCTCTTTGTTAGATGTAGGAAACCATACAGAAAGCTGTCCACTTTAGGATAGCTTAAGGAAGGCCCATGTTATCCCACAGTATTTAGTGGGGGACCACAGTGGGAACTGGTGGAAAGAAATGGCATCTACAAAGACCTGTAACGTTAGTACTCTTGCAGGCATTCCCAATACGTGTATGCACTACTTTAGCCTATGAGCTGCAATACCCTGAGCACGGATTCAGCTACGGATCATCCCTGGGCAGCCCTGCATGTCAGCTCCCCGTAACCACCAGACATAGCCCACAAGCAAAGCAGACTCAGCGCTTATTTTTTCCTTTCTGTCTCCTTTTTTTTCTGGTTCACAGCTTAAATATGTGCTGTTCCCAAGAGGCTGTCTTGCTGGATCTTCAACCCCATGGAGTGAAACGGGAGCTCATAGAAACTACAGTTCTAATGATGTTCATCCCAACACTGAAGGGCGAGGGTGTGGGTACAGCTCCAGCAGGTCCCTCCTGCCCCGAGTGCTTGCACGGCAGGTATGAAGGGAACGTGCTCCTGATGTTTCTGTCTACTTTGGCCCACTCCTTTCCTCCTCTGGACTTCTTTGCCTTTCATTTCCCCATGCTCATAAAGTGGGACTTGATGAAATTCAGTTGTTTAAATAGCAAAAAAGCTGGAAACCTTATCAGTTTGGTGTCATTTATTTTAGTCACATACTGTGAGCACAAATTCCTGTCTGTGAGAGAGGAATATTTGGATTAACAGCATGGCATGCCATCTTGAAGAAAACAGCCTTCTCAGAAACACAGGGTATTTATTGTTTGCATTTCATGTATATATCAAAATCGTAAAGTAACTGTATCCTAGTCGTTTTACCATTTCTTATACTTCTGCCTATTTCAAAATTATATCTTTGTTCCATAAACTGTAAAAGCTTCTGAAAATTGCTTGGAAGGGGACCCTGTCAGAAATAAAAACATCACAAAACAAGATGAGCTGTATTTCTTTTTAACAGCTCTTCATCAGTTTTCTTAAGAGAATACTTGTTTCTCTGGAAAGAAAACCACTTCAGTTGAAGTAATTCCTCAGATTTTTAATTAGTACATTCCTCTTCAGGACTCTTCTTTTAATAGCTAATTCCTTCACCTGCCCGTCTGTCTTAACTCTTGAAAACAATCTTCTCGGCAGTCAGCAGCGATGTGTTTTGCATGACGATATTTAAATATGTATCATAAAAGAAATAATCAAACTGACCAGCTCAGAGATTAATTATAGAGTGAATATGGAATAAGTCCCAGCTACTTGTTAGGTCTAATTTTATTTAATTTAATGCAAAGAGAAAAGAGTAGAGGCGATATTTCCCTGCAACATGGCCTTGCACATCTTGAGGAGCAGTAAAAGGGCACCAGGTACCCCAGCAAAGTCTTCTGCTTTTGAGGAGCAGCTTCCACCGCAGACTGACGGGCTTTTCAGGCCACTCTGTTTTGTATCACCAATTGCTCGCTCTCCTCCGAGTGCTGCAGACAAGCATCGCTCCCCGCTCCTCGCCAGGCCCCATGAGAAATCCTTGCTGTCTCCTTGCAAATAGCTTGTGACCTCTCCTGGAGCGTAAAAGCGCCTGTATGCTCACTAGAGCTCTCTGTTATTTCACAGGTGTAAATCTGTCATTTTAAGTTATCATCTAGGAAACCTGAGAAAATTAAGCTAGAACAATATTAATATTTTATCTCCTATAATCATTCCAGTTCAGTACTGAAGATCTCGCAACCACTCTTCACAGCACGCCTTCAAATCTGCAAGCAGAACAGTCCAAAGCTCCAGCCACTTCTTACACACAAACATACACACAGTGTTCAAGTAAACACACGCTCTTCTTTGAAAATATGGGAACTGTAGGTAGAAGAAAAAAGAAATTACTTAGAGCAAAATGCATATTCCTCTTTTAAACTGCTATATAGGTTATTTTATTGGAAGACTTAAAATTGGAAATCAACTGATTTATTGTTTCTGCACAATATGCTGCCTGGTCTACTGCTGCTCAATAATTATTTTTATGTGAACTACAAGAGTCTCTGTTCTATTTAAAAATACATATTTTATTTCCTCCTTCACACAGAAGTTTGGGGCTTTTTCTCAGCAGTAATTCCATTTGTCTTGCTGTCAGTATCACTGAACCCAAACAAGGCTGTTCACTATTCTTCTGCAATTTGAGGCACAAGAAGAATAAACCCAGACACCAAAGGGGCTACAAGCACTGCCACACTGAAAGCAACCAGTGAAGGTAGTCTGGTATCATGCACACTCACACAGGTTGTAAGATAAAAATTAGAAACCCTCCAAATTTATACTGCAGAGCCACAAATGTGAGCAATTTCATCTCGGCTCCCCCAAGTGCTCTCTTGTCTGTAACAGACAACATGGATATTTGGTATGACTGTAATTCTTAATTCCTCAGGTGCTGCCTTTATGCTTTTATTTTCCCTCTGTAGAATGAGCACAACAGAAGAAAACTTGTTATACCCCAGGTGCTGGAAGACCACACTGTCAAGCACCTTGGTTTCAACTCCAGCACACATCATCTTCGCTTCTGCTGTAGCATGAGGATAACTTTATTGACTTCACCTATTTTCAGCTGAAGCGCTGAACCATATATCAGAAAATCTGGATCATCAGCCTGATTTAATGGTATAGAAGGACTTTTGAGCATTGTAAGACAGGGTGATTCATCACAGGGACTGATTATGAGGGCTCTGCTTTGTGAAAGGCTTGGTTGGGTAAGCACCAGACAAAAGCGGGAAGGAAAAAACAGTAGAAATATTCGGCAAGCATCCTTTTCTTTTTTAAACCACCATTAAACACAATAAATACTTCCGTAAAAATAAAGTTCTAACAGCTTCTGGAAAATGAGAAAAATGAAAAAGCAGAATGTTGGGTAACAGCTGATGGTTTCAAATCCAGCGTAGCTGATTAAGCAGTTTTGATGAAACTCAGGAAAACTATAAAGATTCATCTCCAAGTCACACACACACACAAAAAGGTCTGTGGAGGAGAATGTTCTATTTCTGGGAAAGCAGGTTTGCTTTTGAGAGGGTAAGAAAAGAAATGACTACTTAAACCAGATCTTTCTGCAAGAGGTGATACCAAGTCAAATGTCTGGGTTGCTGAGAAATTTGCTGTAGATGCAAGGGTGTAGATGCAAGAGACGGATGAAAGGTCCAGAGTCCCCGGCTGCCCGTTTCTGTCGGTAACTGAATGCTGGGATTTGGTTTGGGTCATGGGATCCTTCGGTGGCTCAGGTTTGCCAGGAACTGTCACTAGCAATGGAGATGAAGGTGAGAACAGGAGTCAACACAAGGTGCAGTGGGAGAGTCTGAGGCGGGGTGGATGGAAATAAGAAGGGGACCGACGGGCTCGAGAGCTGCGCAGATCTGCAGAGCTTGCCGTGACAGCGAGACATCCCCCTCACTTCTTGAAAACACTACATTTTTAACTTTTCTTCAGGCCCCGTGCTCCCAAGGAGACAGCAACATTTGTAACTCCCAAAACATCTCCATGTACTGCACAGCAACATAGTCGTCTCGTGAGGATCAACAGCTCCCAGTGCAGGGCACAAGCCTTCCTTTGAATTTGTGCAGACTAGATGAGGAAGATTTTTATCCAGGAAAAAAAAAAACCAACATGTTATATAATAAGAAAAGGTAGCAAAATATGGAGAGGGGAAAACCACTTGCCTAATTTTAGGCACACACACCCCCCCCCCCCCCCCCCCCCCCCGAATTTAGGCATTAATTTTCAGCTGACTGAGATCTTTCCAGTCCTACAGGTTCATTTTTAATGTCATGGAGAAATGACATTATTTCTTTGAGCCTTTATTTTTGTTTGTCTGAGCCTTTCTGAATACTTATTCTTAATAATAATTAGAGCTGAAGTTTTTAACATGATGGTTCTGAAATATCTAAACATGATTACATACATGAAGTCTAGAGATTATTGCAGAATTTTCATAAAATACAACTAAGAAATAAACCCTACTTAGTAAATGTTATTTTATTGAAAACTGCCTTTTAGCTTTGCTTTTGCTGCTTGAAATGGAACCAAATATCTCAGTACCTAATAAAATAGAAGCTCTATAACTGAATAATGTTGAAGGACCTAAAAAAAACCCCTAAAATATTGTTACTGATTTTTAATATCCCTGCTTTTGCAAGTAAAGCTTTTACATTAATTAGTGTCTCCACTTGCTTCTAGATTTGGAGATGTCCCAGAAAAGAGTTTCTAGGGACTGGAAGCCTCTGGCAGACTTCAGCTAAGTATAATAGGTCAGAGTAGAAAAGACCATTTATTTATTCATGTATCTATCCATGCCATTGTGAAATAATGAAATGGCTCCTGTAAATTAATATTAAATCAAGATCCTAGGCAAGTAAAACATTACATTACTTTTTGAATCTATATATTTATAAACAGCATAGAAAGGAGGAAGGTAGACATCGTTGGCTTACAGGCACACCGCTATGCTTTCAAACCCGCAAAGTTGCATTTTCCAGGCAGGGCCCCTTGCATTTCGGTGGGATCCATGAGAATGAGCGTGCAAAAAGCTGTGAACTTTTAATTCTCTGGAAACTGCAGGCCTGCACCTGGCTGCAGAATTCTGCCCATACCATTTCAGTAGGAACGGGTCTTTTAAAAATGCTTTCTTTTTAGTTCAGCTTTCAGAGAAAACGTGGCTGGTGTAATTACACCCGCTGTCAGTCCCAGCTCTGCTCTTTATCTTTTCAGCTACCGGACAAGTGAAGCTGGACAGAAGGCGGCAGGATTAAGCTGTAGATCAGGTCCGGGCAGTCAGTTCTATTACTGTTTTCACAGAATTTCTTTTAAAAAAAAGAGTTAAGCGACCATTCAGTTATAGTGGAGGCTTTGAAGAGATTAGTGCATCTTCTATATACTGGAAATTATATATTTTTCTATAGCTAAACCACAACTGATTACATATAAAAACCACTAGGATTTAATATTTAGTTTGAAAATTTCTTAACTGTAACAGCTACCATGCTAGTTTCCTCTTATATTCAAGACCTGTCTTTACTAAAAGAAAAAAATGGGGGGGGGGGGGGGGGGGGGGAGGTGTTTGTCTGAAGGGCATTTTGGACCTTTTGCTTCAATTACAGTGGATTTTCTTCCATATTTGTATTACTAAGACCTAAACTACTCGCACGTTACCATCCACCATACCTCATATAGAAATTAAAAGCATAAAATAATCAAGCACACGGAGACAAATCATCAGAAGGATAAAACAAAAAAGGAAAACGAAAACTAGACAAATACGATGTGTTCTGGGGCAGCACAAGATAAACATTTGTTCACGGGAAGATGACAAGCTTTACTTTCCTTGGCAGCTAGGAAAGACACCAATATACACCAGAGGAAAGAGCCCAATTAAGGCAATTAAAGAAGCAGCAATCAGAAGTCGACCAAGTTGAAAGCTTTTCAAAATGCGGAGAGTCATGTTTGTGATAGGTGGCATTTGTGTACGCTGGGATATTTCATTTTCTTTCTTGCTGTAGCTCCTGTTTGATCAGTCAGGGAACAGAATTTCAGCTTATATGTTAGTGTCATTTACTTTATACCACATTACAAGTTAGACAAATATATTGTCCTGGTGAATTTGGGTCAAGAGAATAAATTAGAATCACATTTCTCCACCTTCTATATTACTTGGTAATAATTTGACAGTTTTGTTACTAAAACCATAAATCTGGTTGAGTTCATCATAAAGGCAATGTGAGAAAAGCAAAGCTAACTGCAGTCTCAGCTTTTCACAGCTTCTAATTTAGGAGCAAGGATTACTACCCTGCCTGGAACTGGGACTGGTTTTATTACTCGTAGTTGCCTCTGGGTAAACACCATGCTTCCTCTCCTGCTAAGATCTGCACAGGACGATAGGATAGCCTGGGTGCAATTGCAGTGGAGAAAATCCTTGAAAACACCGTAAACAAGCCTCGTTCAGGCTGTATTCCAGTTTTTCCTTTCGCCTCTGCACCCAGAAGCAAAACAGAGCTTGGATGAAAATTGTTTACATCTTATTCTAGTAATTTTACCATGGCATAACCATCTGTTTCCAGCCTGCTGGCTCTAATTGTACCTCAGGAAAATACGGACCCTGCAGGTTCCCTGCACCTGCCAGTCAGTCAGAGACAGAGTGGGCTTGGGCTTTGTGCACTCCATGTGCCGCTGGGCTTTACTGTGTTAGCAGTACTGGAAGGACACAATGTGAAAAAGCCCAGAACTCAATATCCTGGTTTGCTTCAATAGGTAAGGAAAGGGAAGGCAGCATTACAGTCTCTGAACGTGCAGTAAACTCAGTAGGAAAACCTTTCTGATGATTTCCCCTGAGGTACAAAAAGCTTAATTCAATTATTCATTTATATGCTTTTATTGCAGCTTATCATCCTCCTATTCTCTCCACCAAACTTTCCCTGCACAAGAAGAAAAAACAACCACCGACCATCAAAATTCTTCACATCACACCCCCCTTTTAGAGCTGATATTAAATTATAAAGGCTAGGGTCAGGTGGCCCAAATTAGACAACAGAACACTTAGGCACATGCTTGATTAAAAGATTAAGTATTGGGAATTAAATAGATCTTTAAATGCTTTGTTGAATTAGGCCATAAAGCAGAATGTCACTTTCCAGTCTAATCTTTGGCGATCATTTTCTTTTCTGCAGCTACCTGAGCAGTGCCCAGCCAAGCTGCTGCACGGGTTACCTAAAGCACTCAGGGCTTGATCGCCTGCCAGCTGCAGCTATGAACAGGCTGTTGCAGCTTAGAAAATGCCTTCCACTCGCATGCCAGCCTCCAAATAGCTTTTCCTGCCCCAGGGCCCTCTTCCCTCTAATAAATGTAAAATTACAGGGGCTTACCATTAGATTTTTTTTTTTTTTCTTTTTATCAGCCTTAAGGAAGTGTAGGAATAACATCTAGCATTTAAGCTTTGGGGTAGCCATTTGCAATATTGTAGCACTCTGCTGTGTTGCATGTTGTGCTACAGAGTTTTCACAGTTAATTGGTGCAATTTTCGTTATAAACTTACACGCTCTAACATTTATTGTAAAGTTTCCTTCAAAGTACCAACACTCCTGCAGATCTGTGAGTTTCTAAATAAGCTCTCAAAGCTCTACCACAGCCGGTCTTGTGTTCTTTAACCACATTGCAGCTTCAGTACTCAGGAACGGAAGGACTAAACTATCCAACGCTCAATGGTTTGGGGGTTTCTTTTTCCTTTGAAAGAGCACATTTCTTTTTCAAAATAACTGCATTGCTGTATCCTTTTGCTTGACAAGCCTTCTGAAGCCTCAGCGTGAGTAGACTAAGAAGCACGGCTACATACTTTACATAAATACAGCATAGGTATTGCCAAGACGTTGTTTCAATAACAGTTCCCAAGATACTTTTCAACACTTTTTGGAGCACATTATGCTTAGGAGAACACACAGCTTTTAAGGATTTCCATTAACCTCATCTAGCAAGAAACAAGCTACAAAACCCCAGCTCATCCACAGGAAAAAAAACCAAAAACTATATACATATTGCAGAAAGAAAAATATTGAAATATTCTTATTGATAGTTGGAATCAGAGATTTTATAGGGGGAAAAAACCCACCAAAACAAAGCCCATAAAGTGTCCTTTAGCTGTGGAGAAAACACCTGTGGTCAATTTTGGCAAGGCAGCTGTCCTGGGGAGGGCTTGTGGGTATTTTTTTCTGGGTGCTGCCAGGTGTGTGGTGTTGCTTCAAAAGGGCCCTTCTGGGGCAGAGCCTGCTCCTAGGGGATGCAGGATGGGGCTGGGCCCAGTGGCCCCTTGGGTGCTCAGCAGGTCACTGAGCATGGGGACACAGACCTGCTTGCATGGACAAGGTGAGCAGGCTAGTTTTGGTTGGGAACTTTTTTCCTTCTGATTTAGCTGCTCTTGAGTTTCTCTACTTAAAAAGTGAATTATCCTGATTTGTATTCTAAAAAAGCCTTGGTTTAGTCTGAAGATATTTTTGTCTTTGCAGGGAGCTTGCTGTAGAGAAAGGCATGACTCTTTCAAAGTGCTGGCCTGGGGTCCTCTTCCCATTAGGAAGCAATGGCTGAGTGAGTGTTTCTTTTAAGCAAAAGCCTTACTAGACTTGATTTAAAATGTGGGAGGACAGTAAGTAATGTGATACTGTAATTTGACAAATTTTCAAACCAGATGAAAAATTTTCTTAGTTCTGCAGGTTCACATGGGTGTTAATGTACTGTATGTTGTAGACCTTAAATGTTTCTGAATTATTGCAAATGCCAACCAGAGTATAAAAGTATTTTTCACAAAAAGAAAGAGGTGCTTTACTCCTTTTCTCAGTGTTTGGAAATGCCAGTATTGCTGAAAACTGCTAACAATTTCTTGTGTATCTCCAAGGTGGGAGCATGTGTTTAGTGGTAACAAGTAATGTTGATTACTGATAAAGAAACAGGTTTATCAGGTGCTTGCTTGTTAGATTTAGTCTATATGAAGGTTTGGGTTTCTCAAGGGAGTGAATGGAGGCAATGGAAGCTGACTTAATTTCAGGCTTTCATTGTGTTGTCTTCACTAAAAATGTAACTTCAAAGAAGCAAAGACTTGTGCTGGGGAATAAAAGAGCAGTAAAGGCACCTGTACACCTGCTACTTCTGTGCTTAAGCAGTTGGAAGCTGCTGCTGAACAAGCAGAGGTTTGATGGCTCAAACACAAAATTACCTTTGATGTGAAGACAAGGGCTGGTGCGGGGTGGAGGGTGCTGCCTTGCTTCTCTGGGTAATCACAGGAGTCTCCATGGAGCTGTTACAGCCACGCATCTTCTTGCCAATCAGCTAAATGTAACTTTAGGTTTCTGAAAGGAAAAAAATAAGTTTTGAGGAATGGGGTTCTGGAATGAGGAGGGCGAAGAGGAATTTTAATGCAAGCTTAATTTATAGAAGTAATAGCACCAGTTGCCTGCTGAGGCGGGGACCCAGGAGGTACCTCTCAGTCCTGTGTCCCAGGTTGCTTTTCTCAGGTGCAGGGAGTCTATGACAGCTGCTGGAGCCAAGCGTAAAACAGGGATAAAATTAAATAGAACAACATTCCATGTTAAAAGGGTCCTGTAAAATGAGCTTAACAAAAGGCATTTTTTCCTTTCTTTTTTACTGACTTTCTGGATTCAGTGGGGCAATTATTCACAATCATAGATTAACTTACTAAATTCTCAAAGTGATATGTTCCAGCAGTCATTGATGATGCTCAGATGAGTAAGTAATTGAGGGTTAACAGCCTGAGAAGTGTTACAACATTTGCAATGCATGGCCAGTTCTAAAAGCTACTTCACAAAGCAGCTGGTGATCATACAATGATGCTGTAAAAGAAAAAGATTGTTATCCAGCTGTCAACTGTCTTGCTTTTTCATGTATCAAGTGTTTTAGAGGGCCACCTTCTTATGCTGTTATAATTTAGGTCTCATAGCTGTGACATCCTAGGTCCATTTTATGCAAATATAAATTATCTCTATGCCAAAAAAAAAGTCTTGATCCCGCCCTCCCCAGTGTGATCTGGCAAACTGAAAAATTCAACAGATCTTTCTATTGAAATTCACAGATGTGTATAGAAGAGCATTTCATGGCTTAAAAGTTCCCCTGAGTACACAATATCTATCATTATTTTGGCTTGGTTTTTTTTTTTTTTGCTTTTTGTTCCTTGCTTTTGCTTTTATGGTTTTTATCGCAGTCCTTGCAATAAAACATGTGTGAGTGTAGAGCAATAGCTCTGCAGATGCACTGGCTGCTCCCTCCTTTCCAGCTATTCCCACAGTCAGTAGTAGATTATTCACAGTTAAGAGTAAGAACACAGACAAATGAAGCATGCATTTTTTTTTCTACTGGTGTTGTCATTAGAAAGTCTTAATGTTTTCTTAAAACTTACCTCTGAAAGGCATACTTTTAAGTGTGAATATCTACTTTCATTAAAATAATACTTCTTACGGTTAAACATAAATCTAGAAATCTGAACAGATCTCACTCTAAAGACTTGAAAAGCTTGTTTTATCTCTCATAGCTTGTGATATTTAGTCAATCTGCAAATGCTTCAATAGGAATCAGCGAATATAATCCCCTGCCAGTTTTCAATGACTCTTGCAAGTGTTTTTAGCTGTATTTAGGTATTTGGGTGTTTTAAAATGTGAGGTGTAATAGCCATAATATCTGACTGATACCTGCCAAATGTTCACTGAATTTACTGGATTCCTTGATAGTAAATATTTATGAAGTAGTGGTAACTTGCATTCATGTTTTAAGAAGAAAATTAGTATCAAAAGTGGGATCTTGCCTTGTCTGTAAACTTGTGCTGAGTTGCTCTCCACCCCTTTCCAAGTGGAGTGATGGAGCAGAGCTGAGGCAGCCAGAGCAGGGCTGATCTCTGTTATGGCATTTTTAATCTATTACTGTGAGTCTGAGTGGCATTTTCAAACATGAATTAGCTGCAGGAGCCTGAGTTGGGCTGAAGGTAAGTGTGCAATGCAAGCTCCTGTTCAAGGCTATTGCCACTGCACTCCTAGCCTTTCTGCTGTTGCTTTTCTGGGATTTGCTGGGTCTCTGCCACTACTGGGACTGTGAGCTGCAAGGAAGAAGAGCAGGAGGTTGGTCCCAGCTCCATCCCTGGCTCATGGAGATGATGTTGTGCATGCCAGCATGCCCAGGGGCTCTACCCAGTCTTTTAGTCTTATGTGGCTCTGCCTTATGTCCTCAGGAGCTGGCGTACCGAGATAAGCATTGAACTTTGGCTTGTGGTCAGGCTTTAAACTTGACTTCAGTCTTAAGGACTACAGTAAATACTGCTGAGTGTAACAGTATTGACCTGGCTGCGTGTTCAGGGCGTGTGGTTCAGTTGGGAGTGGTGTTTGAAGAAATCTGTGTGGCCCTGCACGTATGTTATAATACAGTGTTTAGTAAGCTGTTCATTGTGCTCGTTGCAACTGTGTAAAACAGATGAAACAAAATAGACTGTGTCTGTTCCCAGAATAGATAAACCCTGGTGCTTTTTCTCCACTTAGCTGATGCTGCTTAATGCTTGTAATCTTTCTAAACTTCAGCCCTTGCTGTCATGATGTGTGGATGAGTCCTTCAGTCTAATTTTGCATCGTGTGATGAACTGTTTCTTTTCAATGTTTTCTTTGTGTTGCATTTGATTTCTTGTAGGCTGTGTCTGTGCTGACACAGCCTGGTTCAAGGAGCACCAATTTACCTCTGGTTTGCTGTTCATTATTTTATATATCTCTACTGCAATTCATAAATCCATGCCAATGTCATTTTTCCACAAAGTCAGTGCTTCCTAGGTTCTTTTGCCAATTAATTGGAAGTACTCTTGACAGAAATGACAGGTATGCCTGAGGAAGAACTAGTGTCTAGGCGAGAGTGTGAAGATAACTTATAAAGCTGAAATTAATAAGTAGATGAGTTTCTGATGATGCTCTTGAGTAAAGTGGCTAATCAATAAAGCACACTTTGAACAAAAACACTCATTCATTATAAGTGCAGGGACTTGTCTGTGGCTAGAAAAGAGAAAATATGAGCAAAACTTGCTTTTGTGATGTTAACAGGACTCTTAACAGTTATGTATATCAACAGTTGCGTTAAAACCTTATACTTTTTCCAGAAAAACATTGTAAAACTTTCGTAGTCAGGACAAGAAAAATAAGTAGGGATGATTATAGGATGTATTGGTTGAGGAATGCTTCTTTTCTGCTCCTGGTGTGGGGTATTTTTATGCCTTGTTTTATGCAAAACAGCCTTAAGGGCCACAGCTGCCACCTGTTTACCAACTGGACAGGCAGTGTACACTGCTACAATACTTTCCTCCTTTTCTTTTGCATATTTTTCTGATTCTACATTTGGTACCACTTTTAGGAACCCCTAAGCAGTGTCTTTCTCCAGGTGGGTAGTATAGACTTCCCTATAGCTGTCCTATCAATGAAGAATTTGACTTCTTGAAGTGTCCATCAAGGCCAATGGATGCAAGTCCATGCAGGCTGTGCCATAACTTAAATGACATCTTGTAGTCTTTTTCTCACTTGGAATTTATATTCTAACTGTTTTATTCCTTGCAGCCGAGTGAGGCAGGATACTTGTCATTCAAAAGCTATCAACAAACTAATCCCTGCTGTGCATCTATCCTTCATTCTGTCTGTCCTGTGTTTTTCTTTGTGATAAGACAGATTCTGTTTTTCTTTCATGCTGTTGGCTTTGGTTTTTGCTCTGCGATACAAAGCCATGTTCTCCAAAACTGCTGCTAG